>NW_010972611.1:1016888-1020011 GCF_000737465.1 Haliaeetus leucocephalus | reverse complement strand
CCCCCCCCCCGCCCCCCCCCCCCCCCAGAACGGCGCGCCGGCCCCCCCCCCCCCCCCCCGCCCCGCCGCCACCTTCCCCACACCTCAGCGCCGCCGGACTACAACTCCCGGCGTGCCTCGCGCGCCTCTTCCCCGCCCGCCTCCCAGCGCGTCGCGCCGCGCGGCATCACGGGAAATGTAGTCTGCGGCGCCGCCCGGCGGGACCACCGCTCCCAGCGTGCCCCACGAGCCGGGGAAGCGCGGGGCGGGGCCGAGGGGACGGGAGGTGTCATGGCAGGGGAGCCGGAGCGGGGGGGAAGGCCCCGGTGAGGGAGTGGGGAGGCGCTAGGGACAAGGCCAGGCCAGGCCAGGCCCAGTCGAGCCCGGCCAGGCTAGGCCTAGTCAGACCAGACCAGACCAGGCCTAGTCAGGCCTGGCCAAGCCCCCGAGGTAAAGTGCGGCTTAGCCCGGCTGGAGGCCGTGAGGGGCCCAGGCCTCCCCCGAAAACCTCTGAGGAGGCCAAGGGACGGGCAGAGCCGTGAGCCGAGGCGGGGCTGGCTCGGTCCGGCCGGCTCGGAGCGAGTCCCCGGGGCGGGGGGGTCGGGGGTTACTCGCCCTACCCGGCTGTGATGGGCCCGGCTGCCCTCCCCAGGCCGCCCGCCGGGACTACAGCTCCCGGCGCTCCCCGCCCCCCTCCCCCGGGCCGTTTCCCCGCCCTGCCCGTCAGGTCGCCTAGTCAATCGCCAAACGGAGCCGCGGAGCTGGGGACTACAGCTCCCGGCGTGCCCGGAGGGGCCGGCAGGTCCCCCGGCGACGGGCTGCTGTGTCACTGCAGGGGGACAGGGCGACGGTGCGGAGGGGGGCGGGCGAGCAGCTCTTTGCCAGCTAGCTAGTTCCCTCCCTGCCTATTCATCCTTGCCTGTTTAATTTTAAGGCAGGAGCTGTGCTTAGACTGTGCTGTGAGTCTCAACGGAAGGCTTTGCTGGAGCGAGGTGGAGATGGGGAGTTCTCTCTTGTCGCAGCAGAGGCCCTGGCCCGGGTCCCTCACAGCCCGTTTATTCCTTTAGTGCTTCACTGACTTTAGGTTTGACTCCAGTGACCTCCTTCTGGTTTGTTCTGGCCTTAATAAGAGAGCTGGGCTCCGAATTTGGGTCCCTAACACAAAGCCCAAGGAAGTAATTTGCCAAGCTGCGGCAAAGTACTAGCATAAGTAATTAAAGCAAAATCACGATCAATGAGAATCATGTCCGGTGATGCAAGCCCTTTATCGTTTTGAACGGTGTGAAACCCAACTAACGTGCCCTGTCCCACCCTGTTCTGCAGGACTGATGGAGAATTAAAAATAGGTGTTGAGGCCTCTGGGAGCGAGAGGGAAGGGTGAAGGCGGTTTTCAGTAGCTGTGACACTGGTACATTTTTTCCCCACTCTTTACACAGCCGAGACCTGTAAGAGCGAAGCCGAGTGATGCCGGCACAAGGATGCTGAGGAGGATGTTCCTGTGGCTGCAGGGCCGGTTTGGCTCACAGAAGGTCCTGTCTGCATCAGCCTTTCTTTGTGGCACTGCAGAAAACCCCCTTTCCCTGGGACTGTAGGTTTCCCTGTCTGCCAGAAACGGCGAGGCATCCTCGGCTGTGACACGTGTGTAGTGACTTGTAGAGCAAAGCCCTTGTCAAGGGGGCCTGAACCCCACCACCAAAGGGTGTCACAGAGGTGTTTAAGCCCCTTTCCTTTACAGCTCTGCCCACCCACTCTCCAAATCAAATGGAAACCAAAACAGAGAACAGCCACGGTACAATGGAGACTGGGATTTTTGAGGGAATCAGGCCCCCGGTGCCATCACTTCCCCAGCAAAGCACCCCTTGGGCTGAAATCCTGGAGGTGTGTCGGGATCTCCCCAGCATTTGGGGTTTTTTTCACTCCTTCCTAAGTCTGGGTCCATTGGAAAGGAAAATCAGCGAGAGTCCCTGCGAAGCACTGAGTGAGCAGGTTAAACCCCCCCCAAAGCTTTGATGCGAGGCAGTCCTCATCCTCTGCAGAGGAAAATCAACAATAACCCCAGCAGAGAGAGGAGGGACCAAGTTTAAACAAGGTCCTGCTCTCACTGCACAGAAGGAGGGAGAAATCTTTGTTCCCCTCACCCTTTGTCCATCTTTTCTGTTTAAGCTAGAGATTCCCGGGCCTGGCTCTCACCCCTGGGCAGCAGGAGTCCTGCTTTCAGCTGTGAGCCCTCTGATTATTTATTTGTCTTACTTTGCAGCTCGTTAGGAGAAATTAAGCCAAGAAAAGCACATGGGGGATGGTAGGAAAAGAGCCCAGCCCAGGAACCCCAACTGCCAGGTCATGGTGGAAGTTCTGGTCTTGCAAATGGCTTAATCTGTGCTTAATTTAATCACAGGTGTTTGGTTAGGCCAGGCCTGCAGCCCGTCATGGTCGGGAGAACCCAGCCTGGCCTGGCCCAAGGTCCCTGCCAGTGCCTGAGCCCCGTCACCCGGCCAAGGAAATCCCCAGCACCCAGAGTTTCACCTGTTTTAGATGCCAGGACATGTTTAGTAGCAGCGCTGAGGGTGGAAGGAGAGCAAGGTGATGATTTACTCATCTGGTGACTTAGTCACCCCCTAAACCCCACGTCGAGCCTGGCCGGGCAGCCCGAGCCTCCTCCCCAGGCACGCAAAGATTTTCCTACGTGCTTAATTTTGCACACTGTGAGTAATCCCAGTACCTCCAGCCCAGGATCTGCAGAACAGGGTATTTCTGAAAAAAAAAAAAAAAAAAAAAGCTTTGCCTGTTCTGCTTTAGATGAAGGGGAAAGCGCACCCACCGCGGCCCGCTGCTTGGGCACAAAACGCTCCCGATTGTTTATTTTCTTTCTTTTTAGGGGCTGGCCTCCCCTTCCTCCAACATAGTCAGCTGTGGCCGGGATGTGGAATTTGGGGGATGCCACTATACTGGTTTTACACTGCTTTTGCAGTGGCTTTACACTGGATACCTCCATTTCCAGGGTCGCAGCGGCGAGCTGGTGGCCAGGCGTCCCTCCGATGTCACGCTGGGGTGGCGGTGTCGGGTTGTGTCCCCGTTCCTCGTGACATATTCACGATTATTCACCAAAATGGAGCTGGAGGCATCCCCAGCGCCGCCCCCCCCCCC
>NW_010972611.1:1005995-1016200 GCF_000737465.1 Haliaeetus leucocephalus | reverse complement strand
CTTCCCCTCCTCGGGTTTGAATAACTTTTGTTTGGTTTGTAGGGTTTCTGGCGGGGAGGCCGGGGAGGGGGTGGGGAGGCGTTCGGATTTGGCACTGGCCTCCCAACGCGCATTTGAAAGCGGCTTTGCGAGGAGGAGCCAGAGGGATCCCTGGGAGCCCGACGCCTGCTTCCACCACCTTCCACCACCGCTTCCCTTTGGGGGGGGCAGGGAAGGCGGGGAGCAACGCTCCCCTGGCCCCCAACACAGACCCTGCTGCTTCATCTTCCTTTACCCATTCCATGCTGGTGGGATTTGGTCTACCGGTTCCCAAAAAGCTTCTCTGATGGGTGCCCCCGCGCCCCATCGCTGTGGGGTTGGGGGTGAAAGAGGGGGGGTGAAGCCGGGTCGGGGCTCGTGAAGCCTCGTGCCAGGCTGAGCTCCTGGAGACCAAATTAGCGCCTGCGTACGCCAGGCCAGGCCTGCTCGGGTTTCATGCCGTGCTCGGCTCCCAGCAGCCGGTTTCACCGCCACCATCACGGCCCGAGCATTTCGGGGTCACTCAGGCAGGTGGGGAACAGGTTTCCCCCTTCCAAAAGTAGCAGGAGATCGGGGCAGGCTGCCCTCCCCGAGCTCGGGGAGGATGCTGGGTTGAACTGGGGGATTTTGGGGTGTAGAAGGGGCCGAGCTCCCCAGTCCTCTGTCTGGTGATGAATCCTGTTGCGGGCTGGGGTGAAGCAGGCAGGGTTTGCCCGTGACTAATCAGGTGCTGTGATGAAACGTTACCCGGCCGTGCGTGGCGTTTGCTGGGATGTTTGTTTCCAACCAGGTGTGGCTGGAGCAGAAGGAAAGGGCGAGGGAAGAAATGGAGGGGGGAGAGCCGGAGGCACCACAGGGAGATGGGGGTTATTCCCCTGGCCCATGCTCTGGGGACAGCCGTCGCGGTCCCCCCAGGGAGATGGCGCCTGGCACCATCCCCCAACACCGGCAGCTCGGCCTTCCCCCTCAGTGGAAACGTCTCCTCATGAGGGGCAGCACCAAACGGGGGAAACTGAGGCACGAAAGCAGGGAGATGAGTTGCCAGCGCCCAGAGCGGGCGCCCTGCCTTCGCGTACACAAAGCTGTCCTCTTTCCCTCACCCCGTCTCCCTGGGGTCCCCGGCACCCGGGCCCTCACCGTCACCTGCCCATCGGCACTTCCATCCTGCCACAGCCCTTCTTCCTTACAGCCCACTGGGACAGTGTGGGAGCGTGGCAGGGGCCGGTGCACCAGCCCAGGGCTTGGCACCCGTGCTGGGAGTCCTAGCACTGCTGGCATCCCCCTCCCTGAGCATCTCCTGTTCCCATCACTGGGCATTTGGTGGGGGCTGATGGGAGGTGGAGGGCTCCTTGCTGCTGGGCTGGATCTGGCCGGTTGTACGCTTTGCCACCATTTGGAGAAGAAACTGAGTGCTTTGCTGCTGGTGGCAGGAGAGCCAGGGCTGCCCGGTGCTGGGAGAAGCCCACCACCACAGGGCTCTGCCCCACTGTCACACCACGGAGGCCAGGCAAGCTTGATGCCCAGCCTGGGTGCTGGCATGGGGCTGCAACGATGTACCCTGGGGCTGGGGACGGCCCTGGGTGGGTGCATGGCTCCGGCTGCAAGGTTCGGGGATGCCCCAGGCCCCCAGCCCGGCTACGTGTGCCCTCAGGCGTGCTTTTTCAGCTGTGTGTGACCCATGTGAATTAATTCCATTAATTCCCCCTTCCTGACAGACAGCTCCTGATTGCCCACCTTCTTCCAGCAGTGGGGAAACTGAGGCAGGGGGTGGGTTGCTCCCAGTACCCTGGTGCTGTCGGGGTCCCCCGGGGCTGACACAGGATGGGCTGCTCCCAGCCTTGCTCCGCTCGCGTTTTGAGGACCGGTTGCAAAGGTCAAGTGCAGAGGCTGGGGGCAGAGTCCACACCAGGGTACGTGCCCGTCCCTCCCCTGCCACGCTCCAGAGCTTTCCCTCCCAGGGGGCCTGTCCCAACCTCTTGTTTTTGGACCCCTGTGGTCCGCAGGTCCCCAGGCAAGGACAGGCTGGTGACACCAGTGCCATTTGCAGGAGCTGGCGGGGGAACGGCAATGGGCACACATGTACTTTAACCCAGCACTGCAGGCCTTTAACCGCACCCCACCCACCCCCCCCGCCACTTGCCACCTTTCCAGCAAGCGATGGGGATGGACAAACAGACATCGGGCAAACAGATGGCAGTGCCTTGAGCCCCAAATGACCATCACAGGGCAGTTGGGCAGCCGGGTGGGCTGCAAGCACCTCGTCTTGTGTGGGGGGTGCGGGATCTGCTGGGGGGTGAGGGGTTTCCAAACAGCCCAAGCCCTCCAGCGAGAGTAAAGCCCTCATGGCTGCGCTCGCTCCCGGGGATGGATGGGGATGGCGTGCTTTGGGCAGCGTGAGCCCCCCCGGAGGTTTCGGGAGGGTTCCCATCTCAGACGCCTGCCTGCGCTATCGGAATTGGCATCCCCCTCAGGGTATATCGCCTGCTTCCCCCTGCCTCACCCTTGCCCTGCCTTCCCCGCCTGCCCCTGCAGATAGTGATGCCGCATCCTTTTTGCCAGGGGCGGAGGTTTGGGTGGAGAAGGGGTAGATAAGGGGCTGTTGCTCCTGGGATGGGCTGGGCAGCAGATCCTGGCTGCCGTGTGGGTCGGCCATGGGGAGGTGTGAGCTTTCCCCAGCACTGGGCCCACCACCGCCTGTCCTTTGGCCATGCCGTGACCTTGGCCAAGGACGGTTCCTGGCGTGCGCGTGGGGACGGGCAGCAGTGGGCTCAGGGACCATGGTGCCGTGGGGCAGCCGTCCCTGTCCCTACTGCCCTTGATGCCACGTGTGCCGCCTTTCCTCGGGGAAGGAGATTTTAAAACTAGCTGGGGGAATGGCACAGCTGGGGGGGGCTCCACCAGGGTCCCAGCACTGTGAGGGGCTCAGGGGGCCATGTCCTCACCCTGGGGGCTCTGGGACTGGCAGGGCCTTTGCTGCATCATCCTGGGAGCGACCTGCAGAAACATGGCTTGCAGAGAAGCATCCCCATGGCAGGGCCGGGCTGGCTGGCCACCCCTCTGACTCATATTTTCTTCTCCACCCCGTCCGTGCCACGCGGGGACAGAGCCGCTGCTCCCAGCTGCCACCATGGTGGTGGCTCGGGTGGGCGAGTGCTGGGGGCTGCAGGCAGGCAGGTGTCCTGCTGGGGCATGGTGGCTGGTGCTAGACTGACCATTGCCCCACTGGGGGCTGTCCCCACTTGCCCTATCTCTGCTCCTGAAATGCCTCCGTGCAGCTGGGGGTGCCAGACAGGGGGAGCAGGGGGATTCGGGGCAGGACAGCAGTGCCGGGAGCCCTGAGGTGCTGGGTGGGAGGCATGTCACCGATCCTGAAATGCACCCTGGATGTGGGAAGATGGATGCAGGAGTACAGCCTGGGTGCCCCAAACCACATTTGGGCAGCGGGGATGGTACGGAGGTGCATCCTACCCTGGTCCAGCTCTTCGGGAGCGGGGACTGTGCATGGGCCACCACACCGACTGCCCACCATGTCCCAGTGTCTGCATGGAGCCCCTTGCTGCCATCCCATCCCACCCAGCTGCCCTTGGGGCTGTGCCGGCATTGACACCCAGCACAATGGCACGTGTTAGTTCTTGGATGTCAGGGAATGAAGCTGCATGGTATACTCAGCTCTGGGAATGAAACCGGGAGAAACCCTTGGCCAGGTCAGCCATTGAGCATCACATTTGAGATGGATCGGTGACATGTTGGGAGGAAGGAGGGAAAAAACCTCTGGTGGCAGCCCGGCACCATGCTGGCCTGGCTGGCTGGGGAAACTGAGGCTCAGCGAGCTGGGGGGGTGACAGTGACTTAGCAAAGGTCGTGCCGTGAGTCAGCAGCGTGCTGGGAGCGGGACCCAGCACCCCGGCTGCCGGCGCTGGCACCTTCCTGCCTGGTGACGTGCTGGTGCCTGCCCCGAGACCCCCGCCTGCATCCTCCTTCAGCTCCTTCCACCTCCCTTTGAGGCTTTCTCGGGGAATTTATGGCTGCGCTCCTTGAGCTGGCTGGGGGGGGGGGGGGGTGGGGGGGGTATTTTTAGACGCTATAAAAAGCAGCCGGAGTCGCTTTCGCTCTATTCCTGCTTGGCGCCTCGGGAATATTCATGCTCAGTGAAACGGCACCTGCCGGCAGGGTCGGCACCATTGCTTGTGGACCCCCATGGTCCTCGCCATGCTGTCCCCATGGCCGGTGACCCTGTTTCAGCTGCAGGGGTCCCAGCAGCAGGATGGCATCACTGGGCATCCCGACACCTCCAGGCTTTCTCCTCCCCACACCCTGACCCAGGGCTGGAGGCAATGCCTCTGGTTTCACTGGTGCCACCGGCCTGCCTCTCGTGCGAATTTGCTGAGCTAAATATGTCTGAGCCAGTCTAGACAAGAGCTTACGGTGACCGCTCCTCGGCTGTCCCCATGGGATGGGAGAAGGGGAGCCCCCGCTGACCCGGCACCGGTGGGCACAGCCACTTGTTTTATTAACTGCTGTTCTTGCCCATGGTGTCGCCGGCTGGTGGGTGAATTCCCGAGGAATAATGTTTTCCTCCCTCCCTGGGCTGTGTCGATTGGTCAGTTGGATGTGGCATGCAGGACACCCATGTCCCAGCTGGTGGTTAACGTCCCGGTGTTGAGGGGAGCCAGGGCTCTGCCCTCCCAAATTCTCACCCCATCCTTTGTGTCACACAGATTGATGAGATGCCAGAAGCTGCAGTAAAATCTTCCTCCAATAAATACCAAGTCTTCTTCTTTGGGACCCATGAAACGTGAGTGTGGCCCTGGCACATGCGGGAGATGGGGCCAAGGGGGGCACTGACGGATCGACCCCTCTGTGGGGCAGTGCTGCTGACAGCCCCGGGGGGTTTCAGGGTGAGGTGAGAAACCCCCCCCCCCGCTGCCATCCCTCACTGCTTCCTCCCCTTCCCCGAGCAGGGCATTCCTGGGGCCCAAAGATCTCTTCCCCTATGAGGAATGCAAGGAGAAGTTCGGGAAACCCAACAAACGGAAAGGGTTCAGCGAAGGTTTGTGGGAGATCGAGAACAACCCCACCGTCAAAGCCTCCGGCTACCAGGTGGGTCATGAGCCAGGGGGGTCCCGGCACCTCGTGTGCCCCTCCGACTGCCTCCTTCTCCCTCCCATTCCCCCCCTGTGAGTCCCCCATGTCCTCTCCAGCCTACCCAGAAGAAGACCTGCCCCGAGGATGCTGAGCCGGAACGGGAGCCAGAGGGTGACGGGGAGAAGAAGGGCAACACAGAGGGCAGCAGCGATGAGGAGGGGAAGCTGGTGATCGACGAGCAGTCCAAGGAGAAGAACGAGAAAGCCGGGATCAAGAGGAAAGCAGAAGATGCTTTGGAGGTAGGGGGACGCTGGGGACGTGGGCAAGGGGGGTCCAGGGCAGGGCTGAGCTGAGCTCCTCCCACCCAGGACTCCCCCAAACACACTAAGGAGGCAGAGGGGCAGGAAGGGGAGAAGAAGGTAGACAACGAAGAGGCCCCCAAAGAGGAGCCGAAACCCAACCTGGCTGAAGGGGAGAAGGAGAAGAACAGTGACGCCGCCAGTGCGCTGGACGCCAATGAAGCCAAGCAGGAGGGCAAGGAGAAGGCAGGCGCAGAGGAGGTCAGAGACCACAAGGAGAGGTGAGGGTGGTATGGTGACCCCCATCCCCAAAAGCTGGGCTCCTCCCTGCCCACCCTGGGCACGGGGGAATGTCCCTAGCGGCATGGTAGAGGGGGGGGTCCCGGTGCCGCAGGGTCTGTGACCAAGCGCCCGGGTCTTCTCTTGGCTCTCACAGCCTGTAGCGGCCTCCCTGGCAAGCTGATCTTCCTGCCTGTCCCTTCCCCGCTGGGCTCCCTGGGCGCTGCCCTATCTCGCCCTCGTCGCGTCCGCAGCTTTGGACAAGAGAAACAAAACCCAAAATGAAATTTTAAAAAAAAAAAAAAAAAAAAAAAAAAGAGAGAGAGAAAGAAAGAAATGAAGAGAAACCCAGTAACACGAACCCCTGAACCGACCCGCATCTCCTGGCCCTGCCGTCACGGGGCGCATGCTTTGTATTAGTGATTTCTAGGGGGCTGATCAGTTGATTTGAAATAAAAGCGATTCATGCCTTTTTAAAGCGTTTCCACCCACGTCTCTGTGCCCCGGGGTCGGCCCCTTCTCACTGTGCTGGTGATTTTGGGCTGCCCTAACCTCACAGCATGGGGGCTGTTGCCAGAGGAGAGGGGCTCCAGCATCCCCTGGCAGCTTCAGTTTGTTTTCTCAGTGCTGGAGGGGAACCAGAAGGAAATGCAGAAAGGGATGGGAGCAAATAGGGATCTGGGGGTGAGAACTGTTGAAAGAGGGAAAGGAAAGAGGTGAGGGGGAAGATTTTTGGAGCGGAGACGTTTAATAAAATAGAAAAATACAATTCTGCCAGAAAGCAACAGCGAGAGGCTGGGATGAGGGGTCGTTTCAGCTGGGGCTTTGCTGTTCCCTGGCATGTTATGGAGCTCTGCCTCCATTGCATCCCTGTGGCAGGCCGGGCTCGGGGAGGCGGGGGGGGGGGACGACACGGGACGACACAACCGCCCCCCAGGATCAGCCCCGGGGTCAGACGGCAGCTCTCGTAATAGAAAATGGAGGCCTGGCCGGGTGCCAGCACCGCCGCAGGACTACAGCTCCCAGCTGCGCCGGGCAGGGCGGCCGCCGCGACCGAGGGGTCGGTCACGGGGAGCCCCCCAGGCCCCGGGGAGCGCCCAAGCCTCGGGGAGCACGACAGCCCAACCCCCCTCCCGCCCCCGACTGGTGACACTGGGGAGGGGGCAGGACTACAACTCCCGGCGTGCCCCGCGGCTCCCGGCGAGCCCCGCGGCAGGCCGCGCCGCACGTCCCCGTCCCCCCGCGTCCCCTCGTTAACCCGGCCCACGGCCGCTCCCAGGATGCACCGCTCCGGAGGGGAGGGACGGGGGGGCCCGAGAACTACAGCTCCCAGCATGCCCTGCGGCGCCGCACGGCGAGACTACGCGTCCCGGCGCGCACCGCGTCACAGCCCCGCCCATCGAGAGGCGCGAGAGAGGCCGGGGGAGGTGGAGGTGAGCGGGGGGGGCCTCTGCGGGAGAGGGCCCACCCGAGGCTTATCACCCTGGGGAGCACAAGGGGGGACTCCCGGGGGGCGCAGGGCCCCCCTCACCCGTGTGTCCCGTCCCCCTCCAGCCCCTGCGCCGCCATGCGCCTCTCGGCCCTGCTGTGCGCGGGGCGGCTGCGGCTGCCCCCCGGTTACCGGCACGGCACGTGGCGCCCCGACACCGCCGCCGCCCAGCGCCGCAACCCCCCCGGGCTGCGACGCCGCAAGGTCTTCGTGGAGCCCATTGCCAAGGAGGACTGGAAGGTGTTTCGGGGCGATACGGTGAGTGTCCCCCCTCCCCAGGCCCCCCCAAGGACAGGGGCTGGGCTGGGGGGGCCTCCCCTTGACCCCCCTCCCTCCGCCACAGGTCCAGGTCCTCGCCGGGAAGGACGCGGGGAAGCAGGCGATGGTCACCCAGGTCGTGCGAGCCCGTAACTGGGTGGTGGTGGAGGGGCTGAACACGGTGAGGCTGGAGCCGGCGGGGGGGCTGCCGGCGTGGTGATGGGGGCACACGGGCCGTCGGTAACCCGCCCCCCATCCCGTCCCAGCACTACCGCTACGTCAACCGAACCGCCAAGTACACCGGGACGTACATCGCCAGCGAGGCGCCGCTGCTGCTCAGCCAGATCTCCCTGGTGGACCCCGAGGACCGGTAATGGTGGAGGGGGGTGAGGCAACCCCACCATGGCCACCACCCCCCCACACACTAAAACGCTCTCTGGTGGCAGGAAGCCAACGGAGGTAGAATGGCGATACACGGAGGAGGGCGAGCGGGTCCGCGT
Source organism: Haliaeetus leucocephalus (assembly GCF_000737465.1). Classification (NCBI taxonomy): domain Eukaryota; kingdom Metazoa; phylum Chordata; class Aves; order Accipitriformes; family Accipitridae; genus Haliaeetus; species Haliaeetus leucocephalus. Next base: position 1,008,272 of record NW_010972611.1, on the reverse strand, counting down.
CTCCCTGCGCAGTGGCCGGATCATCCCCTTGCCCTTGCAGCAGCGCCGGGACGGCATCGTCCCTGAGCAGTGGATTGGTGAGTGGGGCTGGGGGGGGGGGGGGGGCTGGCGCCGGCCCCCGGGAGGACTGAGGGGCTCAGCACTGCCCCTTTGGCTGCATGCAGATGGCCCGAAGGACACGGCGGTGGAGGATGCGCTGGACAAGACGTACCTGCCGTCCCTGAAGACCTTTGAGGAGGAGATCATGGACGCCATGGGGATTGTGGAGACACGCAGGGCCAAGAAATCCTACTGGTATTAACTAGTGGGGGCTGGGGGAGAACCAGAAACATCCCTCCCTCTCCAGGGCCGTGGTCTGCAATAAAGACACCCCTTTATTTTCTCTATTTGTGGCACGTGGTGCTTTCGGCACAGCCCCCAACTCATGCCAAGCCCTGGGCCATACAAATCCCAGTTTTATTGTGGTTCACGCCTGGCACTGGGAGCCGGGGGGCTCTGCTTCTGTCCAGAGGGCTCTGCCACCCCCGTATCCTCATCCTCGCTGCTGTCCTCATCCAGGCCTGACAGCACTGCGCCCAGGGGTGTCCGTGCGGCCACCAGCACCAGGTTGCGTGGGGAGAACCGGGGATCGAAAAGGGGGACGAGAGCACACTGGAAACCTGCGGGGAGAGGGAGGGTCAGTACCGGCAGCGCCGTCACCCCCTCCCCATCGCCGTCCTGGCACCCACCTTGCTCCCGCAGGTAGAGCAAGCGGTCGAGGAGGATGAGGGTCTCCACCAGCGGTGCCAGTAGCAGGGTCAGGCTGAAGAAAGCCACCACCTTGTGCTGCTGTTCCAACATGGCCTCCACGGCCTCCGAGTCCAGCGAGATGGCGGCTGGATCCAGCCCCACACGGGGCAGCCCCAGGCGGGCGTACCTATGGGGTAACGTCACACTAAGGGCAAGGGGGGCGGGGGGGGGGGGGGGGGAAAGGGGGCCTCCCCACCCCAAACTCACTGGGGGAAGCTGAGGGTGTGCGCCTTCTTCACCGTCTGCACTCCTGGGCGCTTCTTGCTGGGGTTGGCCGCGCGGATGAGGGTCTCGAGGACGGCGCGGTAGCAGTGGGTGCGCAGGCAGCCACTCTCCCCCCTCAACCGCCCCACATATTCCTCCAACGCGTGGCAAGCGGCTTCCCGTGCCCGGTAGGAGAGTTCATGGCCCGGTAATTTGGCTACCCAAGCGCTCAGAGGGTAGCCAGGGGAAGAACTGGGGTGTTCTGGGGGGGTAGAGAGCTTCATGTAGCAGCAGGCCACCGAGGCGACAGCGGCCACGGCGGGGCTGCGGGTGAAGTGACGCAGCAGGGCTGGGCTGAGGTCCCCGCAGGCATGCAGCCCGGTCACCAGCACCCGCTGCCCCCCCTCGGACCCCCCCGGACCCCCCAGTGGGTTCCTGGTAGTGGGACCCGGCCCTGGGGGGTCAGGGGGCAACAGGAACTCCCCCCAAGGAGCACTGGGATCGAGGCGGCCAGCCACATGGCGCGGGCCCCGGGGGGTGAGGGGAGATGGAGGGCTGTGGCAGGGGGCGGTTTGGTGGCACCGGGGCAGCCCCTTGTTTCCTGGCACCCCCGTTTTCCCCAGCTCCCGCAGCAGCTCCTGGTCGAAGCGCTCCGCCATGCCGGCCAGGCGGCCGTCGCCCTCCACTGCCGTGACAGATAAGCCAAGGCCAAAGGCCAGGAAGCGTGAGAGGTGGCCCTGGGTGGGGGGGGACATGCGCTCAGCGGGGGGGGGGACACCGACACATCCCCCACCCCTCGGAGCCCCCCCATCAGCCCCTGCTCCTACCTGCCCCGCTCCGACGTCTACCACGCGGTCACAGCCGGTGGCCTGGGTCAGCCGCTGCAGCAGCTGCAGGTAGAGGAAGGTTTTGGGGGATGTTCGAGGAGGGGAGGGGTCACAGGGGGGTGCAGAGAGCGGGGGAGCACCCACCTTCCCCAGGCGCCGGATCTCATGCTGCTTTTTGGGCTTGACGTGGCGGCGGAGCAGGGGGTGCAGGCGGGTGCTCTGGCAGGGGGGGCGTGGGGACCCCCCTGGGCACCCGCGGGGGAAGGCGAGGGCACGGGTGGCAGCGGCAAAGGCCAGGAGGGAGAGGGGCCAGGCGGCCCCCGGCCCCCCCAGGCCCCCCAGGAGCCCAGCCAGCTGCAGGGGGGCGGCGGTGGCCAGGGCGGCCTGCCAGGGCGGGGGGAGCTGCGCCCACAGCCCCTCGGTGAAGAAGTCCTGTGGGGATGCGGGGGTCAGTGGT
>NW_010972611.1:1005426-1005985 GCF_000737465.1 Haliaeetus leucocephalus | reverse complement strand
TGGGGGGCGCTGAGGGGGAGGGGGGGACACTCACGATGATGTAGGCATCGAGCAGGGGCCGGTAGAGCGTTAGGAGGCGGATGATGTCGGCCGCTCGCTGCTGCTCCCGCTGCAGGGCAGGGCACGGGGGGGCTGCCATGGTGGTGCCTAGGGGCGGCCAGGGGTGTCGTCAGCCCTGGCGTTCTGATGTCACCCCAGGGTGTGGCTCCTGGGCTTCTGATGTCACCCCAGTGTGCCACCCCCCCCGCCCACCTCTGGCTGTGACCTCACAGAGCTGTCACATCATCAGGCCATCATGTTTCTCAGTGGCTATGACATCACCAGGCAGTGACATCACACAAGGATGCAATTCCCACCCCCCCAGCCATGATGTCACCCGGCTGTGGCATCACCCTGTGAGGCACCCCCTGCAGCCATGACATCACCAGGTCATGCCACCCCCCCCCATGGCCATGATGTCACCAGGCCACAGCATCACCCAGTGTGGCGCCCCCTGCGGCCGTGACACACACAGACACACACACCCCCGCGCCCCCGGCAGCTCGAGCAACCCTCCCCA
>NW_010972611.1:1005035-1005410 GCF_000737465.1 Haliaeetus leucocephalus | reverse complement strand
GCCGCTGGGCAGCGCCGGCGAGCTGTGACGTCGCGGCAGGCCCTGACGTCACGCGAAACGTCAGCACCCCCAGGCCATAGAGCCGCCCCGCCGGCGGGACAGAGCGGCCCCACGCGCCACTCACCGCCCGGCCCCTCCGAGTTCCCGCCGCGGCCCGGCGCATGCGCGCTCGGCGGCGCTGAGGGAGCATGCGCGGAGCCGGTGCCAGCCACTCGGGGGGACGCAGGCGCCTTGCGTCACTACCGGTCGGGGGGTGGGGGGAATGCGCGCTAAGCGGCGAGAGCCGGTCCGCGCCGGCCACGTGCCTCTCCGCCGCCGGGGGCAGCTTCCGCTTCCGGGTTGCGGAGGTGAGGGGGGGTGGGGGTGGGAAACGGC
>NW_010972611.1:998428-1005025 GCF_000737465.1 Haliaeetus leucocephalus | reverse complement strand
CGGCGGCGGGGTCGGTGTCTTTCGCGGGTCGGTGCCGGGGGGATCCCGGTGCCGAGCTGCCTCTCCCCACCGCGGGCAGCACCGGACGGGACCGGACCGGCTGCTTTGGGGTTGTGGCGGTTCCCCGCCCCCCTCCCCCAGCCCTTTGCCGCCGCCGCCGGGCCCCGTCATGTCGGATTTGATCCTCAACGTGGACTTTGCCCCTTCGGAGCGTCCCGGGAAGAAGGAGACCGGTAACCGAAAGCACAAGAGCTTCCTGCAGCGGCGGCGGACGCTGGAACGGCGGGGTGTGCTGAAGCAGAAGCAGCTGCCGGTGGCCCAGCCGCCGCCCGGGAGGGGCTCCCGGCAGAAACCGGGCCCCAGGGGCAGGAGGGACAAGAAGCAGGAGGCAGCGACCAGGAAAGGCCCGGAAAAACCGACCTCCATCCAGCCCAAACCCTGCCCCAAAGTGAACGGTCCCACTTCCATCACCCCGCCTGGTGCGACCACTTGTCCTGGTTCCAAAGGAACGGGCTTGTCCTCGAAACCAAAGACGACGGCCTGGGGCACAGCTAAGAGAAACCAAAAAGCCCCCAGCTTTCCCCCGCAGCCCACCAAACTGGTCGCTATAGACTGTGAGATGGTGGGCACAGGGCCCGGTGGGCGTACCAGCGACCTGGCCCGTTGCAGCATCGTGGGCTACCAGGGCGACGTCATGTACGACCAATACATCCGTCCCACCGCTCCCATCGTGGACTACCGCACCCGCTGGAGTGGCATTCGGCGGCAGCACATGGTGAACGCCATCCCCTTCAGCAAGGCCCAGCGAGAGGTGTGCTCTTGCCTGCATTTTTGGGGTGATACAGCCCGGGGGGGGGGGATAGACACAGGGCTGGGGGCTTTGTCTCGTGGCCTTTTCAGGCCATTTGGGGGTTCGTCAGGCTGCGGGGACTCGCAGGGCTGCCTGCATCCTCCTCTGGCCTCTGCAGCAGAGGGAACGTCTTCCCACACTGCCACTGCTCCCATTCAGGCCCGTGTCTTTGCACCGGTCTGCTTCCCCCTGCTGGCAGTGGGGCAGCCCCACATCCCTGAGCACGAGCAGCCCTCTGCTGTGGGGCAGAAATCCTCATGCGGGGCTGCCGGGTGTCCTAACCACCCTGCCCCCCCGCCTCTTCATCCCCTTTCCTCAGATCCTGCGCATCCTCTCTGGGAAGATCGTGGTCGGCCACGCCATCTACAACGATTTCAAGGCGCTCAAGTACTTCCACCCCAAAGCGCTCACCCGGGACACGTCCAAAATCCCTTTGCTGAACCGTAAGGGTGGTTTCCCTGAGAACACCTCCATCTCCCTGAAGCGCCTCACCAAGGAGCTGCTGCACAAGGACATTCAGGTAGCTTGGCAGGATCCTCCTCCCGGATCTCGGCAGCCGCCACGGGGTGCCGCTGCGAGGCTGCTGCCTCAGCCGGGAGCTCCCCACATTCCTCCAAGAGTCGGGGAGTGGCATGGGGATCCCCCTGTGCTGCACTGGGGTGACAGGAGAGGGGAGATTCATCCCCAGGGAAGGATTGGGGTTTCACACACTGTCCTGAGACCAGGGCATCCCGAGTTCAGTTGCTGCTGCCAGTCCTGGAACAAGGCAGCCCTGTGCCTCAGTTTCCCTTTCCCTGGAAGCCAGTCCGTGGGAGGAGGGACCCCTCAGCTCAGCCCCCACAGCATCAGGGGGGCTTTTTCCTGCTCAGCCAGTGTCGGAGCGGTGCCTTAGGCTGTGCCCACACCCCGTCTCTGTCCCCAACAGGTTGGGAAGAATGGTCACTCCTCGGTGGAGGATGCCCGAGCCACCATGGAGCTCTACAAAGTGGTGGAGGCAGAGTGGGAGCAACACCTGATGCTGAACCCCAAGCAGGAGTGATGGCCCTGCAGCCTGGTCCTGTACCCCAAAAGGGGCCCAGAGCCCACGGGGAGGAGCAGCGAGCACCAAACAGCCGCTCCATCTGTCCAGGCAAGGTAGTGGGGACGGACAGACGGTGGGAGCATGGAACCAGGCACATGTGTCCCTTGTCCCTGTGCCCCCAATGTGCCTTGTTACGCTGCTCTGTCCTCCCCCAGGGACGTAGGGGAGAGCTGGGGCCAGCCTGTGCCTTCCCCGTGGTGTGGGGGTGTCTCTCAGGTCCTGCATCCCCCCCAGAACAGCTCGGTGGTGCCAATAACACGGCGGGGCCCAAGCCAGAGCGGGGCTGCGGGGCTGGATGTGGCGTTGGGGCTCTGCCGGCTGCACTTGCTCGATCCCTGGAGGAATCGGTGCCCAGGGCAAGCTCCTTCCCCTCCTGTTTTTTCTTTTCTTGCAAAACTACCTCTTGACAAGGACAGGAACCGCCAAAGGGCTCCGGGCTGCGGCGGGGGTGTGGGTGTGGGCAGCACCCAACGGGTGGGAAGCAGATCGTGCCGGAAAGTCCCCACTCTGATTTCGGAGCTGCTCACCCTCAATGATTTGGGTGCCATCTTCCTTGTTGCGTAAGTGCCACTGCAAATGAGGGGGCTGGGACGAGCCCGGGCATGGGGAACCAGTGTCACCAGGTCCGCCTGCACTGTGCCGCCCTGTGCAGTCCCTCCCATCCTGGGGACGCCATGTCCTTCACAGATGCCTCCAAACCCCAACGTGCGGTTGTTCCCTGAACTCTTGAACATGCCCTGAGTTCTTGGTCTGCCCCGGGGAGGGGGGGTTGCTTTTAACTGAAATGTTTGTGTACAAAATCCCAATTAAAAAGAAATGATTAACGAGCCCTTCCTTTTGGTGGGGGGGGACGGACGGAGAGGAGCTCCAGGCCGTGGGGACGGCGCTCAGCCCTGGGTACATGGGGAGTGTTGCGACCAACACCAGCCAGAGAGCAAGGCATCCAGGCTCCATGTGAGATTCCCCTCCACGTTGTCGTTTGAAGTCAAAACAGTTGCCCCCCTCACCTCACCAGCTGGCCACCGAAATGGGTCGGGAGGGGAGAACTGTGGGGCTGGGGTGTTCCCGGGGCTGGGATGGGCACTGGGGAGCAGGGACAGGCAGGGGCTGCAGGCAGCACCTTGGGTCGAGCTCCCAGGAAATTCAGAAGGGGCTTAGGCGGACATGGAGCCAGAGGGCCCCAGCCAAGCACTCACTGCTGAGACGGTGCCGTTCCTCCCCGCTGGCTCCCACCTGGTCACAGGGAACCCTGGCAGCGCTGCCAGGAAGGGAGGGGGGACTGTACCTGGCACAGAGCGGCCGAGCGCCACGTTTGCCGGCTCCCAGCAGGCCCCTCGGGCGGCTGCTGTCAGCCATCACCCATCGCCTGCCAACATCTGCCTCCTGGTGACCCTTCCTCTACCTCCTCTTCACACCAGGTGTGACCTGGCCCCTGCCAGCAGCTCCTGGGGGCTCCCCCAGTTCACCCCCTTTTCTGGTTAAACCGCAGGGTGCTGGGGAGCTGGCTGGTCCCCGCCACTGGCATCACTGAGGGGCCGGGGCAGCCAAAGCGGCCCAGCCCTGCTCAGGCTGCTGGCCGTCCCTGCACATGCGGCTCCCCCTTATCCCCTTCGTCACCAGCAGCTCTGGCTGGTGGGACCAGGAACGGTGCCAGTGCCGAGCCAGCAGCCACTTTGGGGGATCCCCCCCGCCCACGCTGGGCTGGATGCAGCCCCGCGGGGTGGGGGGAGGCGGCGGTCCCGAGCCCCTGGCACACGTCACATTTTCCAGCCATTCGATGTGTTTACGTGGCTGCGCTCAGCTCCTGGCGGCGGAGACCGAGGGGGAGTTGGGGGGGGCACAACCCTCCCCCCCTCCACCCTGAGCCCCTGCAGCGGCAGGGGGGCGTTCCCCTTTTTTGGAGGGTTTAAACACAAAAAGCTGGGGACCCCTGCATTGTGCTGGGGAGGGGATGCCTGAGCATCCCATGGGCTGGGATCTTGCAGGGTGGTGGGTGTTTTGGGGGGGTAAGCAACTTTGCAGCATTCTCCCCCTCCCAGGCCCTGCCTGTGTGCACATGTGTGTGCCCAGTCCTTGCACATTCCGGGAAGGGGGTGGGAAAGCTGTTACAGCCCCAAAATCCAAAGGAAGGTGAGAGCATGGAGGAGAAGCCGGGAGCCTTTGTGTCTGGGCTGGGTTTGGAAGTGATCGGGGTGGGGGGCTGGGGAGAGGGGGGTGGGTTTATGAGCTGGGTTATAAATGGCCGGTTGTTAAAGTTTTTTATGTCTTTGGAAATGAGAAGCAGGCGGCCAGGCCCCAGCTTGTTGGCAGATGCTGGATGCAGCCGGTGGGTTGGGGTCGGAGGGGGCTTTGCTCGCATCCCACTTTGGCATCCCTTCAGCCACGAGCCGGGGTCTGGGGCAGGATCCCCACCGTGTCGGCAGCCGACGGCACAGCGGAGGCCGTGGGGCTTGTGGGCTCCCTCCAACCCCACAGCCGGGGTCCCTGGCGGCCACTGGGCTGGGGCAGGGTACGGTCACGCCGTCCAGCTGCGTTTCATTTCCGCAGCGGCCGTCACAGTGGCCGGGGAGGCAGAGTGGGGGGACGGACATGAGTGCACCCTGCCAGCTGGGATGGATTTGCAGGGATGTGGGGCAGAGGTGATGGGTGTCTTGCCTTCCTTGCTCAGCCCCACAGAGTGGCTGCCCCCGGGCAGGGGGGACTTCACCACCCTGGCCCCCCCCTCTGCATTGGAGTCCCTCCATCCACTCTCCCAATGCAGTGAGAGCTTGAGGGGGGGGCAGATCGGAAACAAGCCCCTGGTGGCCTCGGCTTCTTTGCAACCTGCGGCATGTGGGTGCACATCACCCAAGCGTTGACACCATTTTGGGGTGGGGGGTGGACACCCATGAGGGTGCTGAGCTGGGGAGGGAGCTGTGCCTGGGCTGCTGGGGGGGGCCCACAGCGGTCTCTGCACTCAGGATTTCTGCGGTTTGTGAGGATTTTTGCAGCTCGTCCTGCCGGGAAGGGGAGAATAAGATGGCGGCAGCCGATGCCAGCTCTTTTCCAGAGGCTGAGCCAGCCGCTGCTGCCTGGGCACCAGGATGTTGCTCCTCGCCTGCTTCCACCTCTCCCGGTTAATCCATGGCCTTCCCAGGGGTCACCGGCACTCCGGGGAGGTTATTTAGTACTGGTTATCTGCCTGCCCACCCCAGGGCTTTCCCTGGATGGGATGGAGGGAGAGGAGGGTAGGGTGCGAAGGCTTTATCCACCGTTTCTGGCAGAATCCCTTCCAGATGTGGGGCTGCCAGGGCTGGCGTTCATAACCCTGCTGGGTCACGGTGTCCGGCACAGCCCTGGCCCACCAGGACGAGGGGTCCCCGTGGGGCTGGGGGTGCCCTGGGGGATGGAGGGGGGTGGGGGTGCAGGCAGGTCCCATCCCAGGCCCCCCTCCACCTGCTTGTCCTGCAAATGGGGCAGGTTTTTTTTTTTCCCCCACTTTCCCCAAACTTGGAGCAAACATGCGGCATCGCCCCCTCCCTTGTCTCTGTGACAGCATGGGGGGGCGACATGGACACGCAGCTCCTGCACCCCTGAGATGAAGGGGTTGGGGTGACCCTTCCCCTGCACCCCCTCCTTGAGCCCCTCCAGCTTTGTCGGGGGAGTTGCAGAGAGTACCGTCCCCAACCCCTGTCCCCTCTGGCATCATGTCGAGCATCTGCGTTGCTGTAGGTAAGGTTATGTCAGCTCTTTGTTATAAATCCTGTTCTTCGAGGGATTAGAGACTCGCTGCAAGCCAGAACTTGGCTCACCAGCATCACAGCCCGGAGATTTTGGGGGCGAGGGTGGGGGGGATGTGGCTGGGAGGCGGGGGGGTGATGGTGACTCTGGTGAGGTGTTTTCACCCCAGACCAGAGCAGAAATCTCTCTCCTTCCATTTCAGATCTGCCAATGAACGAGAAACACCATTTCTTGCTCACCCACCAGGTTTCGGTCAGGGCCACGATGCCTGGGACCAGCACTGCAGCACAACCTGCCCTGCACGGCACCTACCTCCAGCTTTTCGCAGAGGAGAGAAACCCCCAAAAATAATTAATCACACTTTACCTGGGCCTAATTTATCAGGGGTTTAATCTAGCGTTAGCAGTTAATCTTCTTGCTTCCCCCCCACACACCCCAGGCCCACAGCCAAAGCAAACCTCACGCAGCACGGCGAGGGCTGCCGGCCAGTTGCCCAACCATGCAGGATGCAGCTGCCCTGCTCCCTGGCCATGCACACACACGTGTGTGCAGACCCACACACGCGTGTGTGCGTGAACGTGGGCCGGACAAATTGCATGCGTAGGTACTTATGTCCACGCACACGTATGTGGGTGTGCAAGCACCTGTGTGCTGTGCACACGCGTGTACAAACAGCTGCACGCATATGGAGGCATGCATGCAAACGTGCCTGCTGCATGCACGCACGTGTGCCCTTGGCATCACCCCAAGTGTGGGGATGCTCGCAGGTGCCCGGCTAGCGCCCAGCTGCGCTGCTGGTGTGAGCGGGCACGGGGCCGGGCAGCTCTGTGTCCTCAGGGCTGCTTGGGGTTGGGGGTGCGGTGTGGGGGGGGGGGGATAGGCAGTTTTGGGGGGATACGGGCGGTTTGGGGGGGGGGGGATGCAGGTAGTTTAGGGGGTGCAGGCA
>NW_010972611.1:994138-998298 GCF_000737465.1 Haliaeetus leucocephalus | reverse complement strand
TGGCGAGACAGGGGAACTGGGGGGGAAAGGGGAGTCCTGCCTCCCATCTCCCCTCCAAGCCTCTTCTCCAGCCCGGGGGGGATCACAGCTGCCGTGTGCTGGAGGGGACCCCCCCACCCCGCTCCCCCTTTTCACAATGCTCTCGGTGTTGCTTCGCCACTGGGGAAACTGAGGCACGGGGGGCGGGGGTGGGGGGGCTAGGCAGCGTCTCCTGCTCCTGAGGGGTCCAACATGGCCCCTGCGGGCCCCCCCCTCCTGCCTGCCTCAGTTTCCCCACCGTGGTGGCCTCCCCAAGTGCAGGCACCTCCAAATTCTCCCCCCAGGACCCTTCGCATCGAGGGCTTCCTCCCCGCCAGCACCCTGCACCTCCGACCCCAAAGGCACCCAAAGGGACTCACCTGCCCCACAGGGACCCAGACCCCAGGGTCCCCAAGACCCCAGCCCCAATGGGACCTCACAGCGTGGGTGCTCCATCCCCGCAGGGCTCATTTTGGGTCCCCTCTGCCTCCCACCATGGTGCCGTGTCCTGGCTGCAGCGGTGAACAGGGCTTGGGGGAGAGGGGATTGGGGGGGGCTCACAGGGCCAAGAACCATTGCAGGAGGGGAAAGCGGGGGGCACAGGCTATGGGGGTCCCCAGGGTTTTGGGCAGGGCTGGAGCCAGCCCCCCCTGCTGCTCCTCTCCGCCTGACCCTCTCCTCGCCTGCCGGGGAGCTGCTGGAGCAGAATATTTTCCAGGTTAGGGGATACGTAACAAATATTTCAGTATAATTATCACTTTCTTGGATTTCACTCCCCTCTCCCCCCTGCCTTCACCCCCTCTCCCTCCTCCAGCCCCACCGGTGAAAGTGGCTCAGAGAAACCTCAGCAGGAAAATAAATCTGCCAGCCCAGACTGAGCCGCTCTTCCTTTCCCACAGCGCAAGCAGGGGGCTCCTGCCCTTCGCCACCCCCCCAGCACCACCCCCCCCGGCCTTTCAGCAGCTTTGGGGGAAGCTGATACCTCTGGACCCCCTGGGCAGAGGGGTTAGGGCAGGGGAGGATCAGCTCAAGACCCCAAGTCTGGCTGCATCATGCCCCCCCTCCCCAGCTTTTGCTCCCTTTGGGGGCTGTTTCTCCTCGCTGGCCCCCCCCCCCACCATGAGCATCATGTGGTGGGGCTGCATCTGCCCATGGCTGGGTTTTGGGCACCCACCCTGGTGTAAGTCAGGCCTCGCAGGGAGTGAAGGGACCTGGGGGGGGGCCCAGCCCCACCATCCCAGCCAGCAGCAGCATCCTGGAGGGTCTAGCCATGGGAACGTGGAGGGGACCCCGCAGGGACGTGTCCATCCCCGCTGCAGGAGGATTTGGATCCCGGATCCCACCTGTGTCCCAACTGTGGGGCTGGGACTATCTGTCGCCCCCCCCCCCCACCCCTGGGCTGGGGGGAAGCCCCTTTCTGCAGGGACCCTCTCTGGGGGTGCAGGGGGTGGTAGCCAGGGCATGGTCCCTCTCCGGGGAGGGCTGGCCGGGTGCCCACCCACAGTTTTCAGCTGCCGGAGGGTGACACGGGAACAATGTCCCCAAAGAACAGCTTCCCGGGGAGCCAGGCTGTCCCCGGGTGACAGCCGGGGGCTTGGGGACATGATGGATGAGCTGCCTCCGGGAGCGGGGACAAAGCCCCAGCTGCCCTGCAGTTAGCGGGGGGCTGGGAGGGGGAATGACCATGGGGACCCCTCGGTGGGGTCACACAGGTCACCAGGCACAGAGCTGCTCCTCGGCCAAGCTCAGAGCGGGTGCCTTGTCCCTTCCGTCACCCCGTGGGCTGGGTGAGCCCTCGCCCCCACGCACCCTCCCGGTCACCCTTGTCCCTTCCCCCGGGCGCCTCCGGAGCCTTCCCCGGCATCAGCCCCCGCCCCCGCTCCTTGCCGCCAGGTAACGAGAGCCAGATGTGGCCCAGATGTGGGTTGCCCTGAGCTGCCTCCAGTGCTCGGGGTCCCCCTGGGATGTGTCACTGCCAAGTGTGGGGGCCATGGCCGTGCCCCCCCTCAACCGCCATGTTGACCCCCTGCCCTGTCCCCAGGCTCCCGGGGGAGAGGGGGCCACATCCAGCCCTGAGAGGCACTTAACCTCCCTGGCTGCGGGTCACCCCACGGGGAAGGGGCAGCTCCGGTGTCCCCCCCCATGCCGGGGGATGCTGCAGGCAGCAGTGCAGAGGAGGGGGAGCTCGACGCCGCCATCCCCTTCCCCAGGCGTCAACATGATGCTGAGGAAGATCGCGGTAGCGGCGGCCTCGAAGCCGGCGGTGGAGATCAAGCAGGACGGGGAGACCTTCTACATCAAGACCTCGACCACCGTCCGGACCACCGAGATCAGTTTCAGGATCGGGGAGGAGTTCGAGGAGCAGACGGTGGACGGGCGGCCCTGCAAGGTGGGGGGGAGCCCTGCCTGCGCCAGGGGTCTGATCCTGACCCCACGCATGAGGAGCTCTCATGCACATGTGCGTGCACATAGGCAGGTGTACACGTGTGTGCATGCACACAGATGCATGTGTGTGCATGCACACAGGTGTTAGTGCATGCACGCACATTTTGCATGAGGGCAGGAGCATTCACTTGTGTGTGTGCGCGCACAGGCATGTGTGCACACTTGTGCATGTGCATGCACACATGCGTGCATGCACACCCACAGGTGTTTGTGCATGCACACACCTATTGCCTGAGGGCAGGAGCGCTCACCAGTGTGTGTGCGCGTGCAGGCACACACATTTTTCATGCACGCACGTGCAAAAGCGTGCATGCACGCCCACGTGCACACGCTTGTTTGCACTCACACAACCACACGCTCTCCCCTGCAAGCAGAGGGCTGGTCCCCCTCTCCCTGCAACTGTCCTGGCTGGGTCACAAAGGGGAACAAATGGCTCTATCCATCTTTTGGTTGATGGATGGTCCTGCCTGGCGGGGGCTGCGTGGGGGCTTCTCGGGGTGTCCCATGTACCTGTCCCCCCCGCAGCATCGCCCTTGTCCCCCCCTCTGCAGAGCTTGGCCAGGTGGGAGAGTGAGAACAAGAACAAGATGGTGTGTGAGCAGCGGCTGCTGAAGGGCGAAGGACCCAAGACGGGCTGGTCCAGGGAGATGACCAACGATGGGGAGCTCATCCTGGTGAGGACCTGGGGAGGGAGGGGGGGGGGCATCGCTACCCCAGTGCATGCTGGGAAACTCGGGGGGGGGGCAAGGGAGAGTGGCCATGGCCATCACAGTGACCCTGCTCCTCCTTGCAGACCATGACAGCCGATGACGTCGTCTGCACCAGGGTCTACGTCCGGGAGTGACACCCCCCATTCCGCTGACCCCCATCCAGCGCCGGTCCCCCAGCCCCATGTCCTGTCCCCCCCAGCCCCAATTACCCACCCTGTGTCCCCTCTGGTCCCCTCCACTCACCCCACAGCCACAGGGAGGGGGTTGCACCTTCCTATGGGGTACATCAGAGCAACCCCTTTTTTGGGGGGGAAGAAAACACAACATTTTGCCCCCCCTCATGGCCTGGGGTCTCTTCGGGGGCAGGAAAATCTCATTTTCTGGCCCTGTCCTGCTGCCGCCCTCGGTGCAGACAAAGCGCACAGTTTTTGGAAAGGTGCCGGGGCCGTGGCTGGAGGGTAATGCAGCCGCCTCCCTGGGCTTTTGGGTTGGTTTTAACTGGTTTTAGTTCAGTTTGATTTTTTCTTTTTGTATCATTTTTTGATGCAGGCCCCTGGCCCTTGCCCTGCCCAGGGGCTGCGCTTGCTCTCCCCCTCCCCAGTATTTATTTGTGAATATTGTATCGCAAAGAAACACCAAACGACCCCAACCCAGTAGCACTGCGGTCCGTGCAGCTCCAGGTCCGAATCCCCCAAGGTCCGACCCCCCACCCCGAGATTGTCCCCACCACCTCCCTCCTCTTTTCAATAAATGTCCTACAACTCCCCCCCCTCCCCAGCGTCCCTGTCCCCTCCCGGCCCCGCTAGCACACACACACCTCCTGCACCGCAGCTGTTGCGCAAGGGGCCGGGGGCAAAGGCGGTGGCCGGGTTGGCACATCATGGCGTGGGAAGCGAGGGGCGGCCGTGGGGCAGCCGTGGGGCAGGGAGGATGGCGTGGGGCTGGGGTGCAGCTCACGCTGGGGGGGGGGGGGGGGGGGACACGCCC
>NW_010972611.1:985791-994128 GCF_000737465.1 Haliaeetus leucocephalus | reverse complement strand
GGGGCGCGGGGGGGGGGGGGGGGTGGGGGGGGGGGGGGGGGGGGGCCCCCGCGGGGGGGGGGGGGATGAGACACCCTCCCAGCTTAGCTGGAGGAGCTGGGGCACCCATGGGTGCTGCCTGCAGGGGTGTGGCTCCCTGGTCTGCTCCAGGTGATGCTCATTGGGGTGCTGCCTGCTAATTGCCCTATGTGAGGTGGCATTAATTATGGCGGGGGGGGAAGTGTCTGCTTGTGGGTCATTGGGGCTCAGCCCGTGGTGGTGCTGGAGAGGTTCGGGGTGCAGGGGAGCCCTGCCCCGGGGATGGGGGGATGTACTCGCTCCCCATGCCCACCCCAGCCTCGGCAAAGCTGCTCCCCAGGGTGGGCTGGGACCCCTCGGCTGGGGCAGCCCCAGAGTCACCATGGGGTAGTTGGGGGGCACTGACCCAGCCCCCCGCCAGCACTGGGGTCCTGCTGAGCCGGGGCGTGCCTGTGGCTGCCTTTGGGGAGATGGGGCAGGGTGTAGAACACTGTTCCCCAGGACCCAGCACCATTCCTGCCCCGGCTGGGGAGGGGACAGCAGTAAGCGGCCCCTGGGGGGGGATACAGGGGGAAGGGGGCCAGGATTTGGGGTTGGTTTCACCCCCAGTGCCCCCGAGTGTGATGCTGCACTGCCAGGGAGTGAGTTCAGCAGCAGGAGGGGTGTAATTACAGCTTCCCGGGGGAGGAGGAGGAGGAGGAGGAGGAGGAAGGGCTCCGGTATCTCCAGGTGGACACTTGGCAGACTCCCATTGCCCCCGTCGCCATTCCCAAAACACTGCCTGGGCCGCAGTTCTCCCAACATCCCGCGCCATAACTGGGACCAGTTGGCATCACCGGTGGGACCGGTGCCAGTGGGTGGGGTGGACGCTGGATCCAGCCCTCTCCGTTCTTCACCAGACCGACCGTTTTTCTCCCCAGAGATCTCGCAAAAGCCACAACCAGGCGGGATCAGCCGGTAATGGAAACCAGCCGCTCCCCACCCCCCCCCAACTCCGACTCTCTGGCTTCTCCCCTTCGGAGAAATATCCTCTTTCTCCCCGGCCGCCCTGGGGACGGCTCCAATTTGTCTTTCTTCCGAGCCCCCGGGTTGGCGGGGTGGGGTACAAAGGGGGCCCTCGTACCCTGAGAGAACCAGGGCGGCAAATCTGGATGTGAGGGGGGGGGTCTATAGGGCTGCCAGCTGCGTGCACACACATCCCCATCCCCCCCCGCAGTATCCAGCCACGCTGGGCCCAGTGGGGACCTGGGGGGGGCCCACTGGGGACCTGGGGGTCCCCATCTTGCTCCATAGGTGCTGCCCCACAGTGATGGGGGGAGTCTGGGGAGGTGGGGGTGAAGGGGCTGGATGTGCCCCCTCCCTGGTGCACGGCCACCCCATGCCGAGACTTGGCGGCCGGCACTGGGCGTTGGATGGCGGCTGCTCCTTAAACAAAAGCAAATTCCTCCTCCTGCTGCTGCTGGGGGAGCGGGACGGGGGACGGGGGGGGTAGGATGGAGGAACCACGAATGACCCCAAAACCTTGCGGGATGCGCTGGGCTGTGCCGCCCCCCTCCCTGGGACCGTGTGGGTGGTTTCGGGTGCCCCCCGGCGCCTCTAATCCGGCACTAATCCTTCCCAGTGACCTCGGTGGCCCCCGGCTCGCCTTACTGCCCCCCCCACCCCGGAGGGAGGCTGGGGAGGGGGCCCAGGCTGGCCCCTCGCCTTTCATCTGCCGGAGACAAAGCGGGGCCCCGGCCCCCCCGCCCCGCTTTGTGCTGTGGGTAATGAATGCCCGACCCCGGAGTAGCGGGGGGGCGGCCCTGGCCCCTCGCCCCGGCATTTTTAGTGGATTTTCTGGAAGCGAAGGCTCGGCCGGGTGCGGGTGAGCAGGGCGGGAGATGTGGCCCCTTTGGGGTCCCCAGGGTTATATCTTATTCTCCCCCCGGGCCCTAGGCCCCCCGCTGGAGCCATTGGGAGGGTGCAGGGGGGGCTTCGAGCCACCCAAAGTGGCGGGGGCGGGGACACACGCTGGCTCTTGTCCCCACCTTGGTGAATACCTGCCCGGGGCGGGTGGGGGGGGACAGGACTTGTTGGGCAGGTTTGGGGGGAAATATCCCCTTCCGCTGGGCTGGGTGCTGGGGGGAGGCTCCCGGCTTCGGGGGGGACAGGGAGCTTAGCTGAGCTGGAGGAGTAACCGCCCCCCCAGCCCCCAGCCCCACGGTGCTAAGGGGCTGAAACGGCTCCAGCCAAGCTGTGTCCCCCCCCCGCCCGGCCTGACCCCTAACGCTGCTGCAAGTGGGGGCCGAGCTGCTGTGTGTGTCCCATCCCATGTGTGTGTCGTGTCCCCCCCCGGGGCTGGGGTCCCCCCCTCCACCCCCCCCGCATCCTCCAGGCCGGCTGCTCCCTGAGTCGGTGCCTACCCTGGATGGTCTCGGGGAGGTGGTCCAGGCTGGCGGCCAGACCTCCCAGCAAAGCCCCCCCCGCCCCCCAGTACCTGCTCGTTAATGGGGTCTGGCTAACGAACCGGGGAGGTGCCAGGCTTGGGGGTCTTCACCCCTCAGCCCCCCCCGTCCCGTCCCAGGAAAGGGGGTTTCCATGTGGGTCACCGGTTCTGCAGCTGCGTGGCCTGGGCGATGCTGGTGCTGTGCCGAGAGGCTCGGCTTGGGGGCACGGTGCTGGTGCCAGGGCACAGCCAGGGCATCGTGCAGGGCGCGTCGGTGAATCACCGAGGCCGCATGCCCGGACGGGCTCCAGCACACGGCGGTGGCCTGGCCCTGCCCGGAGCCGGCGGCGTGGGCAGACTGGCTGAGGGTCCCACGGGTGTGGGTCCCCATCCATGGGGACACGGTGCCTTGCGAGGGGACCCTCGTTTGGGGGGTGTCCCCATCCGATGTGGGGTGACGTGCCCGACCCCGCAGGTGTCCCTGTGGCTCGGGGCAGCTGGGGACGCCGATGCCGCAACCGGGCAAGCTGGGTGGCTCCCCAAAACCGCTGTCAGCTCTGGGAGGGGACAGCCAGCCCTTTTTGGGGGGAGTGTGTGACTGCCACCTCCCGTGAGGGTTCACACCTCCCCCCCGCCCCCCACCCAGCTCACTCTGCTGGCAGGGCACCCCGCTGTCCTCCAGGCTGGGGACCATGGGACGGGGCGGGGGGGGGGCCAGGGAGGGAGCCCCCCGCCCTGCTCCCCCACGGCTGGCAGGCGGCCAGCATTGTTCTCAGCCTCCTCCTCCTCCTCCTCCCCTCTCCTCTCCCCCCTTCCAGCCCCATCTGGCGCCAGACGCTTTCCTGGGCTCCAGCAGGGAGCAGGGGGTCCAGCTGCAGCTCCCCCCCCCCCCCAGCTGGGTGTCCCCATGGGCGAGGGGCTGCAGGGTTTCACCTCCATCCTATTATGGGGCAGGGGGGCTCAGCAGGCAGCTGCATGTGAAGGGGGATGTGGGGTGTTTTATGGGGTGCACCTTGACCCCCCAGTGCTTTTTAGGGGGGGATCCCCCCACCCCTGCTTGGTAGCCTGGCTCTGCCCCATAGCACAGCCTGGAGCCCCCCCACTTGTGTGCCCTCCCATGGAACAAGTGCAGGGCTGAAAAGGGGGGCCTGAGGTTGTTTGGGCGGGGGCATGTGCCTCCTTCATGAGGGGCTCCAGAGATGCTGAGATGATGTGAAGGGTCCAGGGAGAGTAATAAGGGGGTGAGGGGGGTCTGGGGGTGATGGAAGGGGGCAGGGCGAGGGGCTGTGGGGCTGCAGAGGTGATGCAAAGGGTCTGAGGTTTGGGGGGGGTTGGGATGAGGGGTTCCCAGGCTGGTGAAACAGGGTGAGCGGGGGCAGGGATGGCAAGATGAGGTGAGGGGGGGGGTCTGCAGCCAGGGCTCCAGCTCCCCTGGGGCAGGAGGCGAAGGGGGAAGAACTCAGGCCAGGAGGGCAGGACCTGGCTCCCGGCCCCGGCCAAGCCCCATGGGTCACCTCCCTGTCGTACAAAGCTGGGGAAACTGAGGCACACCCGGCAGATCAAAGCGGGGAGCAGGAGTCACCACCCGCACCCCGCTGGCCTCTCCATAGGGAGCATGGCCCCGCTGCAGGAACATGCAGCCACTCCGACTCGGGATTTGCTTTTAATGCCATGTACAAAGTCTCCCCCCCCCCCCAAAAAAAAAAAAAAAAAAAAATTTTAAAAATTTTTAAAATTCTTTCAAAAATAAATTAAAGGGACGGGTCCCCCCCCAACCCCCTTTTGTTCTGTGCAAAGAGAAAATAGAAATCCCCTCCGCTCCCCAGGCCTGACCCAAGCGCCAGCAAGGAAAGAAACGGGCAAAGCAAGGGATCTCGGGGGGGGGCCAGGCAGTGGCACCTCACAGTGTGGGGCCAGACGGCGCCATGGGGCAGTGGCAGGGACCCCAGTGGGGGACAGTGGCTGAGCCAGGCAGTTTCCATCCTGCCCTAGTTGGTTCCTGCGGGGGCTTTGCCCCAAGAGATCAGATGGAGAAACTGAGGCAGATGGCGAGGCCTCCCTCCTCCTCCTCAGTCCAGGCCTGAGCTGTCCCGGTGGAGGATGCACCCATTGGGCTGCTGACAGCTGGATCCGGCCACCCAGCCCACGGCCAGCGGCTCCTCCATCGACAGGGAGATGGAGCCAGATGGAGGATCTGGCTCCCTCTCACCGGCAGGTCAAAGAGGGGCTTCACCCCCAGCCTCTTCCCTTGGCGGGAGGGCGTGGGGGGGTCCCCCAAACCAGGGCAGCCCCGTGCCTGGCTCCCCGGGGGGGGCAAGGGAGGTTTTAAGTGCTGTCAGAAAGGTGACCTATGTACATCCCTGAACGTGACGGCTCTCCGAGCCCCCTTCCCCGCTGAGCGGCCCCAGCCCTGTCCCACGATCCCATGGGACAAGCCCAGCTGCCACCCATGGGGGGGGTTCCGGCCCCCGCCTCCTCTGCCCCTGGCTACGAGGTCTGGCACTGGACATGTTGGCGCACGCCATCCTCGAAGTCATCTTCGTGGTAGGCTTCGCCGGTGTAGGGCCGTCGGCCTGGCCCATTGTGGGATGTGTAGTCACTGAGCTCTACCTCCTCTGTGTCCTCGGTGGCCATCACCTCCTCCTGGGGCGGGAAGAAGGCCTGGAGCTGGCGCAGGCGGTCAGTGGGGAGCCAGCCAGGCTCTGGGAACTTCACCTGTGACCGGAGAGGGGAGATGGAGGCACAGGATGGACACACAGGGACCGCGGCAATGGGGGACACCGGCTCCTGCCTGGCTATGGCTCCTCACCTGGAATTGCAGGATGAGTTTTCCCTTCTGGAAGGGGCTCCTGTAGACAGGCATCCCCTCGTTGGGGACACACTTCAGGTCTCCAGGTCGGATAACATCACCTGAGACAGAGATCAGTGTCACCTCACTGCGCCTGGCAGCTCCTGGCACCCCCCCTTCTCCTTGTAGGGAGTATCACATAGCCCCCCACCCCATCCCACTCCACCTGGCTGGGAGGAGATGAGCAGAGTCCGGTTGTCCAGGGTGCGGATGACCTGTCGGCAGCCGCACAGGGCGTCTGCCAGGCTGATCTCCCTCTTGACGATGAGGTCGTCACCGCTGCGTCGGAAAACGGGGTGTTCCTTCTGATCCAGGACAATAATGATGTCCCCAGGCTCCAGGCCGGGAACCTGGTCCCCTTCCTCGTGGAAGGTGATCTTCTGCCCGTCCTTCATGCCTGCGGGGTGTGCAGGGAGAGCTCAGGGCATGGGGGCCATTTTGGGGGTGACCTCGCTCCCCAACACGACCCCGTCTCACCTTTATCCAGGTGAACACTGAGGATCTTCTTCTCCCGCACGACCTTGCGGCCATTGCAGGTGAGGCAGCAGTCCCGAGGCCGGATCCACTCGCCCTGGCCCTGGCACTGGGAACACACTGTCTGGATCTGCTGGATCATGCTGGGCCCCAGCTGGTGGATGCGAACCTCCATGCCTGAGCCGTGACACTTGGGGCACCTTCTCTGGGCACCATCCCGCACCCCGCAGCCTGTGGCGAGGGGAGGCAGAGGGGTCAGCAGCCAGGCTGTGGTGCTGGGAAGGATCCCTGGGCACCCTGCAGCCTGGCCCCTCTGGCACTCACCTCCGCATTTCCTGCAGATGATGTTCTTCTGCAGGGACAGCTTGCGCGTGGTGCCATTGTAGAGATCCTCCAGCGACACCGAGAGCTGGTGCACCACCGTCTTCCCTGGACAGACGGATGGGAGAGCCCAGATCAGCACCCGGCCACACATAACCCCCCGAGCCATGACCAGATGGATGCCGGATGCCATGGCTCAGCACCACCGGTTCTCCACGGGGAGCAGTGGCTGACAGCTTCCCTCCAGAGCCAGTCCCGCTTCATCCTCAGGGACGGCGGCAAGGACAGGAACAACTTTAAGCCGAGCTTGGTGCAAGGGCTCAGAAGAGCCTCTAGCAGGGATCTCCTTGCGTCTCCAAGCCCGGATCCTGCCAGCTGCCCCGGGACAGCCCCGTGTCCCCAGTGTGGGTCGAGTATGGCTCCTACCCCAAGGCCCTCCGCCACCCGGCCACCCTCCAGCTGCTCATTGCCTCAACCTGGCTGGAGAGGCTCTACCTGGGGTTGCCGAGACACTCCCCTTAGCCTCGTAATTGCCTTGCTATTAAATCGTGCCACTTCAGCAACAAACACCATGGCAAGTCACCCTCTCACTGTGACCCAGGCCAAAAGCATCCATACAGTCACCAGAGCAGCCCTGCACACCCTGCGTCTTGCTGCAGCCTCCCCCGGGGCTCACGGGGAGCCAAGGGCAGCGCTAGGCTGACTCAGCCCCAGCCCTGGGGACAGCGGGGGAAAGCTGGGACAGGGACAGGGAAGGGCCCTTTGAAGAGGGGTAGATGGAGAAAGTAATGAGGATGACGAGGAACCGCGTCAGGCTGTGCACCGCAGGGAGGGAGGTGGCCCGTGGGCCACCAACTGGATCCTGATGCCCACCGTGCCACGCCTGGGCGTCAGTCCTCTCCCAGCACCCAGGGTCCCAGTGGGTCCTTTGGCCCCGGTACCTCGCCTGTCTGCCCGGCCGCGCATCCGCACTCCCCCGCCGAAGAAGAGGTCGAAGATGTCCATGGGGGAGCCGAATCCGCCACTCCCTCCTCGGCTCCCCAGGCCACCCTCCTTCATGGCCCGCTCCCCGCCGCGGTCGTAGAGCGCCCGTTTGTGGGCATCCGACAGCACCTCATAGGCTTGGGAGATCTGCTTGAACTGAGGAAGAGGGGGAAAAGCGTGTGAGATGAGGGGGAAGTGAGCTGGGAGGGGGTTCGGGGGGGGGGGGGGCTGCACCTACCCGCTCGCCCTCACTGGGGTTCTTGTCAGGGTGGTAGCGCAGCGCCAAGCGCCGGTACGCTCTCTTGATCTCATCCAGGCTGGCTCCCGGCCGCACGCCCAGCAGGTCGTAGTATCCCGTCTCCTTCACCATCTTCCTTGCTGCTGACGTGCTGCAAGAGGAGAGAGCTGTGAGACCCAGCCTGAGACCCCTCCCCATCCCATGACACCTTTTCCTGGCCCAGGACCTGCACCCATGGGACTCACCAAGGGCTTTTATCCCTATTCTCCTCCCTGCACCCGGCTCACACAGCCCTGCCTCAGTTTCCCCACAGCAGCAGCATCCCATGGGATGGTGGACGCTCGTCTGTACCACAACCCAGCCGCTGTACCCCGGCACCGGGCAATGTGCCGAGAGCTGATAAGCCCCACACGGGGTGTGGACGTGTTTATCTTGCGACACGGGTGGGGGGGAACACGGGGAAGTACCCATCTTCCTGCTCCCTGCCCCCCGGCAGGAGATAAATAAGTGGGTCGTCCTGAGAAACGCCACTGGATTGGGCCCCCCGGGGCTGGCAGCCCTCCCCGGGGCCAGGACTGGCTCCATCCCGTGGGGACCCGGCTCGGGCCGCTCCCCAGCTCCAAACCGGGGACTTAGGGGCTGGCGTCCCCTCCTGCTCGGGCACCTCCGAGCCCCCGCTCCCCGGGGGGGTATATGGGGCGGGCGCTGGGCCGGGGGGTGGTGGGGGTGTCCGCGGGCGATGTGTCATTCCGGTCCCCAGGACGTGACAGCGACGGGCGGGCGTGGGGACAGCCAGCACCCCCCACGGGGCACCCCAAAGCCTGGGGGGCAGGACACACGGGACACCCCAAAGCCGGTCTCCGTGGGGCAGGGCCCCGTCGTGGCGGGGGAATTGGGGGGGCGGATCACCCCCAAAGCACCGGACAGCCCCCAAAGAGCCGCCGCCCCGGCTGGGTCAGGGCTCACAGGCCCCGGCACCCCGGAACCGGGCCCGGCCGCCGACTCCGTGGGGTCTCCCAGGACCGGGCC
>NW_010972611.1:985159-985781 GCF_000737465.1 Haliaeetus leucocephalus | reverse complement strand
AAACCAGGGGGGTCCCGGGGGGGGGAAGCCGGGGCCGCCCCCCACTCACCGCCACCGCCGCCGCTCCGCTACCCGTCTCCGAACTCTCTGGAAGCCGGAGACACGCCCCCCGTGCTCCCCATTGGCTGGGAACGCCTCCGCGGGGACCGCCCTCTCCACCCCTCGCGCCGCGTTCATTGGCCGCAACTCTATGAGCCCCCCGCCCACCACCTCGCCCCCTTCCCCCGGCACCGACTCTCATTGGTTGTTGGCGTTTCCGGGCCGGCTCGGGAGGTGGAGCGCTTTGTCGGCTTTCGATTGGTTGCGATATCTGCCGGGTCCGCCTCCCATGCCGACACCTACCCTTTCATTGGCTCGAACCGGGTGGCCAATCGGGGGAAAGAGTGGGAATTCCGAACGCCGCGGCTGTCCTGCAGGGGGCGGCGTGGTGCGCGGCGGGCCCGATCCCGCCCCCGCGGGGGCCCGATCCAGCGGGGCGGGGAGTCCGGGGGGGGTGTAGACTGGGGGGGTGGGGTGTCTGCCCTCTCGTGCCTGCTGCCCCCCAACGGGGAGAGGCTTTTGGGGGTTGTGCTGGGCCTGCGTGGCAGTGCCCCCAGCCTGGAGCCTTTCTGGGGAGGTGTTG
>NW_010972611.1:979896-985149 GCF_000737465.1 Haliaeetus leucocephalus | reverse complement strand
CAGCAGGGAGGGGTTGGGGGGGACCCACGTCCACCGTGTTTGGAGGTGCTGGGAGCTGCCAGAAGCAGGCAGGGACCACCGTGCCGTGGGGTGCTGCCCTCCTGGGCTTGGATGCTTTTGGAGGGTTTGGAGGGGGGGCACTGCTGGTTTTCCCCCCCCCCCCCCCAGCCCAGGGCCAGGCCTGCTCCACCCTGTGGGCCGAGGTGTTTCTCGGCCGTGGGGGTGGGCTTGGATGGGGAGCGGAGGGCAACCGGGGGGGGCTGGGGTCTGTCCCTAGGGGCAAGGACCCTCTGGCTCCCCTCATCCACCTGCAGCGGGGAGCAAGCGATGGGGGTCGGGTAGGGCCTTTCCTTCCAGCTTCCCCCATTGCCAGGGCTGGCTCAGGGAAAAGGCATTTCCGCGGCCCCCCCCAGGCCTGGTGCCAGGCTGGAGCCCGGCCGGCTGGCTGGTGGCCCCCCCGCGCCGTCCTCCCCCAGGCACCAGTCCTCCTCGGGGGTGACAGTGATGTCCTTCCTTGGTGGCCTTGGGTTCAATCCTGCCTCGGGGAGCTGGGCCGGCCCCCAGGGTCTGGCCGGGGGTCCCTGGGGGGGGGCCCCATGATCAGAAAGGAATAAACCCCTGGGAGGAAGAGGAGGAGGAAGGCACTGGGGTGATGCTGCCAGGGTTGCAGTGGGATTTGGGATGCACAGGGTGCCCCCCCCCTTGCCGTCCTTCAAGCCAACTCCAGTGTCAGCCTCCGAAATCACTGGCCATGTTTGGGCAAGCAGCTGGGCCCCTCTCTGGCTCCTGTGGGGCAGCCCCAGCCCCCCAGCACCATGCTGGGGGGTGGCAGCAGCACCCTGGGTGAAGCCGGCGGGGGGGTTGTCCCATGAGCCTGGAAGCGATAAATCTCCCCTCCTCCCCCCTCCAGAAACCCAACCCCACCAGGCAGTTGTTGCCCCACTGGGGTTTCAGTGACCCCCATCCCACCTGCCCGGGGCGGGGGGGGTGGTGTTGGAATTTGGTCCGAATTCCTGCCAGAAGTTGCTGCCATCAGCTGATTGACGGTGAGGGGCTGGGAGCAGGGTCCGACATGCAGTCCCCAAACTGGGAATGGAGTCCCCAAATTGGGAATGGGGTCTCCAAAATAGGCATGCCATCCCCAAACTGGGCATGGGGTCCCCAAACTGGGCAGGGGGTCCCCGGCTATGTTGGAGCAAGGAGTGCTGGAGCCAAGGGACCTTCCTGTCCCTTCCCGGGGCCGGATCCAGCATCAGCTGCTTGCGGTGACTCAGGGCTGGCTATGGTCACATCCTGTCCCCAATGGTGTGACCCTTGTCTGGCACTGTGCCCCAAACCTCCAGTGGGCACCAGGTCTGGATCCAAGGGGGCTCAGCCCCGTTTGTCCATGGCAGGTTTGGCCCAGGGGGTTCGGATCTGACCCCAGCAATCCTGGGGTGGGGGACAGTCCTGTTTGTCCCAGTGCCACCTGCATACCGGGGACCAGCTGTGCCGTGAGGAAGGAGCTGCTTTGTGGGCGTTTCCTCTGGCTGCCCTGTCCGGGGGTGAGTCACCTCCGGCGCTCGCTGCTCCCCATCCCAGGTGCCCCATGGCTTGCATGGGGTGAGTGCAGCTGGATGCCCCAGGGTTGTGGGGTACCCTGGGCAGGGGGGCTTCCCCTCTCCCCATCGTTGGCTTAGCCTCTTTCCACTTGTGGCTAGCCTGTGGCAGGCTGGATGAGAAGGGAAACTGAGGCACGGTGCTGGCAGGCACGTGTCAGGTGCTGCCTGGGCTACTTCCCACGCCATAGCCCTTTTCCCGTACTGCTCCTACCCCACGCCCCTGCTTAATGACAGGCGGCCGACTGCAGGCTGCGTGCCGCATCCTGTGCCATGTTTACAGGCATCGGGGCTGTCCACAATGCTGCTGGGGCTGTGTTTACCAGGGCTGGGAAGGAGGAAGGGGCTCTTGGAGTGCTGGTTGGTGGTGGGTGGGTGGGTGGGTGCCATGTTTCCCCTGTCTTCCCCCAACCATTTTGGTGCAAAGTAGCATTTTGTGGAGGTAACGGCATGGGGATGGGGGTCAGTTCTGTGGTGGGCTGGGACTGTGGGACCTGGGGGGGACGAGGGGAGCATTGCCCCAGGAATGAGGGTGCATCACCCCGGGGTGAGTGCATCATCCCAGGGATGGGTGAGCATCGTCTCGAGGGGGGATTTGTTACCCCAGAGATGGGGGAGCATAGCCCAGGGCGGGGTGAATCGCTCTGGGGATGGGGGACCAACGCCCCAGGGACCCCATCAGCCTCCCTGATGCTGACGGACAGCCGCAGGCGCGCATTCCCAGCGGGGCTCCCGCCGCGGGGCTCGGCCATAGGCATCCGCGCCGCCCCGATTTGGCAGCAGCTGTCACGGCACTGGGGTCGGTGCTGCCGGAGGGGTCATGACCCGGCAGCTGGGCGAGCCCCTGAAACCGGGGCAGAGCTTATTATAGCTGGCGGGAGCTATTTCTGGGGGGGTGTCTGACCTGGGTGAAGGGCAGGCGAGGGGGTGGGCGAGCCACCCCCCCCCAAACCCGGCACATCCCTGGGGGTGTCACGGGAAGGGACGCTGCTGGCTGGGGGTGGCGATGCTTTGCTGGGGGGACACCCGCTGCCCGCATCCCTGCCCCAGTCTTGCATGGGGGACAGGCCCACCTCTCCCGTGGGGGTTTTTGTGTCCCCATCGATTGCCCCCACCATGTATCCCCATACCCTGGTGGCCCCAGCGTGGCTCCTGCTTGCCTGCATTTAGCTTCCCCAAGGGCTCATTTTGGGGAGGGGGAGCGGGGGTTGCCCGCGCCCCTCCAGCTGTATTTTTAGTCCTTCCCTTATAAGGTTCCCATGATTTTTGGGAGCTGTGAGCAGAATGAAGTCATCGCTGAGGTCATCCTGCCTCCCCCCCTCCCCATCCCGGCGCGGGCTCACCCCACAGGGAGTTTTTGTGTGGGCTCCATTGAAATCCCCCTCTCGCCCAGCCTTAAAGGAAACAAAACTCTTAGCTGGCTGGCAGGGGGCCAGGCTGCAGGGGGTCTGGGGGGCTCTTAAAGCACCAACCCGAACAGCCCCACACAGCTCCCCCCATGACTGCAGCCCCCAGGACCCCCTGCAACCCGCCTGTCCTTTTGCACGCGTGTGTGCACCAACACGGTGCTTCTGTCTGAGCGTGCTAGCTGGTCGGCACCTCTGCTTCTCTTTCCAGCCCCTGAAAGCGGCATGGTCCCTAAAATCAGATTGCATGTGCTCGGCTGGTGGGGTGGAACCGGTGGGTGCTGCCCAAGGGGTCCAGCAGCCTCCAGTTCAGTCTGGTGGCTTTTGGTCTGGGGGGGGTGTACCCGGTGGGGGTCTGAGCTGCAGCCCTACGCTGGGGATGGGAATGGGGGGACCCAGGCATGCACGGTCCCATTGAGCATGCTTGGTCCCGCTGGGGACATGCCCGGTCCCATTGGGGACACACACGGTCCCATTGGGGACATGCTCGGTCCTGTCAGGGGCACGCTTGGTCCCATCGGTGTCACACTTGGTGCCATAGGGGCACACTCGGTCCCACTGGGGACACACTTGGTCCTGTCGGGGACATGCTCGGTCCCATTGATGCACACTTGCTTGTGCGTTTCTTGCAGCCTGCAGACGAGCATCACCAGGGTTTTGCTCTCCAGGCTGCAGCTCCTGGGGTTTGCAAAGTACCCAGCAGCCATCCCCACCCCACCGGGTGACCCCCAGCCCTCGGCAGCCTCATCCCATCCTCCTCAGGGTGAGGAAGGGGCTCCCCCTCCCCGCCCTGCCATCTGTCCCCCCTCATCGCTTTGTCAACACTGGCTGGAATGTGGATTAATTTCGGGAGGAATGTCACCCCCCGCCTTGCGAGGCTCCTTGCCTGCCGTCATCTCCTCCGCAGCATCCTGCCACTGCCCCTCCTTGCCAGGGGAGCCCAGTGTCTGGGCAGCCCTGCTTTTGGGGGACCACTCGGGGGGGACACTGGGGGTCTTGGGGGGGGGATGTTACTGGAGTTGCCATCGGCCGCCAACGGGCTGATGCTGCCCAGGCTTCACTGGAGGGGTGTGTTCGGGCCAAGGGCTGATTGAACACAGGCTCAGCGCCTGATTAAACTAATCGGAGGGGTTATTTTTTTTTTATTACGGTGTTTGGATCCGTTGGAGTTTAGCCTTAAAAGGAAACCGTCGCCTTCGGGCAGGGGAGGGGGCCGGGGGCTTTGCATGGAGGAAGGCAGATAAATGTCGGGTCCTTATCGGTCCCTGGCTCTGAGCATCCCCAGGCGCTGGCACAGGGACGGCTGGGCTAAATCCGGTGCGTGGGCGAGCAGCAGGGCCAGCCAGGCGGGCGGCCCATCCCCAAGTACCCAAAGAGCGATGCTGAGTGCACCCGTGGGTGCAAGGCTGTCAGTCCCCAGGGATGCCGTGGCTGACCGGGTCCCCTCGTCCCCTTGCCCAGGGTGACTCAGCCCTTTGCCTGGCATAAAGGAGTCCATTCTCTGGCCGGAGGCTAATTTATGCAGCTCTTCCCATGCCATCCCCACGCCCAGCCACACAACAGGGAGATTGACACCCCCCCCTCAGCTCCTCATAGCCCCCCCTGAAGCCCAGTACCCTTTGGGAGAAGGGGCAAAGCCACGTCTGCCGGGGTGACGGGGTCCCCGCTGTGATGCTCGGGGTACCCGGCAGCTCCCGGGGCTGGGCAGCCACATGCTGCCCCGTGGGCAGCCTGCCCGATCCAGGCAGGAATAGCAGCTGGTTTTGCTGGCTCATCGCTGAAGGCACTGGCACGGGGATGGGGGGCTGGCATCCCATCCCGGTCATGCTGGCCAGCTCAGGCGGAGGTTGGGGAAGTGCCTGGCCAGCAGCGCGCCCTGAGTGGCATTTGTGGGGCTCTGGGGTGTGGGAGCATCACCCCAGGGGGGTATATCACCCTCGGGATGGGGGATCATCATCATCACTTTGGGGATTGGGGAGCATTGCGCCAGGGGGGGAACATTGCCCTGGGGATGGAGCAGCATCGCCGCAGGGGGGTGCATTGCCCCAGGGATGGGTGATCATTGCCCTGGGGACACTGTCCCCAACCCGCGCTGACGGACGGCCCTAGGCACACTTTCCTGGTGGAAAGCAGTCTGGAAGTGCAACCTCCCCAAGCCATGCCCTTCCCTGCCCCCCCAGCCCTGCCCTGGGGCTGCTGCCCCCTTCCCTCCCATCCCCCCAGAGCCACCCGGCCACAGGAATGAGGAG
>NW_010972611.1:878552-979886 GCF_000737465.1 Haliaeetus leucocephalus | reverse complement strand
GGCCCCACGCGCCCCCAGCCTCCAGCTGGGCTTCCTGGGGTGGATGCACTGGGGCGATTGAAGGGGCGAGATCACAGGGAAGGGGGAAACAGGGTTTAAATTAAATACAGCCACGGCAACCCACCCAGAGGGGGCACAAAATGAGGCTGGGCTCCCGGAGCAAGCATGCGAATTTGGAGGGCTAGGGAGGGGAACTGAGCTTGGTGGTTCTTCACTCTGAAAAGGGGTGCAAAAAATCCACACAAACGTGTTAAAAATCATAAGAAGATGGAGAAGCGTTAGGTGGGTGGGTGGGCGAAGTGAGGGTGCTGGGTTTTGGCAGGGAGGGGGTTACCAGAGGGGTCCCCCACTGCCACCGTCACTCATCTGCCAAGGACCAGGGCTCCTGCTCGGCTCTCAGCTGGCACGCCGGTGGCTGGTCAGGTGTGAGGCACAAGACGTTGTCCCCCAAAGTGGACGGTACGGGGATGGTGTCAGCTCCGCTGTGCTTGCTATGCGGGGTGGCATCAGCCAGCTTGGCGGCGGTCGCATCTCCAGGAGCAGGGGGCTGTGGTGGCATCACTGCAGTGGGGTCTGCGGTCTCTGTGGGGAACTCCTGTGTCGGCGGCACGCTGGTGATGCCGTTCAGCATCTCCTCTGTGAATTCGGCCAGGTCCTCCAGGCTGGCCTCCCGGTGCAGCCCATTCTCGGCCCGAACCAGACCCTCCATCCCCGGTGCCACATCTGCCGGTGCCTCCTGCACCGTCGGCTCCTCCTCACTGGACAAGGCGGGTGAGGATTCTTCCCCGGCATCCTGGGGGAGCTCAGTCCCACCAGGATCCCGCTGCCCACCCTCAGCCGCCCTCACCCCCATCACCAGCTCCTGATTGAACTCCAGGGCTTGCTCGACTATTTCCAAAATATCGGAGTCTTTCATGATGTCCGCCGGCACTTTTGCAGAGAGATCAGCTGCACCTGGGCTTTCTTTAATGATCTCTGGAAAACCTTCCTGCTCTGGTGCGGAGCCCAGCCGAGGTGGATTGGCCTCGGGAGGCTCCTCGTCCCCGGCCAGGGGAAGGTTGTCACCGTCCCATGCTTCTTCCTCCATAGATGGTTGCTCATCTGATGTCTGCTCCGCTTGGTCAGGCAGCGGAGAAACTGGCATTGCCTGGGCCTGGAGCCCTGCCGGAGGGATGGGCTCGGCTGTATCATGGTGAGCCATGCTGGGCTCATCCTCCTCCTCCTCCTCCTCCTGCCCCACCAGCCCCAGGTTGCAGCCTGGGAGCGTTTCAGCTCTGCCAGCATTGCTCTCCAGCTCCACCGTGCCATCGAGCTCCCCATCTGATTCAGCAGCCAAACCCTCCAAGAGCCCTGGTTCCTCATGCACGCCAGAGCCTGTGGCACCCTGGGCTGACTCATCACTGCCTCCTGCTAACAGCCCCATGTCCCCAGGCGAGCAAAGATCTGCTTGAGGCACAGCTGGGCCTTCCTCCAGCTTGGCAGTAAAACCCCCAGCATCGTCCTCATCCTCATCCTTTGCCATCGCAGGTTCTTCTATGGGCATCTTCATGTCTTCATCTGCTTCACCAACAAATGCCTCAAAGTGCCCTTCGTCCTCTGGCACCGGAGACACTTCTCCAGGAGCTTCCAGATCATCTTTGCTGGCTTCGGTTGCTTCAACTTTAATTTCTTCAAAGTCCTCGGAGATCTCAGGTTCCTCTGAGCTGGACACCTCTTGGTTGGGAGCAGAGACCATGAAATAGCCTTCCTCCTCCTTGGCACCCTCTGCCGCAGGGGCTACCTCCATCTCTGCCTCCTCTTCGCAGCTCTCTGGCATGGTGGGAGTTGGATGCTTGTGCCTCCCTTCCAGCCATCCTTCATCCTCTGGAGCTATTTCAGATGCAGAGGCTGTCTCTGTGGTCTCCTCAATCTCTGGTGGGTTTTGGCTGGATGCAACCACAGGCAGCATCTCTCCTTCATAGAGGTGCA
This sequence comes from Haliaeetus leucocephalus, assembly GCF_000737465.1. Taxonomy (NCBI): domain Eukaryota; kingdom Metazoa; phylum Chordata; class Aves; order Accipitriformes; family Accipitridae; genus Haliaeetus; species Haliaeetus leucocephalus. The sequence goes on along the minus strand of NW_010972611.1, from coordinate 977,918 downwards.
AGGGCGTGCTGTCCGGCAGTGTGTCCTCCAGCTCCACCCTCCTGCCTGTCCCCAGTGCCTGCTCCAGCTCTCCCAATCGCCCACCATCCTCCTCCACCGACTCACCGGTCTCTGCGCTGTCACCTGGTGCCTGCTGAAGTGCTATAGGGCCAGTGCTGCTGCTTTCTGGCTGTCCCAGCTCTGAGCCGATCTCATCATCAGCATCTTCATCCTGCACCTCCCATGGCTCCTCTGGAGCCTCGGCCAGCTCCTGGCTGTCCCCTTGCCCAGGGACATCTGCGGGTGCCTGGGCAGGTTGCCCTGCAGTGCCCTCCTGCTCATCCCTTGCCAGCTCCGGGGCTGGCTCAGCCTCCGGCGGTGGCTGCTGCTGGCTCATCCCCTGGCTCTCGGCATCTTCATCATCTTCCTGGGTTTCCTCCAGCTCTGCGGGTGACGTGCTGTCTGTCTCCTCACTTTCCAGCCCTCCTGCGCTTGTCGGGCTGTCATCTGCCCATGCTGGCTTTTCTGTCCCCAGACCCCCCTCTGTGTCCTCTGCTGTCACCTCCCAGTCCTCTGGATGGGCCTTTTGGCCACTGCCATCATCCCCCCTTCCCCAGGGCTCCTCTCCTGGCTCCGGCTCTGGCTCCAGCTCCGGCTCCAGCTCCTCCTGCTCCCGCACCTCTTCTGCAAAGCCATTTTCCTGCAGGTCCCCACGCTTCTCCCGGTCTCCGCTCTCCCGCCCCAGGGTTTCAGGTCCCACAGCCTTTCCTGCCCAGGGGTCTTCTCCTCCCAGAGCCTCCCCACTAGCCTCTCCCTTTTCTCCCTCACCATCTTTTGCTCTGCCTGGGTCCTCCCCTCCCACGGCATCTTCTTCAGCCCCCAGTGAAGCCTCTTCTGCTGGGATGGCCTCATGGATGCTTGAGGGCTCCTGCTCTGGGCAGGCCTCCTGCCCACTTTCCTCCTCTGCAGCGAGATCTGTCTCGTACACAGGCATTTCCTGATGCTCAAACTTTTCCTGGTCTCCATCAACGAGGTCCTCTTCCAGGTGACTTTCCATGGGCAAAATTGGGTGGCTTTCCACGAGGACAGCACGAGCAGCTTTGAGTTCCCTTTGCAGGGACTCCCCTCCTTGCGCATCTGTTCCTTTGACCTGGAAATCACTGTCCTCCCCGCAGGGGCTGTGGGGTCCCCTCTCCCCCTTGTCCTCTGAGGGGTGCGATGCCTCTGTGCTTGGGGCCTCCGCCTCATCCTCCCCTCGCTCTGGCTCTTCCCAGCTGCTCCCCATCTGGCCAGGGCCACTTGCGTCCTCTTCCTGGGCCACCGCTTCTGGTTCCCTTGGGCTCAGCACAGTGGGCATCTCCTCCTCCCATGGTCCCATCTCTTCCCGGCTCGCTGCTGCACTTAAGGAAGAAGCCATGCCACAGGGATGCAGTCCTGGTGGGGACGCGGCTCTGTCCCACAGGGCGCTGGTTTCCACACCCAGCCCCTGGAGCACTGCTTCCCCAGCCCTCTCCTCCACTTCGGGGGCTTCGCCATCCCTGGCACCCTCGGAGGGGTCTTGCCTTTCCCCGGCCCCCTCTGCAACAGCCCCTCCACAAGCCTCTATGGGTGGAACAGGGCTAGGGACACAGGCATCCTGGGGCGCCCACACAGCGCTGAGCATGGGTTCTTCTTTGGGTTGAGCATCATCTTGCATTTCCTTGAGAGCATCCTCCAGCGCCTCGCTGACCAGCTGGGCTGGGTACTGCAGGCTGTGGGCAGGCGCCGTTCCCGGGGGCTCGATGCTGGCATCGTGGGCCTCCGCCATGGCTCCAGGTGGAGGATGCTCCTTCCCTTGGCTCATCTCACCACTGTCTCCCCCCGGCCAGGCAGGACCCTCTCCCCCCGGGCTCCCCGGCTCTGGTGGCACCGGGCTGGGGGGCTCTGGGGAGAGAGGAGGGGCAGCTTTGCCAGGCTGCAAGGGGCTTGGCACGGGGCAGCCGGAGGTACCTGGCTCTCTGGCCGTGCCGGCAGCCTGCAGTGCTGTGGCATGGAGGACTGAGCTGATTTTCTGGAGCTCCCTGGCACCAGGGCTCTGGCTTTTGGGTGTCAGGGTGTCACTTTGGGCTTTTGCTGGCTGCCCCCTCCCCTCTGCCCTGGGGAAGACAGAGGGGCTGGCACGGTGGTCCCGGGGCAGCAGCCGCCTGGCCTCAGTGCTCACCGGTGCCAGCTTGACGCCGCTGCTCACCTCCAGCTTGAGATCTGCAAAGAGCGAGGGGGTGCGCAATGAGCGTGCTGAAAACCTGCTCGTGTGGCTTCCCCATCCCTCCTTTGCTGCCTGGGTGCCTCTTGCTACCCACTGCCCCCTGTCCTATTTTTAAACAGCCCCTTCACGGAAAGTGGGAAATTCCTCCCTTGAGTGCAGCTGATGCCAATGGTCCCAGGGGATTTGGCATCGTGCAGGGACAGTAATGCTCTGCCCCGCTGCAGCCGCAGTCATCTCCTGCTGCTGGGGGGGAGTGTGCAGTTGACAGGCTTTCCTTGTTATTTTTTTGGAGGAAAAAATAAATTGCTCAGCTTGTTACAACAGCCCACAGTCCCGCTGGGCATGTGGATCTGCTCCTGCCCTCCCCGTGCGGGGCAGGATTGAAAAAAAGAGGCAAAGAAGCAGATAAGCCCTTATCTGCACCACGGCGGCTGCAAGCCCCGTGCCAGGAGCCCCCCGGCCGCTGTTTGCACCTTCCTATCGTGGCTGAGCAACCGCTGCCAGGAAAATGCTTGTGTCTATATTCAGCCTCATCCCCTCATCCCCCCCAGCTCCCCCTGGGGTGATGCGGCAGCGGATCCGGGGCTGGTGCCGGTGCTCCCTTACCTCGCAAGCCATTGGCCATCTTGTATTCCCCAGCTGGCATTTGCAGGCGGGTGCTCTCTGCTTCCAGCAGTGTCCTGCAAGGAGAGGAGTGGGCTGGGTGCTACTGGGTGGGTGCTGCGGGGTGGGGGTGCGTGTGTCTGCACTATGGTGAGAGCCGAGCTGCTCCCTGTGCACTCCAGCACCCCCCACTCGGCTACGGCGGCTGCTTTGCAGGTAAACTGAGGCACGAAGGGGTTATGGGCGTTTGCTTGGCGGAAGTACTGGGGCTGGGGGGGGGTCGGAGCACCCCCCCTTGCTCCTATCTCCCCTCCCATCCCCCCATCCCCAGGATTAGTGTCCGTGCTGGGTGACATCATGCTCTGCCGGGGAGGCCCCTCGGCTCAGCCGGGGACAGTCCCTATTCTCATGCTAATTGTCCCCCCAGTCCCCTGGCAGCCTGCCTTTGTCTGGGGCCATCTGGAAAGGCTGGAAGAGGGGCGCGGGCCTGCTCCTATGCAAGACCCCCCTTGTGCCCAAGACCCCCCCTTGTACCCGAGACTCCTCCTGTGCACGAGACCCTCCCCGCGCCCACCGCGGTGCAGGGTTTGGCCCCAGCACCCTGCACATGGGTATGTTGGGGGGAAGCGGCTGCTCCCCAGCCCTGTCCCCATCGGGGACCTCACCTGTAGGTTGCCACTTCCAGGCTGAGGGACATCTTGAGGTGCATGAGCTGCTGCCTGTCCTCCAGCACTTGGGCAATCTGCACCCGCAGGGTCTGCTTCTCCTGCTCCAGGGCCTCCATCGCCAGCTGCAGGCAGCACGGGGGGGGGGGGGGGTGTCAGGGACACCTCAGCCCTGCCTGAACCCTGCCTGAACCCTGCCAGATGTGGGACCATGTGGGTGGCTCCCGTTTCCACCCAGCACCCCTTGGGGTGCTGCAGGGAGAGGGGTCCTGGGTGCTCGATTTTAGCACGGGGAGCGGGGGCTGAGGATGGGGAGGGAGGGGGGTGAGGAGAGAAGCAGGGCTGAAAAGTGAGGGGGAGGCAGCAGCCGGAGGTGGGAGGAAGGGCCAGGGGGATTCAGGACTGCAGGACGCCAGCGTGGGAAAGAAGCATCTTTCGGGCAAGCGACCGAGGTGGCGGCACCCTCTGCTCCATGGCACCCATGCCCAGTCCCCAGACCTGAAACAAAGAGGGACCCTTTCCCGGGCGGTGTCCACGCTGCCCCGGGCATTTCGAGCCCCGTTCCACCCCCCCCTCCCCCCCCACCTCCCTCTGCTGAATTACTTTTGCAGCTGTTGGGTTGCAGCTGCAGCAAAGTCGGTCAGAGTTTATCCTCCCCACAACCCCCCCGCTGCCTGCACCCAGCACTGGGGGTGGGGGGGGCAGTGGGCAGGGGGTGCCGTTCCTCTGGGACCCTGGCTCTGGAGCCCAGCAGGACATGGAGCAGCAGCCCCAGGCAGGGTGGTGGGGGAGCACCCAGTGTCTGGGTGCTGGTCCCTTGCAGCAGGGGGCCCCCGGGTCCCTGTTGTGGTGGGGACAAGGATGTCCCTGAGCTGCTCTGCCCTTCTTCCACCACCCCCCCCAAGCTTCCTGTCCATCTGTAGCTCACCCAGGACCACCAATCCATCCCTGCCCTGGGGTTTGCTCCCCCCATCTTGCCTCCTTCTATCCATCTCCCCTGTCCCTTTGCAGAGGGTGGGTGCCCTGAGCAACCCCCAGGCACCCACAGCACCCCATTCTCCTCCTCCCCAGGGGACCGGCGCTTCCCCACCGCCTTCACCCACCTGGAACTTCTCTGCCTCCCCACGCTGTTCCTGCCACTGCCGGGCCAGGCTCTCCTCCAGCATCTCCTTCCGTGCTTTGAGCCCCGCCAGGTCCTTTTCCAGGTGCTGCAGCTGCAGCTGGCTCTGCTGGTTGTCCTCCACCGCTTTCCAGAGGTTCTCCTTGGCTTGGCAGAGGGAAGTCTCCAGCTGCGACACCTCCGTCTTGTAGGTCTCCACCGCCCCTTTCCAGATTTCTGAGAGCCTCTTGGAGTAGTCCTCCACCTCCACTGGCTGGAAAGCCACCGGTGCGCAGCGGAAGCTCTCCAGGCTCTGTGAGAAGCTTGCGATCTCCTGGTCTAGCCCCGCTTTCTCCTCCTCGTGCACCTCCAGCAAGGCTTCCACCTCCTTCTCCAGCTGCACGGCTCTCTCCTTCAGCCAGATCTGCGCTCTCCTCTCCTCCTCCAGCTCCTTCCTGCTCAAGGACAGCTGCTTCTTGGCTTCTTCTCGGGCTGCCTGCTCCTTCTGGCACCTGCTTTTCACCTGCTGAACCTCCTCGTAGAGGTTGTCCCTGGCCAGCTCAGCCGTGCACTTCTCCCTGAAGGCATGATCCAGCGCATCCCGCAGGGCTCGCAGCTCCTCCTCGTACTTTGCCCGCCACGAGTCCCCGGCTGGGCTACCCTTGGCGCTCTGGATTTCAGCTCGCAGCATCTCATTTTCTTCCTCCAGGAATTTCACGCGGGCCAGGTACGCCTCCAGCCGCTTGTTGAGGTCCCACATCTGCAGTGACTCCTCACCGAGGGCTCTTGCCCCCGCAAAACTTTCCGTGCTTAGCATCGGCGCTGCCAGAGGATGCCGGAGAGGATGCCGGGGCTCTGGAGGAGAGGGAAGGCAGGGAGGGAAGCGAGTGGCTGGAAGTGGAGGGGAGCGCAGCTATTCATACTCCACGCTGGTCGAGTGGGAGGCCCCTGAGACCCAGGCGAGCAGCGGGGCTTAACTCTTCCGCAGCCAGGCCAGCTCCAGCCCACGTGGGCTCGACGCCAGCTGCAGGAGGGCTGAGCCCTGCTCCAGCAACCACCACCGTGATTTCCCAGCCCTTGGGAAGGGCAAGGTGTTTCTTTCCACTTTGGGAGGGTGGCTTGAGGGGTTGGATCTCCCCCCCACCTCCCTGGGATGGCTTGGCTGGGAAAATCCTCCCCCCCAAAGCCTGAAAGCCGTGCCGGGGTGCTGGAGGGCTGCTGTGGGGCTCGGCATGGAGGCTGGGAAACGTCCAAGGGTGGGTTGGTAGATGCCCGTCTTCGAGGCAGCAGGCATCACTCTGTGGAGGCTCTCCAGTCCCATGCTGCTCTGAAACTTGGGCCCAAGAGCGCCCAAAAGGAGCCCGTTGAGGGTCTCACAGTCCCGGGGACGGGATGGCTGCACCGGGGACACCGGTGCTGCTCGGTGGCCGGGGCAGTTTTGGGCTTGGCACGAGTCACAGCTGAGCCGGTGCCCTGGATCCAGTCATATGGGCATCCCTTTACACATGGAAAACCTCCTCAGGGCGGGTGGCGGGGGGCATAGGGCATCATCCTGGCCACCCCCCCTTCGGGTGCTGCATCCAGCTGCGTCAAGCTGCAATCTTCTTTCTTTCCAGATGTGCGTGGCAGGAGGCGCCAAGCGGAGCTGGGAGCCCAACGGGGACTCGCGGCTGCGACTGGCTGCCGGTTTCGCCGGCAGCCTCTGAAACTTGGCAAGCGCCGACTCAACATTTGGTTTCATTCACAGCTTTCACCCGTACGTCCGAGCCGTCATGGTGGGGTTATGAATTGCTTTGCGGGAAGTGTTTGGGGATTATTATTTTTTATTTTCTCTTTCTTTCCCCCCAGCTGATTTATGGGGGGGGGGGCAGCGGGCTGGCAAGGGGAGGAGGTTTAAAAATTCAAACTCGGGAGGTTTCTGTGAACAAAAGAGGCAGGAAAACATCATTTGGGGAGAGACTTGTTGCCAGCTTTCCCTCCCGGTTCTCCCTCTCCTGGAGAGACGGCGGTTTTCCCACGGGAGGGTCCTTGCTCTGTTCTGGCCAGGGCAAGGAGGAAAAGAGTAAATGTCCCCTCCCAAGCTGTCCCACTGGGCAGGCTCCAGGCGAGCCTCCGGACAGACAAGCAACAGTCCCCTCTGCTGGCAAAGGCCACCCGGAGCCACCCAGATCTGTCCCCAAGCTCCTTCCAGCCTTGCACCATCCAGGAGCTGGTGGGGCCCCCAAGTCCCCCACATCTGGGAGCAGCAATAACAGGGGTCCCAGCCCCCTCTTTGCATGGCAGGGAGTGGGTTTTCCCCTGGGTGCTGCTGCATCCCATCTCAAGTGCCTGGCGGGTGGGGAGGGGGGGATGCCCTATCTTGGGGGTCTCCAAAGGCATCGGCTTCCAGGCTCATCTCCGGCCAGACATCCTGTCTGGCTCCCTGGCCCCAGCTCTGGTTTGCCTCTCGCAGCCAGGATTGAAATGCCATTAAGCAGCACAGGGAGCGCTGAGGTCAGGTAATTCATCTCCGGGTCCCCAGAGCTCTGGGCAGCAGGGTGATGGAGTCTTGCCATGTGCCTTCATCCTCCTCTTCCTCTTTGTTTCCATAGCACATCTGCTCCAGAGCCAGCTGTCCCCACTGCCTGGCTGCTCCGCTTTTTCACCACCTCCCAGTTTTCTTCTCCCTCTGGATGCCCGTGGGGTGGCTGGGTGTCCCAGGGCTGGCACCCAATATTGGTGTCTGCCGCAAGGCGGCCCTCGGTGCCTGCAGCTGTGCCGGGAAGTGCCCGGGGAGGGAGAGTTTCCTTCCTCCCTGGCCTCTCTCCCTTCTTCCTCCTCATGCCTTTGCTTTGGCTTTCCTCACTGTGCCTCGTCTCCTCTCCCTCAGCCAGCACCAGGGCTTGGTGGGACAGCCCAAATCCTGCAGCTCAGGGAGGACTCGGGATCCCCAGGGATGTAGAGGGGTCCCAGCACTTCCCTGCCTGGGGGAAGCTGGGGACAGAGCTGGGGGGGGGCACCCTGCGATGGGGATGCCCGTGTATCCCTTCCTTCTGCAGCGTCCTCGGGTTTGGGAGTCACTTGGGATAGGTACATCTGTGTCCCTGGGGGATATTTAGGGTCAGGAGCCTCTCAGGATGGGGATGTCTGTGTCCCTGGGGGATATTTAGGGTCAGGATCCACCCGGGGTGGGGACATCCACGTCCCTGAGGGATGCTTGGGGTCAGGAGCCTCTCAGGATGGGGATGTCTGTGTCCCTGGGGGATGCTCAGGGTCAGAATCCCCTGAGATGGGGATGTCTGTGCCCCCCCCAGTCCCCGTCGTCATTTGGCAGCAGCAGAGGTTTGTGGGGACGGCAGGTTTGAGGGTGCCGCAGCCCTGCAGCCCCCAGTGGTGCGTGACACCCCAGGGCAGGGACCCGGTGGGGTGCCGGCGAGCCTGGCACGGGGTGTGCGGCAGGCACTGCTACGTGACTTCGAGCAGGGCTGGAGGGGGAAGGAGGAGGAGGAGAAGGAGGAGGAAGCACAGCTGGGCATCGGGGGCCTTCCAGCCTGGATGCAGCTGGGGACCGCCTGTGGCTGGGGGCTGTGGTTGCTGGATGGGGTCACCGTGGGGCTGGACCCCTTCTCATGCCCTCAGCTGCTGGGACTGGGCCTGGGGCAATGAGAAGGGCTGGGAGGTCCCTGACATCTCAGGGGCTGCAGGCAGGGATCGGGATTCTCTGATGTCTAATAAGGGTTGTGCTCTGCTGCCCCCTTGCTCTTCTCCCTGCTCCCCTGCCCCTTCCAGGAGCTGGCTGTCCCAAGGGCTTTGACCCATGGATGCCACTGTCCAGGAGGGACCAGGAGCTGCCCTGGGAAGGGGCAGGCAGAGCGGCAGCCCTGGAGGCTTTGCTCTGAGCCAGCAAGGAAACCCCAGCCAGGCTGGGAACATTTGTTCCCAATTAGGAGGGAGGACGCTCCTTGCTGAGTAGGCACTCTGCATTTCCCCCAGCCCTGAGCCTTTTGCCACAAAAGTGCCGGGTGCAGGATGTGACCTCATGGGTTGGTTATGGAGGGGGCAGAGACTGGGGCAGCCCATGGATTTCACCCCTGCCTATCCTGGTGACCGTCACGGTGTCTGTCCCAGTGTCCATCCCAGTGTCTGTCCCAGCATCCATCCTGGCCCCACACCGTGATGTGTCTGCCTCCAGGGCAGAGCATTGCGTCGTGCATCACCCAGTGAACTGTACTGCTAACAAGACCGTCTCCACCGCCTGTAATTATTTCCCAGGGTGACGAATGATTAATTCTGCTCAGGAGCTGTGGCTTTCTGCAAACTCACCCGAGCAATTGTCTGGCAGGCTCCATGCCAGCCCCCCTGGGCAGAGGATTCTCCATGCCAGAGAAAGTTTGAGCGAGATCTGGTTAAAAAAAGCCCCGACACTGGCTCATGGGTGCTGCCGTGCTCCTGCGGGGCTGGGCTCTGCAAAGGAGGGTCCCCAGCTGCACCCTGGATCCCACTGGGTGCCCAGGGCACCGAGGTCCCGATATGTCCCTCCAGGAGCAATCTGCAAGCTATCAAACTTAAAGATGCATTCATTATCCTTGGTCCCCATGACACGGATGCAGGTAGGTAAACTGAGGCATGGCACGTGCTCTCTGTGGGACCAAGCTCGGCTGTGAGTGCCATGGTGGGAGGTTGGGTCTGGCTGCTCCCATCACCTTTTTGGGGTTGGCGAAGCCCCTGGGTCCCTCCAGCCCCCGGACGGTGCCTCCACCCACATGGTGGAGGTTTTGCATGACAAAGCGTCCACTGGCTACCGGGACCCCTACCCGTGGCCTCCTCCCCATCCAGCTGAAGCTGCCAAATATTAGAAATAACCATCCAAAGGGCATTCCCGTGCTGTGGTGGGGGGCCATGGCAGGTCGACCCCCTTCTCCAGCTGGGTCTGGGAGAGCCAGGTCTGTCTGCTCTTCCACTTCTGCTGCATTGGGTTAAATAACGTGCCCGGGTTGAGCATCCTCCTCTCCCCACGCTCGGCATCTCGTGCTGGGTTTGCCAGCTGCCAGGAGGGAGGGAAGGGGAGGGACGAAGCGCCTGCCAACACGGTAATAATTTTTTTTTTTTTTCCTTAATTAGGGGAAGGAATAAATATAAAAGGAGGAGGGAAAGGGGAAGGAAAAAAAAAAAAAGAGACGAGGACACGGACACACACAGAAGACTCCTCTTTTCTCGGTGCCTGCACTTATGCCTGGTGGAGCTCGTTCCCAGCCGTCCTGCCAACCTGCTGCCGACTGCTGCCTGCACTGCCCCGGAGAAGCCGCAGCTCAGCCCCGCACCGGGGCCCTGGGGAAGGGGAGCCCCCCCCAGCGCTGCCGTTCCCCCCACCGGGAAAAAGGGCCGCCGCGGGGTTGCCACCGCGCACCGAGCAAGGTGGGATGCGGGGAAAGCGTTGGGCTTGGCCGACGGTCAACCACGGGGTGATGCATGGTCCGACCGGGCAGCTGCCTGCTGCCGTACTGCGCTATTAATTTCAATATCTCATTTCACCTCTGCACTGGCGGAAAGTAAGAGGAGAGCTGATCTGGTGTGGGGATGCCAAGAGCTTTCCCTGTGCTTTTCCCCATGGGATGCAGGCACAGGGGGGACAAGGCATCATCCTGCCCTGCAGCAGAGGATGCTCAAAGCTGGTGGTCCCCATGGTCCCACTTTGGAGAGGTTTGTCCTTGTCACCGACCCCCCCGGGAGGACAGCATCACTCTGCAAGTTCTTTTTTTTAATGGATCAGCTTGTACCAGTGCTGGCTCTGCAGCACTGGAGGCAGAGCGGGGGCTGAAGGGGGGTTTCTTGGAAAAAGGACTTTGGTGCTGCCTGGCCGCCACAGCCTGGAACCCAGCCCGTCCTGCTGCCCAGCCGGCACTGGGGATAAGGGGGATTTTTGGGGCTGTTTCAGCAGGTGCTCGCATGGGACTCTTGTTTTGGGAGAGCTGCTGGGGTTCAGCATGGGTCTGGGGTGTCCCATCATGGGGGAGCCCTCCCCATCTGTCCTGCAGAACCTCTGGACAGGTCCTTGTCCCAAGGATGCTGCAGTCAGGGTAGCAGTGGAAAGGGAAACTGAGGCACGGAGCTGGTCAGGGGCTTGCACAGAGATCCAGGGGTCCAGCTCCCCTCTCTCCTGCCTGGTTGCATTGCTGCTCTCCATGGGGACGTTTTCAGGGGCAAGCTGCCTTGTCCCAGACGGGCTAGGGTAGAGCCTAGGGTTTGGGGTGGCTGCAGGGCACCACTGGATCTCCCCATCCTCCCCCAGCTTTCTCAGCTCCATCCCCGGGCTCTGCCAGTGTCCCAGTGTTGGGGACGGGAGGGGCTGGGGGAAAATAGAAACATTTTGCGGGATTTTCATGGCTTTTCTCCAGCAAGCAGCCCTAGCGTGAAGCCCGGGTCCCCTGTGGGGTGCCCCTGGCTGGGGTAGTTTGCTGCAATCCCCTTCCCCTCTCACAGCCAGAGCATTTCATCCCCGGGATGAAGGGGCTGCCCTTGAGCATCCCCTCAGGGGACCGCTTTTGGCCGAAGCCTCCTTTCTCATCGTGCTGACTTCTCCCATCTCAGTCCAACCCAGAACCTGTTGCTCTTCCTTTTGGTTGCTGGAGGGGTGGGAAAAACTCCCTCTGCCCCAGCCTGGAGCCTTTTCCAGCTGCTGGGAGTGTGCATGGCAGTGTGAGGGTGATCGGGATGCTTTAGGGCTGCTCTTTGGGGAATGGGTTTAGACTGGGGAAACTGGGAGACCAGGTGATCTTGTGCTGGGAGCGAGGAGCTGCAAGTCTGCTGGTGAGCGTGCAGAGGGGCTGGGGAGCCCCGGCTTAGTGGGACGCATCTGAGCAGCAGTGCCGAAATCTGGGACCTCCCCATCCTCCATCCCACATTTCTCCTGTCCCACCTTGTGCCTCAGTTTCCCCACCAGAGCCCCACAGCCAGGAAAGGCAGGGATGGGTGTGCAAACCTTCACGTGTGCGTGTGACGTGCTCACCCAGCCTCACACGTCCCTGTGGGTTCCTATGGGGTCTGCTCTCACCCCCACCCCTCCGTGCGGGACTGTATCTCCCCAGGGGCCCTCACTGGGCTCCCCTGGTCCCCCTGCTATGGGGGGGGCACATCCCTGCATCCCAGCCCTGCAACAAGGAGCCTCTTTCTCCCTGCTGGAATAGGGGGGGCTGAGTGGTTCTGGCAGCTGGAGGGACCCCCCATTCTCCCCAGCTGCTTCCGGCCTTTTAAGCTCTGCCAGCCGCTGCTGCCAAGAGATTGCCAGGTGCTTCCCACTGCATCCCCTGTGCAGAGTGCGGCCCTCCCACCCCAGCCTCCTCTCAGGGGAGCCGGTGTGTCCCCTGGCACTGCTCTGCTCCGGGGACTCCCACCAAGCACGGCTGCACCCCATGTACATCCAGTGATGGGGACGGATCCTGGATGAAGGGCCAGTTTGCAGCAAGGAGGGGGAAACTGATACGGAGGCAGCCACGTGTGTGCCGGGATGGATGTGTGCGTGGATGGGGACATCGGTGCGGCCGGCTGGCTGGGGCGGCAGTGGGGTGTCCGAAGCCCTTTGCCGGTGGGGATGGGGCTGCCCGCTTGTGCCTGGAGCGGGGCCAGACTCTGCCCGTGGCTGCTGACTCATTCTGCAGCTGAGCATCCCTGGAAAGCCAGTACTCCGCTGCCTGCCCTCCCCCTGGCTCGCTGCGGGCTGGCAGGGCACCTTGTGAGCCTGGATGAGTAACTGTCACATGGAGGGGACAAGGGGGCCATGGAGGAGAAAGACCCTCTCTGGAGATGGGAAGGAATCCGGCCCTCAGCCATCCCCTCACAGCATCTCCTGCCTTTCACCCTGGACTGGGTGCTGTAGTTCCAAATCGCACCGGCCCTGTGTTCAAGGAACCACCTCTGAAAGCGGGGCTGAGCTCAGGGGAGAACGAAAGATCGCTCCTGTCCCAAAATAGACTTCAGCTCCATTTTCCACCTGGCTTCCCACAGAAATGGAGGTTAGCCAGCCCCGCCACTTGCGTGCGTGCCTATGTCTCAGTCCGTCCCCAGCGGCTCCTGAGCTCCGAGGTCTTGGAGACAATTGAGCCCCTCGAGCCGCCGCCATCCCCCCCTCTCTGAGCTTTTTGGCTGCCTTTCCCTAGTCCTGCTCCCAGCTTTTCTCTCCCGACATGTGGGCTGAAAAATTTTCCATTTGTGGCAAATAGGAAAAAAAAAACCCCACCCAAATATCCAACCCCAAACCCCAAATGTGATGTCTGACAGTTTCTTCCAGGGCCTTGAGGCATCGCCCGTGGGCAGGGTGAAACTAGGTTTAACCCTCTCCACATCCCATTCCTGGTGCCGGCACCCTGGTCCCAGCCAGGGATGCACATGGGAGGGGAGCAGACACCCGCTCACCCCAGTTTGCCCTGTTCCTGCAGAGTTTTATCACTTGAATTTCCTCCCTGGGGCTTCGTGGCCGCTGCTGCTGGCCACTGTTCACGCCACCTCGGCGCCTTGGGAACGGGAAGAAAAGGCACCCGTGACAAAAGCCTTCCTTGCTTGGCCGCCTGGGGGGACGGCAGCCAGCCCCCGCGCTGGAGCCTGGCCATGGCCGCTGAGCAGGAGGGTTTTGTCCCTCGCTCCAGAGCTGTGGGGCTGAATTCAAATGACCTGGCCGGAGCACAGAAAGCCCCTGGCTTGGCTCTGGCACCACCAGCTGGGTCCTGGGCAATCGGGTTTTGGCTGCCCGTGCCGAGCTCCTGCTGGGAAGGGGGGGGTGGTTTGTGGTCTGCACATGATAGTCAACATCCACGGTGCTTGGTGCTAGGGGCTGTATGTCCATGGTCTGTGGTGCCAGGGGCTGTACATGCATGGTCTGTGGTGCCAGGGGCTGTACATGCATGGTGCTTGCTGCCAGGGGCTGTATGTCCATGGTGCATGGTGCCAGAGGCTGTACATCCATGGTGCTAGGGGCTGTACATTGATGGTGCATGGTGCTAGAGGCTGTATGTCCATGGTGCATGGTGCCAGGGGCCATATGTCCATGGTGTGTGGTGCCAGGGGCTCTGTGTCCATGGTGTGGTGCTATGGGCTGTATGTCCATGGTGCATGGTGCTACAGGCTGTACATCCGTTGTCCATGGTGGTAGGGGCTGTATGTCCACACTGCTTGGTGCTACAGGCTGTACATTCATGGTGCACGGTACCAGGGGCTGCATGTCCATTGAGCTTGGTTCCAGGGGCTGTGCATGCATGGTGCGTGGTGCCGGGGCTGTATTCACACCCTCACCCTGCTGCAGTGGTCCCATGGGTAAACTCAGATAGCACTGTTCGCAGAGGGATGCAGCTGATGAGGACAGCCTCCCGTCAGGCTGGCCCTGGCAGCTGGTGACCTGGCCCAGAGAGTGCTGTGGAGGTGCCAAATCCGCTTCTGTGGCTGCTGAAATCAATGCAGCACAAAGAGTTCATAAATTAAAAAGCTGCTCTGAGTCTCAGGGCTGCTATGCTCCTGTCCTGGGGAACCCCATGGTGCATCCCCGGTATTGGGGGGGGGGCTGCTGAGGAAACCCCCAGCCCCCTGAGGAGCCTCTGCAGAGGGGTGAAGGGCTACTGGGGCTGTGCTCCCCTACACCATGCAGGGGCATCTCCCTGCATCCCCAGCATCGGCCTCCTCTCCAGATGGCTGCAAGAGGCCATGGGTAGCCAGAGCCCCTCCACGACGTGTCCGGTGTCCCCAGCGGTCCCCTGTGCTTTTCCCCGGGGAGGGTTGGGGGCCAGTGGTGGCAGTGCTAGCCACTGGGCTCTCCTTTCAGCCACCGATCCCCAGCCTGCTGGGGAGAGCCCTTTGTGCCAGGCTGCCTTGAGAGAGGCCTGGGACATAATGGCTGCTTTGGTCGGCCCCGGTTTTCCCAGCCTGCGTGTGGGGAACCTCCGGCGTGAGCTGAATGCCAAAGAGAAGCCCTCCTGCTCCTTCCCTCCCCCTCCACCCCGTGCTTTGTGTGCCCTCGGCTGTGTCCCCTCCGCTCCCCAGCAGCTCACTGACCTCAAGCCCCTCCCTGCACCGCACACGTGCACAAGCGCATGCACATGCATGTGCGCACCCGCACGCGTGCACGCTGCGACATGCGTGCAGAAGCACAAGCGCACATGTGCATGCCTTGCTTGCACACTCGCCTCCCTGGCTGGGGCTTGCTGCCTCTTTCCTGCTCAACACCAGCTATTAAAAAAAACCCTTCTGAGGTTTTTCACTGTGGCGCCTGCGAACACACAGCCCCAGCTCTGGCATCGTCTCCCTGCCTGCCAAGGCCAGGGTTTGGGCTCAAATTTTCCGTGCCATTGGGGCCAGGTTGGGCTTTGCTGTCCCCAGGGGACCCGGCTCCCTGGGAAGGCTGGTGGGGCTGGATGGGACCTAGTGGCACCCAGCCAATGGTCCCAGTTGCTCGTGCTGTCTCCTTCCTCCTGTTAAACAGGGCACATTTCCTTCTCTTCACCATCCAAGGTCCAGGTTACCCCGTGGCCGTGCTGGTGCTGGCCTCTCCCTCTGTGCCCTGATGCCGCATGCATCATCCCATCCCCACACACATGGGCTGGGGGTCTCTCCGTGA
The DNA here is from genome assembly GCF_000737465.1 of Haliaeetus leucocephalus. Classification (NCBI taxonomy): domain Eukaryota; kingdom Metazoa; phylum Chordata; class Aves; order Accipitriformes; family Accipitridae; genus Haliaeetus; species Haliaeetus leucocephalus. The sequence goes on along the minus strand of NW_010972611.1, from coordinate 962,751 downwards.
CTCTCCCCCTTGTGCAGGGAAGGGATATTTTTGATGCTTCTTTGGATTTTAAGCACAGCTGGTGTTTTTTCCTTCCCCCTTGCAGGGCAGAGGATGGCCTCAGCCCTCCCGCTGCTGCTGCTCTGGGTGTTTGCCCCCATGGTGGTCCCGGAGGTGTTTGGCCCCGGAGATGGTACAGGTAACTCGGCATCATGGGCCACATACGTGCTGCTCCCTGCCCCATCAGCGCCCTGCGGTGGGGGTCTTGGGGTGGGGGTGGGGCACCCTATGCCAGTCCTGCTCATGGCTCCTCTCTTCTCCCACCCAGAGGACCTCAAGGCTCTGCAGGTCTCCATCCCACGCCACCCAGCCCTCGACGCCGTGCTGGCAGGCGACATCACCATTCCCTGCCTCATCACCTACCTCGGCCCCCAGCCCACCGCTGGCACGGCCGGCCGCCGGGCAGTCCTGGGAACCCCCCGGGTCAAGTGGACCTTCATCTCTGAGGGCAGGGAGGTGGAGATCTTGGTAGCCCGGGGGGACAGGGTGAAGGTGAGCGAGGACTATCGCCTCCGTGCCTCCCTGCCCATCTTCCACCAGCGCTACACCAATGCCTCTCTGCTGCTCACCGAGCTGCGGCCCAACGACTCGGGGATCTACCGCTGCGACGTGCAGCACGGCATCGAGGACGGCCACGATATCCTTGATGTCAAAGTCAAAGGTACCTCAAGGTGGGGAGTGGTGGGATTTGGGGCGGTGGGGGGGGTAGAAGTCCACCCTGCCCAGATGCCCTCTCCTGGCTCAGCAAACCCCTCCTGCACCCAGGTGCAGATGCACCCCTGGGGGGGGGGGGCTGCTGCAGAGGGGCACCTGGGTGCAGATGCACCCATGCAGGTGGGAGATGTCATGAAGCCCCTTGCTCATGCCCATATCCACTCCCCCGCAGGAGTGGTGTTTCACTACCGGGAGGGCTCCATGCGCTATGCCTACACCTTCGCCGAGGCGCTGGAAGCTTGCGCCAGGATCGGTGCCCGCATCGCCACCCCCGAGCAGCTGTATGCTGCCTACCTCGGCGGCTACGAGCAGTGCGATGCCGGCTGGATTGCTGACCAGACCGTCAGGTGGGCACCACTGCCGCCCGGGTATCGCACCCATCGCCTCCCCCTTCACCCCTCCACGAGTCGCCAGCCCCGCCCTGTGCTTTCCTGCCCCAGGTACCCCATCCACACGCCCCGCGAGGCCTGCTATGGAGACATGAACGGCTTCCCCGGGGTGAGGAACTACGGGGTGGTGGACCCGGAGGACATGTACGACGTGTACTGCTACGCCGAGGACCTCCCAGGTGCCTGTGGTGCCACCAGCCCCATCCTGCCCTCCCCTGCTTTTGCGGCTGCGCTAACTCGCCCCCATAACCCGTTGTAAACCCAAGTGAAAAAGCCACCCTGAACCACAGTTGCTGGCTCCGGAACCTCTGAGCTCTGCAAAGCTTTGGGCGCTTTGATGCACGCAAGCACAGGGACTTTCTGTGCTGCTTCCCAAAGAAGTGCTTCTGGTTTGGTTTTGCGGGGTGTGGGGCTCTCTCCCTCGTAGCAGCCAGTGCCCATCTCTGGCCTCAGGGCTGACGGATGCCAAGGGTGATCTGCCCTGGGCTGGCAGCATGTCGTGGCTATAGCGCTGCGTGGTGTTTTGGGGTTTGGGCAAGCTCGCGCCGTGCTTTGCATGCACTGGGGTGCTGCATCTCCTGCAGCTCGGGCACATCCCTCCCGGCTGTGTGTGCGTGGGGGTGGCCGGTCCCTCCTTCGGACCCCAGTGGGGCTCCCCGCCAGCGGCTGTGGCGGGGTTGGTCAGGGTGATGCCAGGCAGGTGGCAGGGATGCAGTGCAGGTCACTGGTGTGTGAGGTGCAATGCGCTGGGAGGGGGAGACCGGTGCGGTCGTGGGGGCTGGCACGCGGCATGCCTTAGGGCAGCGATCTCCAGCCCTTCTGAGCATGAAGCCCCACCGCAGCATCCACTGGGCTTGCAGGTCCCCTTAGAAATGACCCATACATGGATTGCACCGTGAAGGGCGTGGACTTGCTCCTCTGCAGTCCTTTTCATGGATGCTTTAAAGTCTCGGCTCCGTTTGCGAGGGCAGCTATCCCGCGTGGCATGAGAGCTCCAGCCATGCCTGTGCTGCGATTGTCCTGTGCATGTGCGGGAGGACCAGACACAGGCAGTGAGGCAGGCAGGGAGGCAGGCAGGACCCTTCAGCTCCTGGTGCTCCTCCTCGCGGGGACCATGCTGGAGGTCCCCATCTCCAAGCCTGCTCCTGGGGTCGTGCAGAGCACGGAGGAGGTGAGGGGGCTCCCGCAGCCCACGCCCCCCTCCCCGGTTCTGACGCTCGTCTCCTTCCTCTCTTTGCAGGGGAGATCTTTTTGGAGACAGCCCCAGACAAATTCACACTGGAGGAGGCGGTGGCACGTTGCCGGGCGCTGGGTGCGGAGCTGGCAAGCACGGGGCAGCTCTACGCAGCTTGGAGCGCAGGGCTGGACGCCTGTAGTCCCGGCTGGCTGGCCGACGGCAGTGTCCGCTACCCCATCGTCACCCCCCGAGAACGCTGCGGCGGGGCCCTGCCGGGTGTCAAAACCATCTTCCTCTTCCGCAACCAGACAGGATTTCCCGATGCCCAGAGCAGATACGATGCGTACTGCTTTCGAGGTAAAGAGGGGCACCCCGCTGGCCTGCAGATGCTCCCGGGCAGGGACCAGTGTGAGGTTTCGGGAAGCCTCTGGGCAGTGGCACAGGTGCCTGGCGGGTGCGGGGTGCTGGCTCCAGCCCACCCACGTGCTGAGCGCTGGGTGCAGCAATGCTAGGATTTCCTGCAGGGTTGGGATCGCATCGGGATCCCTGCGTGCTCTTCATGCTGCAATACTGCGATAGTGCAGGGGTGTTTTGTACCGTCTCAGTCGTGCGTATCAACCTACCACGGTAGGATAGGGATGCCTTGCACCACCTCCGTATTGCATGCCAATATATTGTGACAGAGGAGGGATAACTTGCATGGTCCCGATACTGCATGCCAATACATCATGATAGAGGAGGGATGCTCTGCATGGTCTCAGTAGTACATGCTGATATATCACGACAAAGTAGGGATGCCCTGCATGTCCTCAATGCTGCACGCTACTATATCGCAACAGAACAGGGATGTCCTGCGTGGCACGATTGGTCTGTGTGAGCTGTGTGGGCATGGCTCCGGGATGGTTCATCCCCCAGCGGCTGCCAGCTGAGGTGGGGGCATTGCCGGTCCCTGTGGGCTGCTGGGCACAGCCTGCAAGGCTGATTTTGGGCAATATCTGACTGTGGTGAATAGGAAACAGGACATGCAGGCAGTGGCACTGAGCTGCCTGTGCTGCCAGGGATGGTCTATGCACTGGCTGACATGGGCAATAAGCCAGGAGGGGATGAGCAAGGATGGAGGCTAGCAGAGATAACAGGCACAGAGGGAGAAAGAGCCACCTGTCTGCTTCTCCTTCCCAGTACCACATCTCTGTGCATCCCCTCAGGGCCATGGGGGCTTGCGGGATGGGGATGCTGTCCCCCAGATCAACTGGATGGTGAGCATCTCCATGCCTCAGTTTTCCCATCTCTTGGCAGGGAAACCCATGGGTTAGGCAGGATGGACCCGTCCTATGAATCCGCGATCCCTGTAACCCACTAACTCCCCATACACATCTGCGTTCCCTGGGATGGGGATGGGGGCGTGGAGAAGGACCCCCCCCCGTGGCTGGGGGTGCCAGCATGCATCAAGGATTAGAGTTTGCTGGAGGGGGAGGAGGAGAAGGGGAGAGAGCCACTGTCGGGAAGGGCAGGGACAAGCAGAAAATGCTGCGAGTGTAAAATTTGGCGGTGCCTGGATGCCTGCCGAAGCCACGAGCCTTGGCCGGATGGCGGCGGGGGGAGCCGGGCTGGCACGTGGCTCTGGGGCCAGCACAGGTGGTGTAAATCAGCATCGCCTCTGGGAAACAGGGCTCGGGATCCGGCCTCACTGCGTGCTGCCAAGCCCCACAGCTCCTGCTGGGGCTTTTGGCTCTGCTGGCTCCAGCATCACGTGGAGAGGGCCTGATCCTGCCCCACGCTGACCCTACGTAGAGGGACAAGGGGAGGTCGAGGAGAGCTGGGTCCCCACTGGGGTGCCAGGCTGTCCCAGGGCTCCAGCCCCATGCCAGGGCAAGGGCATCTCTGCCTGCTGTGGGGCCAGGACGGGGCAGTAATATCCCACTTTCTTTCTGCCCACAGAAGGGACAAACTCTTTCCCTGAGGCTGCAGGAAAATACCAAGCCAGAGAGCCCGAGGGCTTCCAGGAGATTGTTACAGTGGCAGAAAAGCTGGAGGAGCTGCAGCTGCCCAAAGCGCAAGTGGAGATTGAGTCACGAGGGGCTATATACGCCGTCCCTTTCTTTAAGGACGCTGAGCTGGAAAAGCCGAGCCTGTCCCCTGAAGACGCACCTGGGCCAGGGGCCCGGCACCCCCCGCTAGATACCTCCGTGTCCTCAGGTCACCCAACCTCTGCCACCCCTTTCCCCATGGCCCCGGCCATTCCCGAGGCAGGCATCCCGCTTAGTTGTGGTGCAAAACCGGGGAGCTCATCCCCCACGGAGGAGGATGGGACAACAGGGACAGTTGGGCAGTGCACAGCGGCCGGGCACGAGCTGTCCGGCAAGGGTAGGTCGAAGAGCCGCTGTGGCGGTGCCAGGGCTGGGGTGCAGAGAGGAGCCGCAGGGATGGAGGTGCCGGGATTGCAAGGAGAGGTCAGAGGCACCCGTGGGTGCCCAGGTCGCCCCAGCTGTCCCCATTCCTTCTGCAGAGGGAGCACCCATGGCGGGGGCACCAGTGTCTTGGTGTAGGGCTGTGCACAAGTCACTGGTGTGGGGACATCTGTCTGTCCCTCCCTCGGCCAGGGTCCTGTGTGCAAGGTTGGTGCCGGACCGCAGTTTAGCAGCGCAAAGAGCTGGAGAATGGTGCTGGCAGCCGGAGGGAGAGGAGGCCAGGCACAGCAGCTGAGGGGCTGAGCATGGCCCCTGCCGCAGGGAAGCCTGTGCCGGGGCTGGGCTTGGCAGTGGCTGAGCCAGAGCTTGGTCTGCCGTGCCGGTTCAGAGGGGACAATGTCACACGGGCTCGGGGCCATTTCCATCTCCCTGTGCATCTTTGTGCTGGTGTTGCCCCCTCCCCAGCTCTGCCCGCTGTGGGCAGGATCTGCGGTGCTGGTGGGCAATGCTGGTGCCTGTGACCCTGAGGTTTGGCTGGCTCCCCGGTGCCGGTGTCTCACTGCCTTTGTGCCTTGCCCTTTGCAGAGGAGGAACAGGGAGCAGCGCTGGGCAGGGACCCCGGCAGCATATCAGCAGAGAGCCTGGACGGAGGGCAAGACCGCAGCCAGCCCATGGAGCCGGATGAAGCTGCCAGCACGGAGATTCTCTCCGTGGCCCCACGGGTGGGCACAGAGGAACTCACCGGTACCCCATCCCCGGCGGGGGCCACGGAAGGTGACATGGAGCCTCCTGAGGGGTTTCCCCGGCCGCCCAGTCCCACTGCCTCCACACGCCGCCCCGACCGCCCGTGGGATGCCATGGGGCGGCCAGCCCACACAGCCAGCCCTGGGGCACCTGGGCACCGGGTGACATTGCCAACCAGTGCCACTTCTGCCACCTCATCAGATAGCCGAGATTCTGGTGGGATGTCCCCAGGTGGGCACAAGTCCGGCGGGGTGAGTACCCCCATCCCCACCGCTGAAGACACTGAGATCTCGGGAGACGTGGTCGAAAGCCTCGGGGCGTCCCCGCTGCCCCCTGCGCCCTCGCAGCCACAGGAGGAGGGAGAAGAGCAGTCGGGGGCCCTGTGGCTCCCCTCACCCACGACCCTGGGGGACGGGAGCACTGTCCCCACGGCGGAGGTGACGGCGGTCACACCATGGCACACGGAAGTGCCTGGCAGCAGCAGCGTGCCGGCCACGGGAGGTGAGGAGGCTGTGCCGCGACCCCCGAGCACTGACCATGGGATGCCTGCTGCATCTTTGGAAGAGGAGGAGGAGGAGGAAGAGGAGGAAGACCAACCCGCTCCCTCTGTTGCAACCGTGGAGGGTTTCCTTGCAGCCGTTCCCGGAGAACCAGGTGGGACCCGCAGGGATGGCCTCACCTCTCCCCGTACTGACAGTTCTGGGGTGGTTCCGGTGGGGACCCCACTGGGGGACCCGGCCCCCAGCACAGCTGCCCCCCTGCCCGCCCTCCCCACTGAGCGGGCCAGCGTCGGGGCAGGAACCCGCTCGGCCGGGGGTCCCCGCTGTGCCACCCTCGCCCTGGGGGCAGCCCTCCTGGCTGCTGTCTGGCACTAGAGAAAGCCAACACCTTTCCTTCATGCTGTGCTTCCCTCTGTCCGTCTGTCCGTCTGTCTCTCTCCTTTCTCTCTCTCCTCCTCAGCTGGGTAAGGGAAGGTTACAGGTCTGGAGAAGCACATATTTGTCAAACAAATTGGTCCGAGGTCTGCATGCACTTAAATCTCTTCTACTTCTGTGAAGTGTTTTAATGACTGTTTCCATGAAAAAAAAAAAAAATCAAAAGAAGGCCCCAAACCCTATTCTGACTAACAGTGATACTAATAAAGGGAATTAAAAGCTTTCTAGAACAAGCATCTCGGCTAGCTCTTCCCTTCGTCCTTGCGCCTGCTGCCTCGCTCACTGCCTGCGTGCCTCTCCCACTGACGAACTAATCCCCCGGCCCGCCCTGTACCTGCGAGTCCCTGGGGAACAGGGTGGATGGGACCCCGTGTGAGGTGGGGGAGTGGGGTACGGCTGTTTTGCACCCTCCGTGCGGTGTCCCCCCCCGGGGCTGGCTCACTCAGTGCTGCCCTGGGAGGAGGAACAAGGGCTGGAAGCTGCATGACATTAGCACAGGGGGGCTTCCTACCCCTGGAGCCATGGGGGGCACCGATGGGTTATGGGGTGCAGAGCCCCACCTAAAGCACCCTGCCTTGTGCAGACCTCGATGGCCAAGCGCCCCGAAGTCCCTGAAGTCCGCCCGGGGAGCATAGCTCCCCCCCGCCCCCCCCAAGCCCTGCTCCCCCTACATGGGGGCTGAGATGGGCAAGCAGTGGGTGCATGAACTGCCACAGGCGGTTGTCGCCCACCCAGACCCACCCTCCGGCCCCCATGCTGCGATGCTCCCAGCTCTGATGCCGCTTACAGGAGCCAAGCCCCTGCCCCCCTCTGCCCTCCTGGCTCCCTGCGAGGGCGGCTGCAGCTGAGGGGATGGTGCGGGTTCCCCGTCCCCCTGGTCTGGCAGTGCCCTGCCGAGTCCTGTAGCACAGCGGATGCTCCGTGGTGGGTGGCCAGGCCTCGTGGGATGGCTGCCTTTGCTCTGGCAAGGACAGATGCTCAGAAAGAGCCGGCCGTGTGGTGTTAGGGCCCTAAATAGCTCATCCTGCTCCGTGCCTCGGTCTGCTGGGGATGAGCTGGGTGTCCCGAGTGAGCTGTTGGCACCTTGCTGGGAGGTGACGGTGCCTGGGGATGGAAGAGGGTGGCAGCATTGTCCTCGGCATGGCTCCACCGAGCCAAGGACCATTAAATGGGCATCATTAGGCTGAAGGGTGTCGAGGACTTTCAGGCTCTGCTCCGCCGGCGCTGGCGGCAGCCCTTAATCATGCTCTTGAGCCAGGACTGGGAGCACACGATGTGCTCCGGGCGCCTTAATGACCGTAACGGGCTGGTGGGGACATGCGGGTTGGGGACAGTGCTGGCTGAGTTATCAGCCCCAGCCAGGCTGAAGGTGACAACAGAGGGACAGGCGCAAGGCTCACCTTGCCGCCAGGCTGAGGACGTGCGGCTTGGACATGCAGATGACCCTTTACATGTTCCCCTCCCAAAACACATTTGCTGCATCACTCCAGGGGAAAGCAGGGGCTGTCCCTGGGCGACGGGAGCAGGCCAGGGGCTGGCACAGCAGCAAGCCCACTGATGCAGAGGACAAGAGCATCCAGCTCACGTCCCTGTGCCCTGGGAGGAGGCCAAAGCCCCAAGTCCGGCCAACTCTGGGCTGGGGCGGCTGAGCCGGGTGCATCCCATGGACCAAGGGCAGCATGGGCAGACAGGGTGGCTGCAGGCATGTCACTGTGTGCCCGAGTCCTTCTCCTGCCCCAGACTTGGTGCCCTCAGTGACCAGATCAGGGACCTGATTGCTGTGGGGCTACTCACTGCAGAGATGAGGCTTTAACGATGCTGGGCACTAACGAGGTCCCCAAGCTCCCATGGTGAGGAAGGCTGCATGTGCCTTGCAGGTGGCTGCGTCCCCAACCCCTGCCTGAACGGAGGGACCTGCATGGAGGACAGCGCCCGCATCGCCTGCCTGTGCCTGCCGGGCTATGGAGGCAGCAGCTGTGAAAGACGTGAGTCCCCCAGGTCCCACCATGGCCGCACCGGCTGGCCCCTGCCAAGCTCCCGCTGCAGCCTCAGCTGCTGAAGCAGCGGCCCAGGAGACATAAATGTGGGGAAATCAGGTTTTGGGGTTTTTTTGCTTGCTGGTGAGCTGGGCTCCATCACCCTGACCCTCTCCTCTCTCCCCCCTTACCCCCTTACCATGGCTCAGTGCTGGAGAAGTGCAGCCCCGGCTGGGACAGCTTCCAGGGAGCCTGCTACAAGCACTTCTCCACCCGGAGGAGCTGGGAGGATGCGGAGACCCAGTGCAGGCATTACGGGGGACACCTGGCCACCATCCTGACCCCCGAAGAGCAGGACTTCATCAATGGTACGTGGTGCTGCCCCGGACTCCGCTGCATCCTCCCCCAGACCTCTGCCCACGGGACCCTCAGCGTCCCTCAGCACTGGGCTTCAAGTTTAAACCTTAAGCCAAAAAGCGGCCGAGAGCCAAGGCAGAGCCCTACCCTGCTGTGCTGCAGAAGAGGCAGACACAGTCTAGGGAAGTCAAAGAAAATAAAGAGTAAAGGAAATAGCCGATATGATGGATTGACCAGTGTGGTTAGCTGCTCACCGGCCTCTTGGCTAGTGAGCGGTAGGGGAAGAGCGACAGACAGCAGGGTTGCTGCTGGGCTGATGACGGATGGACAGATAGATACATAGGTGGATAGACATGGGACCAGAGAGATAGATGTGTGATGGGTGGACAGACCAGCAGAGCATTGGACGTGTGCAAGTAAATTTGAAGGCAAAGCAATAACTTGCCTGAAAGCAGACATGGAGGGAGGGGGGGGCAAATGCAGAGGGAGGCAGAGCAGGGGACAACAGCAGTGGGGACGGGGCAGAGAGCAAAGAGGCCTGAAGGGATGTGAGGGTGAAGCAGGAAGGGACAGGGAGAGACCCGGCAGGGAGTTGCAGCGACAGGCAGGGACAGGCAAGGGCAGGCAGGGAGCTGCAGGGACAGGCAGGGACCGGTTGGACCAGAAAAGGGCAGGCAGGGACTGGTAGGGCCAGGCAGAGACCTGCAGGGCCAGGCAGGAACAGGCGGGACCGTGGGGACCCAGAGCTCTGCCGCCCTCTCCCGGCTGGCCCCGTCCCGCCGCTCCCGCGGGGGTGCAGGGTGGGGGGTCCCGCTGTGTCCCCTTCGGGGCTCCCCTTGTCCCCAAATCCCAAACCTCCCAGCCCCCAGCCCAACCCCGCCGGGCTGGGGACACCCCCACCTCCCCGCACTCACCCCCAGACCGCAATTTTCCCCAAATTCAGCCTCCAGATCCCTTGAGCCCCCTGCTGACAGGGGGTGCTGGGGGGCCTGGCTGTGCCCTCCCACCCCCACCCCAACACTCCCCCTGCCCCCTCAGACCAGTACAGGGAGTACCAGTGGATTGGCTTGAACGACCGGACCATCGAGGGGGATTTCCAGTGGTCCGATGGGAGCCCTTTGGTAAGTCAGGCTGCCAGCCCTTGTGTGCCCCCCGGGAGAAGACACCCCCTCCCTCCCCAGGCACCTCGTCATCCTTCTCCATCGCTTGGGAATGTGCCTGCGGGATGGGTCCAACCCTGGGACCAGGCGTTGAAGCCCCCCCCCGCCAAGAGCCACTTGCCTCGGCCAGGCTGAGCATCCTCGGGGGTGCCATGGGTGAGCCAGACCCCAGGATTTGGGGTCCCAAAGCCATGCCAAGGGGCATGGAGATGGGACCTCATTCCCGATGGGGGTGTCACAGCCAGGAGGCTGCAGATGGGTGTGTGCTGGTGTGGCCCTCCCCCCCAGCTTAAAGTGTGTGCTGGGGTGCCCCATGCACCCTGTCCCGCCTGTCCCCCCAGCTTTATGAGAACTGGCACCCTGGGCAGCCCGACAGCTATTTTCTCTCTGGGGAGAACTGCGTGGTCATCGTGTGGCATGATGGGGGCCAGTGGAGCGATGTGCCCTGCAACTACCACCTCTCCTACACCTGCAAAATGGGGCTGGGTAAGCTGTGACCATCCCTGCCCTGGGCAGGGGTTGTGCTGAGGGGCTGGGACTGCACCCCTCTGTGACCCCAAATTAGAAGTTCCCCACCATCCCCGCAGTGGGGAAACGGGTCCTGTGTATGGGACCCTCAGCTTGTTTGGGGTTTATTGGGGGGTGGTTTGCTCCAGTTTGGGGGTCCCCATCCACGGCTGACTGCAATGACCCCTTCCCCCCCTGCAGTGCAGTGCGGGCCACCCCCCGCCATCAGCAATGCCCACGCCTTCGGCAGACCAAAGCAGCGCTACGAGATCGGCTCCATCACGCGGTACCAGTGCCGCCACGGCTTCGTCCCGCGCCGCTCACCCATCATCCGGTGCCAGGAGGATGGGATGTGGGAGCCGCCCCAGCTGGCCTGCCGCCCCGGTGAGCGCAGGGCTCCCCCTGACTCCCCCAGTCCCCTCAGCATCTGCCTTTGGGGCTTTCCCTTCACCTGGGGCTTCTTGTGTCCCCCCCAGGCCTGGCTCAGCCCCCTGACGACTGAGCGAGTCCCTGGGGCAGAAGCCACCACCTCCCCGGGCCCTGGAGCTGGTGCGGATGGGGACGGCACCGGGACACCAGCACGGATCCCGGCATGGCACAACACCTTACTGTTGGGTGTCTGCCTCCTTGTTTGTTTTATATCTGTACAAAGAAATCCTAATAACTAAAGATCCCCTCAAAAGGAACCGACAGTGACCCAAAATGTAGCACAAGGGGTGTTTTGTTCCTGGAGTCACAACAGAGTTGAAATCAAAGGGGGACCGCAGGAAGGTGATGGCACTGATGTGCCAGCATCACCTCCAGCCGCTTTCTCCCACTTCTGGCCCAAGGATCCTCATCCTGAGACACGCTGGTGGGGCATGACACAGGGACATCCAAGCTGTGCTGCAGCTCAGCACCCGTTCCGGGGTGCAGGAGGGCTTTTGCACTTCCCAGGAAAGGCAGAAGCTACTGCCTCAGGCTCGGAGTGGGTATGTGTTGCCCAAACCCCCTCTCTGTGCTTCTGTGGGTATTAAAACCAGTAAACAGATGGCACGGAGCAGTGGCCTGGTCATTTGGGGCAGCCCTGGCACAGAGGTGGGAAAGGGAGAGCTGCACAGCCCCAAAATGGGGAGCATGGCAGCACCCACCAGCACCATGAAGCTGGAGAGCCCCTGGCACAGCCTGTGCACAGCAACATCCCCAGGGACCACAGAAACAGGGAGGCACAGCCCAAAGTGCCCCCGCATCCCAGTGGCATTGGGGACCGGTCAGAGATCAGGCTGGGCTGCTGCTCCTGGCAAACACATGGGACTTGGGGGGCACATTGTAGGTGCCAGGGGATGCTGGCATCTCCCCACACTGGTTTTCCCCCTGCACTGTGCCAGCTCCGGTGCTTTTTATAGCTCTCCCTGACTGTTGAACAGCAAAACTCAGAAACCCCTGGTGTGCAGTGCCAGGAACACCGATAACCCCCGGGACAGGGCGGCTGGGGGGGGCCGCACTGGCTGCCCCCCTGCTTGAGACGGAAAGTCTTTGTCAAATTCCCCTCTTTGAGAGGCCAGACAGTCCCAGGGGGCAGAGGCCAGGCAAGAGCGTGGCTTTGCCGTGCAGCTTTACCGTCGCTTTATTAATTGAGAAGGCAAAACTCCATTAGTCACGCTCGTTAATGCCCAGCCCTCCAGTGTGCTTGCACCAGCCAGAGTCCTTGTGGCTGCAGGGAGCAAGGATGGGCCAAGGGACGCACCGGGGTTGGGGAAGGGGGGGCCTGTGGTGCTGGCTGGGGGGGTCTGGATTAGACCCCCTTCCTGGCCCAGCAATGGGTCTGGCTTCTCCAGCAAGCCCCGAACACCCAACAAGCCCCAAAGCAGGCTGGGGCATGGGGAGCAGCTCCATCAGAGGATGCACTGAGCGCCCAAACCGAGCTCTATCGCTCCATCAGAGGATGCACGAACCGCTCGAAATCACTGGGAGACCCCCCCAATACCCCACCTCAAGCTCTCCACCTGGGTGACAAGGGCCAGCGTCCTACCACGGTACCCTTCGCTCAGCCCACCTCTCCTTCTGGTGTTCCTACTTCCCCACGAAGCAGTAGGTGCCATAGGTCCGCAGCTCCTTGCTGGGAAAGCCGAAGCTGCGGACGCCGGGGTCCGGCAGCCCCCCGCAGCGCTCACGGGGTGTGGTAATGGGGTACCGCACACTGCCGTCCGCCAGCCACCCCCCGTCACAGCGATCCAGCTGGGAAAACTTCCAGGCGGAGTAGAGTTGCCCCACTTTGGCGATGGCAGCCCCGTGGTTGCGGCATGCTTGTCCGGCCTCCTTGAAGTTCAGGTGGGCCCGGATGAAGTAGACCTGGCCTGGGGATGAATGGGGACATGGCAGGTGAGCACCCGCCACGGATGTCTTCCTGGGAACAACCCCAGCCCTGATGCCAATACAGGTGGGCATCGGGGTTCAGTGCCACTGTGGGAGGGAGAGGGGATGCCAGCACTACCTTGAAGAGCAGAGGTGAAGCAGAAAGCATCGAATCGGTCCTTCTGCTTGTCCCTGGCCCCATAGGTCCGAACGCCCGGCAGGAGGAGGTGGCCACCACACGGCTCCCGGGAGTTGATGATAGGGTAGTGGACGGTCCCATCGAGGATCCAGCCGGCGTTGCACCAGTCGAGACCCTCCGTCCAGGCTGCAGGGCAAGAGGAGGGTCAGCACCAGTGCTTCCCTCCTCCCCACTCCTGCGCCCAGCAAGGCACATTTTGGGGTGGATAAGGGGTTTTTTTTGGATGCCTCACCTTTGTAGAGCTGCTGGTAGGTAGCGAGGCGGGAGTCCTGCTGCTCGCAGGCTCGCTTGGCTTCATGGTAGTTGAATTTGTAGCGTCCGTTGCTGGGCTGGTAGGGGAAGACGACGCCTGAGGGAACAGGGACAGAGGGTGAAGGAGATGTTCTCCCCGAGGAGGCTTTGGCTTATCATCCCTGGGGATTCAGTGCTGAAGATAAGGCCGGGGCTTGGGGTGTTGCAACAGGGGACACAAGGGGAGGAAGCACCCAGCCGTGGACCCCCAGTCCCAGTCCAGGGTCCCCTCTCCACTCTCTCCCACATCCCTGGGGGATGTAGCAGGAGGTGCCCCAGCCTCACCTTCGAGGTGCAGCGTGAGCGAGACGCTCTCGTCCTCCAGCCCATTGACAAGCTGGCAGCGGTAGCGTCCCTCGTCCTCCAGAGCCACGTCAGTGATGGTGAGCGAGGCATCGTAGCGGTGGCTGTGCCGCAGGCGCACCCGTGGGCTCAGCGGCCCATAGTTCTTGTGGTACAGCCCGTTGGTGATGAGGATGATGCTCTCCCGATAGTTGGCCGGCTCCAACTTGCTCCACTTCACCCGGTAGTTGCGGGGCAGGGCGCGCAGGACACAGGGCAGGGTGGCCGTGGCACCCCGCTGCGTGTGCACCGTGGTGTGAAGGGGCTCCAGCAGGTACTGCAGGTGGGGGGGGGCTGCGGCATACCCGGGCAGCCTCAGCATTGGCTCACCACAGAACACTGCTGTGGCTCCACCACCTCTTCAACGCCTCCCCTGACACCCCTCAACCCTCATCAGCATCTTAAGCCTGGTTTCTATCACCCATCCTGGCTTCTTTTCCCCACTCCTACAACCCCGGGAACACACAGCTCAGCCCCTGCCCTGGCTGAATCCCCCCAGCACCACCTCCCTCCTCCAGCACCGACCCCAAACAGCAGCACCCCATCCTCCTCCTGGGCCCTGCTCCCTACCTGGGCTCCCCGTCGGCCGCTGGAAGATGCTCGATGCTGGGGGTGCTGCCAAGAGCCAGAGGGAGCTGAGCAGGAGAAGCCGGTGCATCCTTAGAGCTGGGGGCAGGGCGGTGCCTGGGGGGGGGCGCAGGGGTCAGGGACGTGCAGTGGGATGTACCCCAATGGCTGGGGGCATCTGCAGTGCTTGCTGCTGGGGATGCCATGGGGCCGATGGATGGCCCTGCTCAGCTGGGGGCTCACTGACATTTACTGTGCAAAGGGGATGTCCCCTCGCAGGACATCCAGCCAACAGAATGCGCCAACCCTCCTCCCCAGTGCCGCACACCTCTTACCGTCCCCAGCTGCGTCCTTTGGGGAGCTGCCGGTCCCATCCAACGCCTCCAGCATGCGTCCTGCCCCGGTGCCTGCTGCGTCCTGTCTCCGTCACAGCTTCCCCATCGCAGGGTCGAGGGCTCCGGAAGGGTCAAATCTGTGTCACGGTGCTGCCGGGAAGAGGGGACACAGGGACATGGGAGGTGGCGAGTGGGTGCTCCCAGCCAGCCCCTTCCCTGTCACCGTCCCAGGGCGGGCAGTGTCCCGGCAGCCCCACGGCCCCGCGGTGCCTTGGCGCCTGCTCCCATGGTGCGCGGGAGTGGCGAGAGCTGGCTGTGCCCTCACTCCCTTCCCTGTTGCCGTCTCTTCCTGCTTTCTTCTCTCTTTTTTTTTTCCCCTCAACACCTCCCCGAGGAACGCACAGGGAGGAGGAAGCACAATTTCCCATTGTGAGCATCTTTCTCTTTATTGTTCTGCTCGGCAAAACACAGCGTGCCCAGCTAACAAACATCCCTTTATTTGCAGGCCACAGCATTGGGGAATTCAGGGAAGATGCCAGCACCGCACAGGGCTCCGGCAGCCCCTTGGACCAGCAAGGCCTCCCCTTGTCATTGGCCCCCAGTGCTGGGATGGTGCTCGCTGCTCCCGCAGACATCAGGACAATGGTTAATTTTATGCCCCCTCCACCTCAAGTCTCTGATGCGGGGATGCTGTTCCCATCCTTTGGGGCTCCCGTGGGTTGTGCAAGGCGGGTCTTGTATCCCACTGGCCTTATCCTACCCTGCGAAAAGACATCGGAAAGGCTTCCTCATCGTCACTTTGGGGCCGGGATGCTGCTGGGAGCAAAACAGGGCCACACAATGGGGCTGTGTTCTGGGCTCCCTTATCTTCTCCCTCCCCCAGGGTCCATGTCCAAGGGTGGAGGAAGCTTTTCTCAAAGGAAACACAAGACAAGCAGCATCTGTCCCCGGCACCAAGGGACACAGTGATCCTGGCTTCGCCGTGGCACACACGGCACAGAAAACAAACCTCCCTGGGGCAAAGCGGCACCAGGGCACATGCTGTCTCCCCAGCCCCTTGCACCCAGCCCGCTTCCCACGGCTCCCAGCCCCTGTTCAAAATTGGCTGCTTGTACAGAGGGGTTAATGCAATAACCTGCCCTAACACTGATGCCAGCAGTCTGGACTGGAAGCCTGCGAGGCTCTCCTAGCTCAAACTGGTCAAGTGCTTTGGCTCATTTTAATGAGCAAAATGTGGCCAGAACTTTGCTCCCCCCAAGCAGAGAAAGGCTAAACCACAGCAGCACTGCACGCTCCTCTCCTGCATCTCCCCACAGTTATTTTGTGGGTCCATGGCTGTTCAGAGAGCACCTGTGATCTCCCTCCATCACACTTCCCATGCCCACGGCTGCAAAAGTGGATCCTGATCCCCTCCAGCAATGCCCATCCCTGGGCAGCAGCTCAGGGCTCCTTGGCTGGAGGATGCTGTTTCCCAGCTCTGTGGTACCACAAACGAGCTGAGCTGTTTCTTGCATTTTTCCCGAGTGAAGGCAACAGCTACACCCCTCAGCTCTCACAAAACCACAGCCTGAAGCAGGACACTTGCTGGGGCCTCCAAACGTGACTCATTCCCGTTCCCCATCCTGTTGGCGTCAGGGCATGACCCCAGCCTGATGCTGCTTATCTGAGATCATAATTTGGCCCGGCGCTTTGGAAAGGAGTTACCCGAGTCACTTCCCAAACACACACTGTGTTTTACTTCTCGGCTCCTCTTCTCTTCCTCTCCCTTTTTGGGATTTGTACCCGCTCTCAGTGCATTACAAACACCTCTCTGCAAAAGCAGAAGCAGCCAAAGTAAAGCAAAGGAAACCTTCGCGTTCCAGCTCCTGGCACGGGTTGCTAACAGCAGCCTCTGACAGCGCTCCTCGCCCTTATTTTTCAAGGCTCAGCTTCTCCTCCTCCCCACACAGCCCTACAGGTAAGTTCTTCACCATAGCCCCCCTGAACCATCATTTTTCCTACTGACCAGGGAGTTTAAACCTGGTTTTGCTGAGCTTGCCGGAGCCCAGCACCTCTGCAGCGGGTCAGTCCCACCGTGCTTGCTCCACCACCCTCCATCTCCTCTGTCTGACCCAATTCCCCAAACCCACCATTTTTCTTCCATGCTGCACCTCCAGAAAGGCTGAAACCTTGGATGTCCCCCAGCCATGGCTCCCCCCACACCCCAAATCCCACCCCGACCCTCTTGCACTCAGCTGAGATGGATGTGACACCAAAAGCCCCGTGTGCTTCCCCGGCACAGTGGCCTGAGCCGCCTGATGTGGCAAAACCAGGTGCCAAGGTGTGCCAGCCCAGGGTTTCTGTTAACAGTGCTGTCCCGCTCCCGGCCGGTTCTTCCACCTGTGGGAAGCACTGAGGCGAGGGCAGGACCTGGCAGCCGCCCTGGCAGGCGGAGTTTGCAGCCCCAGCGCGTCTCTCTTAGCGTCTCCCCGGTTTCAGGGGGTTTGCCTGCCCCCAGCAACATGCCTGAGTACACCACTGCCTCGAGGTTCCAGCTCTCTGGACTGTGCTTCCTCCTCCAAATCATTACCATCATCCTCTTCGCTGTCTTTGTCCGGTACGGCCCAGAGAGCAGCCCCGGCTTCTGCTCCCAGCAACTGAACTGCAGCTGGAGAAACCAGGACACGAGTTTTCAGCATCCCCGTGAGTACCCCCACCCCAGGTGGGTAGAGGGAGCGGCATTACCTCATCCCCAGGCGCTCCTGAGGGGGTGGCATGGGATGTCACCATGCTCGGTCTAGGCTGCAGATCTGTCACACTGTCTAGCTCTGGATCAGACTCCGGAGTAAAACAGAGGAGGGGGAACATCAAGCCGCAGGGTTGGGGTACCGGTGCATGCCACCAAGGAGGGGTCGGTGGGCGGACAGGAGATGTGCTGCAAGGATTTCCCACATTATTGGACAAAGCCAGGCCCAAAACAGGAATATTTGGGTCTAGGACATGCGTTTCGGCAGCTGGAGTGTGGAGGGGATCACTCGGTGCAGTGATTAACCTGGGATTGTCCTCCCATCGCCGGGGGGGAGCACGGCAGCTGCTCCTGGCACTTTGGGGTCTGCAAAACTTCCCACCGACCTCTCGGGTTTTGCAGTGCCAAGGGATTTGCACCAAGCCCCTTTCACAGACGACTTGGTTCCCTTGGTGCTGCCACAGCTCCCTATGTGGGCCTGTGGGTCTGCCCCACTGGCAGCATACTCCTGCACGCTGGGCATCGCTGCGAAACTCATCCTGGACTGGGGGATGAGGGACTGACCCCGGCTTTTCCGAGCTAAGGACAAGGCAGGTGATTGGAAAGGAGCCTCAGGAGTACCCTGGCCAAGGGAGGGGAGCTGAGCCGAGCAGAACTACCCATCAGGGAGCAGGCAGCAGGCAGGTTTTCCCGGTTTCGCCTGCGCACGTAACCCCACCCAGCGCAGGCAGTGACTCACGGCTTCGGCACACGGGGAAGGACGGGACACAGCTCTCGGCACGGCTGAGGTGTGCAAAGGGCATTTAGCCCAAGTGAGAATCTGGTCCCGCTCCTCTGGTTTGCCACCAAACGGTACCAGACTGGTCCCATTTTTCTGTTCAGCCTTCCGGTCCTCTTGTCCCATGAAGTGGGACATGATGTTTTCAGGGACAGCAGAGAGGTGCCGGGGTGTGGTTGACATCTCAGACCCACCTTCGTGCTGGTGTAATGGACGTAGATGGCTCTTGGCCACCCCAAGAGGTTTCTGGGCTGCAGGCTGAACCACATGCATGTACCGAAGTATCTGCACAGAGTGGCTGCAAATGGGGAGACCAGGAGCCACTGCAAAGGGTGGCAGGGGCCACATCAGGCGGGGACAGCTTTACCTGTCACTAGCACAAGCACAAGCAGTTGCTCATGCTCTCTGCTGGAGATCTCCAAGGGAGATCCACCACAGTTCCAGAGACACGTAGGTGGAGCAAGGCTGATTTATATCAGTTGAAGCCTTCAGCTCCCCAAAACCTCTTAAAGCAGGGAGTGTCTGAGCCCCCTCAAGGGGACCAGCAGGCAGGACGGTGGCTGCCTGTCCTCGACACCTCCAGATCCATCCTTCTGTCCCTCTTCCTCCAGGTTTCCGGGATGTCCACCTCCAAGCTCTCCTTGGCTTTGGGCTCCTGGTGGCCTTCCTCAGCCGCTATGGGCCAGGCAGTGTGGCCATCAGCATCCTCATCATGGCCTTCGCCATCCAGTGGGCCGTACTGATCCAGGGTTTTTTACACTTCTTCCTGAATGGCAAAATTTACGTGGGAGCTCAGAGGTAAGGCAGGAGGGAGCTGCTGCTGCCTGGCCTTGATTATCCCAGGTCCAGCCCTGGCACACTGGCTCCCTCCTCTGTAAAACTCACAGCTCTGCTTTGGAGGAGGATGATGAGGGCAAGTAGGACCAGACTTCTGGGTTATTTGAGTACCACACTAGTAAGGGCCATGTAAGTACTGCCAACAAGTTACAGACAGGCATTTAGGAGGGCACGCTGCCCCCCCCTCCCCGCCTCAAGCCCAGCTGTTCCTTTGTCACCAACATTGCAAGGCTTGGGCTGCCCATTCAGCTTGCAGGAGCGGTGGGATACAGGGTCTGGGCTGCAGGCTCAGCTCTCGTCTCCCCAAAACCCTGCTCTCCCCAGCTCCCGTCCTCCAGCCCCACACCTCCCCTCTCCTTCCCAGCATAGTCAGTGCCGACTTCTGCACTGCAGCCATTCTGATCTCCACCGGAGCTGTTCTGGGTAGGGTAAACCCTGTCCAGATGCTGCTGCTGACCCTGATGGGTGTCATCCTCTTCACTCTTAATGAATACATCCTGCTCAGTCTCATGGGGGTGAGTCACCGATCGGGGAGGGCCCACCAGAAAGGGGATGACTATGGGTTTCAGCTCCTCATGTCAATTTGTTTGTAGAGACAAATCCCATATCCTCCTTTCCTGTACGGTGTTTTTCTGTACTCACCAGGTAAGAGACAGTGGGGGCTCCTTGACTGTCCACACCTTTGGTGCTTATTTCGGCTTGATGATTTCACGGATCTTGCACCAGCCCCATATGGACAAGTGCAAAAAGCAGCAGGACACGGGGAACCAGCCAGATGTCTTTGCTGTGGTTGGTACGGAGCTTGAACTCTACAACACTGGAGTCATAGACATGATGGTGGAAGGACCATCACCAACATTAGGACAGTGTGGCTGTGGCTTTGACCAGCAGAGTCCCGCAAACCATCAAGGACAGAGGTCTTGTACCTCCTTGGGGACCTGTCCTGGGGCTGTACTACCCCCTCCAGGAAAAAGCTTTTCCTCATATCCAACCTGAACCTCCCACACTGCAAGCTGTGGGCACTTACATCTCTTGGCACTAGCAAGAAGTTTCTTTCCCATGAGGGATCAACCCCAACATCAAAACCTACCTGTTCCCCGCAGGAACCATCTACCTGTGGATCTTCTGGCCCAGCTTCACCTCAGCCACCGCGGTCCATGAAAATGCTGAGCCCTGGGCAGTGCTCAACACCTACTTCTCGCTGGCGGCAAGCACACTGGCCACCTTGGTCCTCTCACCTGTCCTCCACGAGGAGGGCACACTGCGGATGGTAGGTCCTCTCCTGGGACAAACCCATGTCCCATCCTACAGGGACAGTGAGCATGAATACACCTGGGGCAAGAGGGGATGCCCATTAGGCTTTCTTTAGTTCATTAAGACCCATTTTGATCCCCGAGGAAATCCAAATCCCCCCAGCCTCATGCTGATATCCTCCATGGAGCCAATTCCCCTAACCATGTCCTGCTCCATCAGGTTCAGATCCAGGATGCCACCTTGGCTGGTGCGGCCATGATGGGTATGGCTGGGGAGATGCTGGTCACCCCCTTCGGGGCCCTCGTTGCGGGGTTTCTGGCCGGCCTGATCCCCCCACTTGGCTTCAGATTCCTCATGGTGAGTTGCCTTGGGACAGCCGAGGACACCGGTCCCAGGTCAGGGGACCACCTGCCTTTGGGGGAGGCTGCATTGCCAACCTGCAGCTCCCAAATCTGCAAACACCGAGCCGCAGCACAGCCTCCCTGGGCAAGCATCCCCCATCCAAACCCCAGCTTTTCCTTAAACGCTCTCCCCAGCCTGTCCTGTGCTCCAGGCTGAAAACCCAGGACACATGTGGGGTTCACAATGTCCATGGGCTGCCGGGGATCCTGGGTGCCTTGCTGGGGACGCTGCTGACGGCACTGGCCACTGCAGATGCTTATGGTGGCAGGTGAGAAGAGCCAGAATCAGGGGTGCCAGTGACTCCATGCACCAAGCTGGGGCAGCCATGACCCCTAAAATCGGAGATGCTCCATGCACCCTCTGTTACAGCGCCCGCTTATAGCACATCACCCAGAGCCATAAGCGGAGCCCCCCATTTCCCCGCCTGGGAGAACAAGTTCCCCCCAAAAACACATCCCTGCTCCGGCTTGCAGGCTGGAGTTCTTGTTCCCGCTGGTGGCCCAGGGCAGCTGGACGGCCACTGACCAGGCGCTCTGCCAGCTCTGCGCCCTGCCTATCACCCTGCTCCTCGCCATGCTCGGAGGCAGCCTCACGGGTGAGTTTTGCCTCCGGTGAGACGGGACAGAGGGTGTGAGGAGCAGGGGGAATTGCGGAAAAGCCAGGAAGAGCCCCCAAACGGATCCTCCCCATCAGCCGGGGCGGGTGCTCGGCGCTGCGCAAACCCCCTCGGGGCCGGAGCCGGAGCCGGGGTCGGAGCTAGGGCTGCTCCCGGGGCTGGAGCTGCCCCCGGGGCCTGGGCTGGGACCGGAGCTGCTGCCCCCGGGGCCTGGGCTGGGACCGGAGCTGCTGCCCCCGGGGCCGGGGCTCGGTGCAGCCCAGCCCAGCGCTGCCGCTAGATGTCAGGGGAAGCCCGGCGAGAGCAGCCGGGCTGGCCCGGCCGCCCCGTTCTCAGACGCCCTCCCCCGGTTTTGGGCATCCTCAGGAGCCGTCCTGAAAATGAAAGGGTTGAGGTCTCCCCCGGACACGCGGTACCTGGAAAACACGGTCCTCTGGGAGGTAAAGCTGGTAAAAATAAGGGTTTACGCGGCTCAGGCAGCAGCAGGGGTTGGATGCTTCCCCCCGGCTGCTGATATCCTCCCTCCTCCTGCAGCAGCGTTTAGGGTGGGAGACAGTTTCATTAAAGCCCCCCAGGTCCCCCCCATCCAGTCCTGATTTGCTCCGAGCAGGCCCCGCTTCTGCCCCTCTCTATCTCTTCGTTGGCACAGGTGGCTGAGGAAGGATGCGACCGCAGGGAAAGCAGAAAGGAGCCGGGCGCCAGCACCTTGGTCTAATGACCCTGATCCCACGGTGAGGTCCTGCACCACCAGCCTCAACCCTCTGCTGGCATCACCAGTGTTGGGAAGCTTCTGGCAGCCTCAATTGCCCAGCAACCTGCTCTGGAGACAGCCAGGCTTGTCCCCATGTGGGAGCCACTTCCTGGTCCCAAAGGTTTTGGGAGCAGGCCAAGTGCCCACGGGCCTTTGGAGGGTGAAGAGATGCTGCAGTGATATGGGTGCTTGCTGTGGGAGTGACCCGGCTTGCTTCAGGGACACCTCTGGGTGTCCAGACTTGGCTCAGCCACTTCCCTGCTCTGCTCTGTGCCTCAGTTTCCCCATCTACTGCTCTCTGAAGAGAAGGTGGCAATGAGGAGGGCTGTGTCAGGGAAGGGGCGTACCAGGGTCCACAGAAAGCAGCAATGACTTTCTATGGATACTTTTGCACACAACAATTAAAACATGTAGATCCTTTGTAGCTTCAGGATTTGCCAGTGAGTTCACACAGCACCCGCCCAGCTTTGCTGGCTGGGTTTCCTTCAGGTTTCTTTTCAGGGAGAAAAGCAAAGCCCCCAGAACCCACCTGCGCCCTAAAGACTGATGCCCATGGGGTTGGTTCCATGGGTTGCTCCAACCCTGTCGCCATCTGCGCTGCCCGCACCCCCCCAAGCAGGGTACCCTACTGGAGCCTTAGCCACCAGAACATGCGATAGCCCAGAGCAGCCACCACCCAGGGGCAGGTCCAGGGTGACACCAGGGTCCCCAGCACAGGGGTGACCCCTGCCTTCCCCTTACCACTCATCACCTTGCACTGGGGCCAAAAAAAAGCCCCCCCCCCCCTCAGAACAGGAAAGTGCCCCCCAACACTCAGCCCCTTTGGGAGTGGATGCTCCCCTGGCAATTGCAGCCCCCAGGTCCCCCTGCTTTCCAGGGCCCCCAGCAGCACCCAGCACCCCATCTCCACATGCCCCCTGCAGAGAGGCTCTCACCCTGCCTGCCTGCTCCAGGTGCGGGCAACAGCCCCCAAACCTCCTGCCTGGGAGCAGGTTCCAGCACCCTGGGAAAGTGGCAGCTCAAGTGAAGCCAAGGGGGGTCCTGCAGCGCCTGGAGCAGGGGCACAGCCCCAAAGGGCTCCCTGAGGCGCAATGGTGGCCGTGCCAGAGGTCCCCAGTGGGAGGAGGAGGCCTGGGGGGGACCCACCTTCCATGAGCCCAGGGGCGGCTGCCAGACACTTTCACACCTCCAGTGCCAGACTCTGGCGCTCACCATGTGGGGTTCCCATGGGTGCAGGTGTCCCCAGCTGCCAGCACCATCCCCCCCCCCCCCCCCCCGGGGGAGGGAGGGGAGCCACAGCCCCATTCCATGCAGAAGGGACAGGGGGTCAGGGCCAATGCAGCAAGGTTTGGGGTAAGCGGTTTGCTACCCAACCAAAGTGGCCACATTTGGGACCATCTTGTTTTAATACCTGCTGCTGTTGAAATACATAGTTTTTTTTTAAATAATTGCATCAAAGATGCAAAAAAACCCCTAAAAATAATTTGGTTGCAGGCTGACCATAAACCATCACTTTTAAACAGGATTCTCTATCCTTTCTAAAAGAAATGAAATCAAATTAGAGAAAATTTTGAGTCTGAAGCATTGCTCCACAACAGAAATTCCAAACTTCTCGCTTTGATATAAGTCAGTCCATCACTTTAACTTCTCCAGTTTCAGTCGTTCGTTACAGAAAACCTGGTGAAATCAACATTTGCTAAATGCTTCGGTGCCACTGAATTTCCATGACAAAACACGGCTCAGTTCCTGCTGCCACCGCAGGTGCTGGGGAGGGTTTCTGCTGTCCCTGCTCCGTACAGATACCCCAGCCCCACACCACGCTCAAGACATAAGGAAGGACACGTCCCGCATGCCCACGTCCCCTTGGCATGCACCACTCTTCAGTGCCGCGTCGCAGAGGAGGGATGCGAGAAGAAGTGGCACGAAGGCTGATGCCCCAGCAAGGGGGTGTCAGGGTCCAGTCATCACCCCCAGTCTGGGGCGCAGGGCTCACCCCCAGCCCCACGACACCCCCTCCCACCTCACCTCCTTCCCAGCTTTCTCCTCCTCTTTCCCAGGCAGCCCCTTTCCCCTTTTTGATCTCTTCGCAGCACGTTTCAAAAGCAACCCACTGCGACTGGAAGAAAAGCCCCTCCAGTGAGATCATTGCGAGACCCCCAGACGTAGGGGTCGGGTGTGAAATGGACCTCCCTCCTCCTCCCCTCGCCCGGCCCCCCTGGCCCCTCTGAAAGGCTGTTATGTTTTGTAATCGGATTAGGGGAGCCCTGTGCCCTCCCCTTTCCCATTTACCAGTGTGACCAGCTTGCGCACCGCCACTCTCCCTGCAGATTGTTTAAGCGAGCCGGGCGCGAGCAGAGAGCTCGCCCGTACAGTGGCGAGGGTAGGTTCGGACGGCGAGAGCCTGAAAGGTTTAGTCATCGAACAAATTGCTTCTCTGTAGGGGCCGTTTTCTTCCCAAGTTGAACATAATGATGGCAGTTTGACGAACAGATGGTGCAGCTAAGCAGATAATCCCGCTGGCCTCACTAGCTTGGGGAGAGGCAGCGCTGGTTCTGCCCGCAGCTCCGGGGGCTCGTCCTGGGACAGGCGGGTCGTGGCGGTGGCTGGGTGATGATCACACCCCAGTGGGGCATGAGGAGCTTGGGCGAGCACCCAACCTTCACACCTCTTCTGTTTCGAGGGTGGTTTGGGTGCCAGACGCCACTCGTGCCTCAGTTTCCCCAGTCCTGCAGGGAGCTCTCTGCTCCATCACTTTTCAAAGCAGGGCTCACCCTCAGATCACAGCCTAACGCGGGGAGATGTGCCGCGAGACAGCACGTCTTTCCCTGCAAAGGATGTCTGAGAAAAGCTCATTTTATTCTCATTTTCCCGTTTTGCCTTTCCCTCCAACAATATTCAAGATGTGGAAGGAGCTGGAGAAGAAATTCTGCCAGCTCATAGGGGTTGGGTGGATGCTGTACCTGTGTCAGGCTCAGGGATGGTAGGACCTACCTGCTAAATAAGTCTTTATTTAAAATACATCAGCAGGAAAAGCCCAAGGCCTCGCCGACATGATGCAGGCAGGGGAGGGCACGGACACATCTGTGTGGAGCAAGCCTTGCCCATGCTACAATGGCACCAGGGATCCCTTCCCCACACTGCGGGGCTCTTGCAGCCTGCAGCACACACTCCAGACGCACCACACCACATCCCTGCTTCCAGGGGGTTCATTTAATTCATGTCCCTGTCCCCGTCCCCCCGTCACCAGCCTTGTCCCTTGAGAGCCCTGACTTTGACAGCTCCCTTGCCCTTTCCTGTGGCAGCCCAGCTGCCCAGAGACCTGCCTAAATCACCTCTTGCTAATGCAAGAGCTCGATCAGCTGCTCAAAGGGTGTTTTACAAGGAAAAGCAATAACAACATCTATCTGTTACAGCTGGGGAAACTAAGGCACACAAAGACGTGCCGGAGAGTCCATTGGAATTAGAGGCAGGACAAAGCCCAGGCTCCCTGAGCTGCTGGCATACATGTCCTTACACATCCGCAGCCCCCACCACCTCCCCACCCCCAGGAACAGCTGATGCCGTGTGCTGTTTGATAGAAAGCCAGCTAATCATCTTTCCCACCTTCGTTAGAGTGTGAATCATTATCCGAGCGACACCTGTAAAGCTCCTTGTCAGACGAGGCTGATGCACACGTCTAATAATGGGCACCATATGGAAGAGGGAAGGCTCAGGAGAGGAGCAGGGACCCTACCATCCCTGTGCCAAACAAAGAGCAGCGCCCGACGGCTTCCCATCACGGCAGAGCATCACCAGCACTGGGCCGTTTGAAAGACTGGCAGCGCTGTGCCACAGCAAGGCAAGAGCCCAGGCAGCACCGGTGGTGGAGGAAGAGCCACTGCTTGGGGTACTAAACATCTTGATAACAACCCGAGCAGTCCCTGCCCTTTGGAAAAGGACCTAGCAAAAGGAAACCACAGCTTGAGCATGCAGGTTAAAGGCAGGAGAGCCATCGAGCCCTGCTCCCTGCAGCGTGCCCAAAGGCTGGGACCAGGCACCCCAAATCCACTGAGGCACATCCCGCTGTGCCTTGGAGCATCCTCTCACTGCCAGCCTAGCAGAGGCCACCCGTGGGTGCAGACAAAGCCTCCCAGGACCCACGGGTTATACGATGACAGGGAGGACACAGTGTGAATTAGAGATGGGTCCCTGTGTTGGGGCTGATCCACAGTCCCCTAGACCCTCCCTGACCCCAAACTTGGGGGGCACAGCTCAGCCCCTCTGCCAAGCCACCCCTCCAATGAAAGCCCCCACCACCTTCAACCCACTGCAATTACAAAGCCCCATTTTCAGGCCCCCATTCATCTCCAGCAGCGTAATGAGCCTCTGGGCACCATCAGTGGGGGCAAAGCAATTAAAATCGCTGGCATTGCGGCCGCGTGGGTGGCTCTGTCATCCACTGCTGCCGGCGCCTGATTCGGGGTGAGTGGGCAATGCCAGGCCGGGCAGCGCCTCAAAGCGCCACATCTCCCCACGGGCGAACAATTGCCTCGTTCTTCGCCGGGTTAAAAGAATAATAAAATAAAATAAAGAGGGAATAAAGGCCCCAGTAAAACTGGGAGTCAAGTTTATTTACAAACTGAATATGAAGTGAAGGGCCTGGAACAAAGGTGTTATGTAAGGGACAGTCACTAAGGGGCTCTTTACCCACGCTAATTGCCACTTGCTCCGCGATATCCATTTATCTTGCAGCTGAAATGGCCTCCTCAGGCTTGCAGGTTCAAGCACTGCTTGTTTGCAATGCTGCCTGGCACAATTAGCGTGCAGGAGCAGCGTCCAATGCAGTCCCGCTGCCCAAACCCACTGGGAAGCCTCACACCTCCCCAAAAAGCGGGATCGTGCCTAGAGTGGGTGGATGTGCCGACGGGCACGCGGCTTGGTGGGGAGAGATGCTGCCCTGTGTGGGGCTTTGGTGTCGGTTGTGTAACGGGGAGGGACAATGGGGCTCGGTTCTGCTGGAGAAGACCTCCAGGTCCCTGCATCAACCCTACCCGAGCAGTGACAAGCAGCAAACCATCACGGGATGCCCATGGGAGTGGCTGCAAGAGTGATAGCTAATGGCCGCAAAAGGAGAACGAGATCTGGAGACGATGAATGAATCTGTTGCTCGCGATGATGTTTCCAAGTGGTCTGGCTGGAAACTGCCCTCAGATGGAAAAGACTGAAGGGCAGAGACTAGTAATAAAGAAAAAAAAAAACCAACATGGGGACAAGGAGCTGCCATGATCGCTGCTGCATCCTGCAGAACGTGGCCCTTCTGCTCTCATCCCTGCTCTCACCCTCAGCACATCCAGCAGCGCGAAGACCATGGAGGGACTGTTAGCTCTACTCCAGGCGATCTGGCGGGAAAGGGAGGAAGAGGAGGTGGCAGCATCCCTGGGAGCTGAGAGGTCAATTTTATTGACAAACTGCCTCTTGAATGGAGCGTGGGGAACAATGCCGGCCCTCAGCCCGGGTCAATTGGGACTGTGTAAAGCGAGGGGCCGGCACCAGCAGCCCCGGGAAAGCCCTCCAGGCGAGTGGCCTTTACCACCATGTTTGCATAACCCCTGACCCCTTCTTTTGGGGTTTAATTGAAATCCCAGCTTGATGACAAATTGGCATGACCAGCGGGCCAGAGGGTGGGAGGGCGAGTGTGGAAGCAATGCCGGGAAGCCCTCTCCCTGCTCTGGCAGAGACTGACCTGCCGCCCGCCATGGGCAGGCTGCCCCTTCGTGTCCTGGCACGGGCCACCTGCAAAGCGGTTTACGCCCAAGTCGAGTGTTTTAATCACAACCTGCTCCTTCCTTTCTTCCCACGATGGGCTTTGGACAGGCAACTGTCCAGCTCCGCAAGCAGCTCTGGCTCAATGCGGGCAGGAGCAGGCAGGCATTGCCTGTGGATGTGCAAGGCTCCTTCAGAAATGCTTGTTTGGGCTGAAGTCTCCTTGGACTGGGATGCTCTGATGCTTCCTTAACCACAGAGCTCGTTAGCCCAGGGCAGAGGCATTTGCAGTTTGCACCATGGCAAACCCCCACCACACAGACCCCTCTCCTCTCCCTGTCCAAAGGGAAGGGTCACAGCCCTTCACCAGTCTTTTGTCTTTACTTAATAAAGACTGCTTTTTTGGAGCCAGTAGTAGAAATGAGCTTCTGAAAAACAAATATAACTAAAGCCCCAAAGCAGTTCCCACAGACTGGGGATCAAAAACTGACATTGTGGCAAATGGGGCTGAAGTTGTCCCATTTCAGAAGTTCCTGGGAGAGAGGTGAGAAATGACAGATGCACCCTTGTGATCACAGAAATCTCATTTTCTGCAGAAATCAGACTAAAAACAAAGAGAAAAAGCCCCAAATCAGCTGCCTCAAAATCCCCATCCCTTTTACAGAGCATTAGCAGCATCCCAGCCGCTCCATGCAGTACATCAGTGATGCAGAGTTGCACTAGATGAAGGTACCACTGCACCTGAGATGGATGTCAAGGTGGGTGTTACTGTTGGCTAAAGGGACTCTGCGGAACTACAGCATAATCCTCCAAAGCACTAATATTTTTCCCTTCACTTTTACCCCTGTCCCAGAATACTGTAATCATCAGATGCTGAGATTAGACTGCAGAGTTTTCCTGCCCACAGGTAGATATTTAATATCTTACGTTCCATAGATCATCCAAGATAAATCCCAGATGCTCTTTAAAGGGGATGGAGTAACATCTGGTCCCATGTGCAAGCGAGCCCCAAAGCGCAAAGAGCACAAGTGGGGCTTGAACAAATTACAGTCTAAACCCACGCAATTTCCACGTGCAGGCAAGAGCCTATGCATCACCACGGCTCCTGCCCATAATTTTGCCAGCCCTGCCCTTGCAGCCCATCCTACTGGATTTTGCTGCGTCTGGTGAAGCATCCCACGCTTTGGAGAATCAATCACATTTTTACAGTACCAAAAGGAGACTTTCACTCGGTAGCGGATGTCTGTACATCCAACTTGCATTAAATCACCTTAAAAATGGAGTGGCCCCACTTTGAGGCAAAACCCCAAAATATCCCCATTGCTGCCTGCTTTACTGTCTGTACCTCATTTGCAAATCATTTACAGGGATTTTTACACATCCTAAAATACTTTTAACTGCAGGTTTCATGTCTGTCATCTGTCACTGATTAATACATTTCATTGCTATTATTGTCATTATTACTATTAAACATGCATCCATCCAATTCATAAATCAAACATCCTGTCGACTAGGACAGAGCCAGCAATAACCAGGTTCATTTTCAGGAGGTGCAGCCACTGGAGATTATGAGATTTGTAAGACCAACCCCTTGCCCCCTCCATTGGTAGATCTCAAACTGGTTTGCAAAAGAGAACTAGATTGCCAGTTTGCAGAAAGAGAGGCATGAGGTGGGAGGTAACTTGCCTCCAGTGATTCCGATAAACCAGGGGCACTGGTGGGGACTGGACTATCTGATCCCTTCATCCTCCTGCCTCCCCGTGCAATGTTGGAGTTTGCTATGTTTCGAAGGAAAGAAACAGACTGCAATTTTGCATTGCTTAACCTCCTTACCTCCCACCTCACACACCCTTGTGAATAAATCCAGGATGATTTCATCCCCTGCAGTTTCTCTCCCCACCTCCCAGGACAACCAGGTCCTTACGCTCTGCTGACTGTCACTTAGCCACCTTCCTGCATACCCTGCGGGTCACTATTCTTCCAAACAACCTTCGGTTTCCACCAGTTGAGGTTCTTAGGGTCTTCTTGCACAAAACCCTTTGAGGCATTTCAGGCAGGGCTTGAAAAGGCCCCTGCTTCCTCTGGGGGGCATTATCATGACAACCGGCTTTAATTCAGTGCAGATCCAGGCTCCCAGCTGGATCCTCAGCCACGCCAAGTCCCCCTGACACCCTTCGGCTGGCACAGAGAGGCCAAAGGAGCACGCGGGTCCCAAGATTGCGGGGAACTAACCCAGCCCCATTTCCCAGTCCTCGCCCTCATATATATTCCCTTCCAGTCGCCCCGTGCTTTTCTCTGCATGTTCTTCTTTTGCAAGAGCTGCCCTCCTCTTCCCCACTCCCACTGGGCACTTCCCCCCTCCCCGCGGTCCTCCTCTGTCCCCAGCATCCCCCTTTCTCTTGGCTCTCTATAAACAAAGCGCCTCAGTGTCTGGGGGAAGAAAAGTTGCATTATGCAAATGGGAAAAAGCGAACAGGAGATTTCTCACTCCGAGAACCCCCATTCCGGGCCTGCACCTCGGTTTCCATGGCATGTCCAAAGCCTGCTGGAGGCTGGTTTGCATACGGATGAGAGAGGAGATGAAATCAGCACGAAAGCCCATCGCTGACAGAACACCATTGTTTAGCCTGTCTGATTTGGAGGCTAATGAAACGCCATTAAAAAAAGAAAGAAAGAGGAAAAAAACGCACCGCTTTCATCCTGGCTTTGGTCAGTGATGGGGAGGGGGGGTTAAATATGACGATGGAAGATTGTCTGCACAATCGGGCTTGGGGTGAAGGTATTCTGGCACCAGGGAAGGAAATTCCCAGGATGCACTGCCCCTGCAAGCCAGAACGATGTTGACAGGAGATGGTGCTATGGGCAGAGCGCTGGGCTGAGAAAGGCTGCGAAAGTCAGCAAAATCAGTCCTGCTCCTCTTGAGTAGATACAGCAGCACCCAGCATAAAAATACCCCAACCCACCAATGTTCAACAGCAGCTGTGAACCCATCCATCCCACAGCTCATCTCAGGGAGGGTATTGACCCACTCAGAAACACACCATGTCTGGGAAAGACACTGGACGGGGCACGTGGGCTGGGATCAGGCTCTCTTGGTCACAAGCTTTCCAAGTGGAATGAATAAAAAACTGTGAAACCAAGGGCTGGAGCAGGAAGGGGATCAGTGAGCAAGCATGGTGCATTAGCCCTCCTTCACCATGCAAGCTGCGACCATGCTGGCAGAGAAGGAAAAGCCATGTGCATCTCAAAGGACAACACAAAACATAGAGAAAAACACCCAATGGGTGCCCCATCTCCTCCACCCCTAACATCAGGAATAGCCCAAGGAGGCTGTATCTCTGAAAGGTCTCTGAGGAGGTGGGATAGATGGAGCAGGAGCATGGCCACCAGCTCTCGGCCCCAGGTAGCTCTCCTCCCCTCATCCTTGCCATGGCCACCCAGTCCCTTTTCCCCTGCCCTGCTGCCAGCGGCACATTGTCTCCAGTGTGTGCCTTCGAGAACAGCATGATTGGCCTTGAAAGGGCTGATTTGCTTTCCCCGGCCCATTGAAACGCCAGAGAGCAAAGCCTGTTCCCTCCAGGCGCTCGGAAACCTGGCACCCTTTCCACTTTGCTTCCCCGTGCCCCTCAGCCCAGGGGCTCCTGCTGAGATTTTGCTGTCAACAGAGTTTTGTTCCCTTTCTAGGGCGGTGCAGAAGGGACACAAGGACCTTGAAAATGGCAGCTTCTTTGACACTGCTATTCTCCTTCGACCGCCCTGGCTGAATAAACAGCTCACAAAAATGGAGTTTACTGTATTTCCTCCTCAGGGGGAAAACACTGCATCTTGGTCCTAATTAATTTACCTAATTAACATTATCTTCATTGGGTCTGTATGCAAAGACCTCTTTCTGTACTGGCTGGGATAGAGGATAAAAAAACAGGAATAAAATATATTCAGGCATCTCTCAGCCCCGACTGTAAAAGGGACATCACAGAAAGAAGTGCACCGCTCCGATCACTTCAGCCTCAGAGAAAGCTGCTGCGGGAGAATTGCATCCGCCTCGACCTCCTCTCTTTTGCAAACAGAGCACAGGATGGGGCCGTATTAGTGCATGCCAGCCTCTTGATGCTGTGCTGGAGGTGCAGTGCATGTCCTCAGGGAATTAACTGTTGGGATGGGCGTGCCTGGGGATGCTTGGGTGGATGAAGTTTACGGCAGGAGGGAGACCACGGGATAGATACCGTGAATGGGGGAGCCAGGAAGATGCCCATGAGCAGGCTAAAATTCAAGCCGCTGGGCTGACCCCTCCACTGGACTTAACCAGCAAGCTCTGTGCCAGTTTATACCTGCCATGGAGCCTGCCCTGTGTTTAGACCCTGAATTTTCCTGGGCCTTGCCCAGGTCCTGGGCAGTCACTGCCGACGAGGCAGAGGGCCCTGTGAACCGTCCGCTTTCGCTGCTCCTGCCTAGCAAAGCCCTGCTCTGCTATTTTGTTCTTTTCCCTGCCAGATGCCAGCTCCCTTCAGCCTCTTTCTTCTCCCCACGCTTTGCTTTGCTGCATAGTTCCGGAAATCAGAAACAAAAGAAGAGGAAAGAAAATAGGCTGGATGGGGGGGGGGAGGAGGGGGAGTTTCCCTTCCGTTAAGCTTTTTGCAGCTCTCCCTGCCTCCCAGTATGAGACACTATATGGCATCTCACATGACGAGTGCTTGCACCCACGTGCACGGCCACGTGATGAGGTGCCCAGCGATGCCAGGCTGAGGGATGGAGGTGAAAGGGAAGAGGCTGGGTTTGCAGCCCGACCCTTTTGGCCAGAGAAACAGGAGGATGCAGAAAAGAGAGAAGCTCCTCTCTGCTCCCAACCTGCAGGCCAAAGCTGTCTGCACTGCCAAAACGCGCATGTTGGGGGAAAAGCATTCCCAGGCTGTGCGCTTGCAGGCTGTTGTGGTTTAGTTTATGCAGTAAGATCTGTGCTTTCAGGGCAGGACGTGGACTCGCTGCCACTGTTGTTATTGGGGCTCCTTATAGATCAGATACCGGCAGCCAGAACTTCCTAAGCACTGTGAATTGCAGAGTCTGAGCGGCACATCTCTGCCTCCACATCTTCCCATCATCCCCCCTTCAAATGAGGCTGTCAGCATGGGTTTAGGTGTCCACATCATCAGAATAATTTGATTTACAGACATTTTTGTTTTATAAAGGGAAATCCTCCAGCCCAGGCTTCATAACCACTAGCTGAAATGGCCAGCAATCATCCTAGAATTTGTTTGCCTTACCAAAATGAAGTCCCAGCTTGGTGTGCATTTCCATTTGGAAATGTCAGCTCCCCACAGCAGCCTGCTCCAAGGACGCTGCCTTTTCCACCGCCCCTGATTTACAATGGCAGTGAATTTTAACGATGCAATAAGCAGCTCCGGTCCTCGGGAGCCCCATAGGGATTCTGTGCACCAGAGGAGGAACAGGCAGAAACCTTTGTGCATCCTGATGGACAAGGAGGAAAGAGGAAAGGTGTCCACGCCACAGGCATCACCCTCTGCTTTGCTTTATTTGAGGAGAGTCAGAGCATACCTCCAGTGCCGGGAATTGTGCCGCAGACAGCACGAAGCCTGTCCGAGTGGCAAGGCAGGGTCTGGCTGGCTCCAGCCGCTAGTAGGAGCTGGAAAGTGTGAGTCTGAGCAGCAATAAGAGCTGAGCAAATGGGCCACAGAGCCATGCCAGAAAGGGACGCGCCAAGGCAGAAACAAGGGCTAGCACGGCTCTGCTGCTCCGGCACCGGTTTTGCATGGGTGCACCTCCCAGGGTGTGCTCTCCCGCTGCAAATCTGCTTTAGGCTGTTGGAGGAAGAGCATAGCAAGCATAGGGTCTGCACTGGGCTCCCAAAGCAAAGCCCTGTGTTGCCTCAGCGGGGCACAGGGCCGACAAAAACAATGGCGAACACCCACCCAGCAATGCAATCTGCCAAAAGCAGACATCTCTGTAGTCCAGCTAAAACCCAAGTCACATCCTGGAGGAGAGACGTCAGACATCTTCACCTGCCTGCTGGACCAGGCAGAGGGGAGATCCTCCTACCATCAGAAACCTGCTGTTTGCAGCAGGTGCTTTGTCCACCCCATTTCCAGCTGCTGCTAGACTTTCAGTAATTCTCAGTGACCTCATTTTCACTTAATTTTGTAAATCATTTTTTGGTTGTTTTTCATTTTACTCTGTTTTTAATTTGTTGTTGTTTCCCTCGGAGCCGGAGTTTGTCATTTAATCAACTTAGACCCAGATAGCCTGGAGGGTGTGTGGGGAAGGGGGGTGGGGGGGGAAGAATGAAAACGCTAATGTCACATCACCTCCCTAAAATGAGTTTTAATTGTAATCCTTTAATCCCTCTCAGATGGCCCTCTCTCCACTGATGTTTTTCGTAATTATTCCTTGCCATTTTCCCATCGGTCTAAGGAGTGTCTTCAAGAGGGAGGGGGTGGAGAAAAGGCCCTTTTATAAAATAATAATAATGGGCCAAATTAAGACACAAAAAGGGAAATAACAAGGGGGCAAGGGCTGCAGAGACAGAATGGGGATTATTAATGCCTCCCCCCTCAGAAATTTCAGTGATGGTGCTCTCAGCCACCCCAATCAGTGGGCAATTGAGGCTTGTTTGCTCGAGTGGCTGCACCCTCCTACAATGACCCACATTTAGCCAAGTGGCTGCATTGACAGAGTACCAGGTGCGCAGGATTGGGAAACCGCCTTAAGGCAGCATCTCACCAGCCCACCCTGCTCAGCACAGAGGGGTCTGCACAGGGCTGCCCACCTCCAGGACAGTTTCCACCTGCCCAAGCCACAGGCTGGAGCCGAGGATGAGATGGTCAGTGGGAACATCACCTCCAGTACTGCCCAGCACCCAGGACCCTCTGCCACCCTGGAGAGCTTTGAAGGGCATCATTCCCACTGCTGCTGCCAGCTATCAGCCCCTTCACACTCTGAAACAAGTTGTAACTCATCTCTTGGCCTCACTCGGATGCAGCCTGAAGGATGCTGAAGAGGAAAGGGATTGCCTTCAGCAGCAGTGGAGAAGGACATGGCTGGGTAGTGGAGCAGGTCAGAAAGGGTCTTCATGGAGGTCTCAGTCCTGCCCAGGGTCCCCCGAGCCCTCAATGCTGTCTCCAGCCCTCCACCAGGATCAGCACTCCTTGTGCTTGTACCTGCCAGCACGCACCATCACAGACACCCCTGCCATTCCGCAAAGCTGAGCTGGCAGGAGAGCAAAGTGACTTGTCCCTGACTGATTTACTTGGCTCTGAGCAGCACCAAATTTCACCCAGGATCCCAGGGCCTCTGCTGCCATGGAGTGCCAGGCACATTACAGGCATGTCCAGTGCAGCCTCTGCCCTGACGGTGCCAGTGCTGTACAGATGGGACCATCACCCAAAGCCCAGTGGAGGGACCACAAGCCCAATAAAAGTTCACTGGATGCTTCTGAGCAGCTTGGAAAGCTAACAGGAAGCAAGTACCCAGGTTAACTGGGCACTTGGGGGCTCAGGTCTCTAAAGACACAGGGATGTTAATTCAGGGGAGTTAAGCCCGACCTCCCTTTGAAAGGATGTGGACCTGGTGAGCACAAGCAGGGTATTGAGATGCCCTGAAAGTCTGGTCCCTGAACACAAGCTGCAGAGCTTTCATTAACTCCAGAGTCACTCTGGCGAAGCACCCCGGCGAAAGGGGAACGTTTACAGACCACTGAACTTGTACTTAATCTGGGAAACCTCTTGTACAGGTCTGACGGGAGTTAATCCACCCCTAACATCTCTTTCACCCTCTCTCCCCCTCCCCAGCCATAAAGCTCAATGATCATTGCTAATCATCACATTACTTCAATGAGCCTGACCCAAAAGGCTCCTCCAATGCCTCCTCCCACCCCTCATCCCACTCCTCATTTCAGCTTTCTCCCCACAGCAACCTGCACCATCCCACCCTCCGCCACGGTGCAGGGATCAAATTGACAGTGCATGTCAGCAGGGCAACCCTCGGGGACAGCAGGTCGCAGCCACAGCGACCCCAAAGGGCAAGTGATTCCTGCAGGAACAAAGAGCCCTTGTGTGCCAACGGGCCGGAGTTTGTGTGCAATTAACTCTGGTCAAACCAAACAGACTGAGTTCATGAGTGTGGTCTAAGAGCATCATCAGGGTTTATAGACTTCCAGCTCTGAGGGAAGGGGGACCAGCAACGCCTGAGCAGCAGGAGCTGCAAAACAAGAGGCAAGGAGAGCCCTGGACAAAAAGCAGGACAGGGAGGGGGGCAAAAATAGGATTACAGCAGGGGTATGGCTGACAAATTGTGTCAGGCACCAGGAGCATTTGGGGAGGAGAGCTGCAAAGAAAAGGATCCCTTTAATTATCAACGGTTGGGCAGCAGCAGCAGAAGTGCCTTGTGGCTGGAGGGGAGCAGTGGGACGACTGGATGCAGGGCTCTCACCTGCAGCCTGACTCGTGGTCAGGAACAGGGAGGGTGGACAAACCCTGGCTCTGCCATGGGCCGAGGGCTGGTCAGGGTCCTGAGCATGGGTACAGAGGGGCTGTTTTACCTTCCACCTCGCCTGGCACTGGAAGGATGCAAACCCCATCCAGCCAGGGGGAAAAGGGAAAAAGCTCAACACCGCAAAGGGTCCCCTCCACCCCAATGCATCCTCCTCCAAATGACATCTTTTCCTCCTTACAAACAGGGAAGAAAAAAAAAATTAAATTTGCCACATGGAATTTCTCAAGAATTCCAATGTAGGAGCATCAAAATGTTTTGCTTTGAATTGCATCGAAACATGACAATTCCATGCAGAATTTTCAATTCCTTACATAGTACAGTCTCACCAGAGATACAAGATACAGCAAAAGTTTACTGAAATGAAACAACCAAAGTAAAGGTACTTTATGGTGTTTTATGTTACCAGCCCTCAATAAAAGCATCGGAATCATGTATTCACGGGGTTGTTCTGCTGCTCACAAGGAAACCTTCCTGTAAAATGTGTTGATTTCAACAAAACTGCATTTTCCCATTGACACATCGCCAATGAACTGAACACATCCTCTCCCATCAGCCCTAAGCTGCTCCCAGACTCAGGCACAAACGAGCGCCCTTGGGCTGTGTCCAGAGGCCCCAGACCACAAAAATGACCACGAACCCCGCTTCCCACCCCCCCACCTCCCACATTAACCTCATGCTCCAGCGGCAGCATTGTCCATCCCCTGCAGCACCCTGGTTTCAGGTGAGGCTTTTAGACAAAGCCACAACAGCCAATGCTAGTGATTTCAATCACCAGCCTCAAATATCCACGTTGAGCTGCCCTCCTTCGGGAGAAACACCTCTTCAGACTTGTAAAAATGAGATGTATCCCAGGCATAAAGCCAGGGGAAGAGGGAAGGCTGGAGAAAACAACCCCCAACCTTTGCTTCCTTTTGAACTGATTTTTAATTTTTTTTTTTTTAAAACCCCTTTCCTGGGCATTTGGGAAATTTGGAAATGCAGGGTTGGCTGCAGCCACCTCCAAAGCAATTTCACATCCCTAGGCAGCCCTGCTGCCCCATCTTCCAGCCCCATTGCAGCCCCCCAAACTCTCCCAGCCCTGTTTATTGTCCTTCAGGGGCAGACATGGAGGCTGGCACCAAGTCATGGGAAGCAAACAAGCAGCTGTGGGTGCCAGAGCCAGGCGGCCGCCCTGCCAGGCCCCTTCGCCCCCAAACCCGGTGCCATCCCCACCCCGCGGCGGTGGGCAGCTGGGGAGGCTTAGGGAAGAGCTGGGGTGTGTGTGTGTGGATAAAAAAAGGAGAGGGTGTGTGTGTGGATAAAAAAAAGGAGAGGGGGAAGAAAAAGAAAGGGAAAACAGCCCCCTTTAAAATAAAGAGAAGGAGGAGAGAGCAAAAGGGGGGGGGGGGGGTGTAAAAATCGTTAGCACTAATTATCAGGCACAGGGACAAACGATTAATTTGCAAGTCAATTAGTCTCAGATAGGTTCACGTTTCCTGTTCTCAGCCACTGAGGGGGAAAGAAAGAGGGAGACACAACTGCGGCCTTAATCCTCCTCAGAGGCGACCATGGCAGGGCCGCCTGCCCGTGCCAAGGCGGAGGGAGGGGGGCTACAGCTGGCACCACCGCGGCGCAGGGGCGGTCGCGGTGAGGGGCCGTTATGTGCCAGTCATTGTGCCCTCCGGAGCAGCCCTGGCACCACGCCGGCACCTTCCCCGCCGGGCCCCGCAGGACAGGCGCCGCCATTTGGGAGCTCCTGCCGCCATTTTGTTGATGCCCGGGGAGGGCGGTTGCTGCTGCAGGCTCTTCCACATATAGAGCCTGCAGCCGTGCTGTCATCCTGCCTCCTCTCCATCCCTCGCTCTCCCTGCCAGGCCTGTGGGGCCATCAGGGCCTGCAGGTGCTACAGAGGCCTGTGGGCACCATCAAGGCCTGAGTGGTTGCTAGGAGACCGAGCAGCCTGGCCTTATGGCGGTACCAGGCCTAGTCTGGCCTGGCATTATGGCAGCACCGTGGGGACAGGGCGAAAGCCTCCTCTCAGCTGGGGAGCTAGCAGGGACCATGCCATGAGGGGCTAAGTGGAAAATGGCCCCATCTCAGCAGTCGAGGAACGGAGCTGTCATCTCTCTGTGGGCATTCCCAGCCCTGCCCTGCACT
This sequence comes from Haliaeetus leucocephalus, assembly GCF_000737465.1. NCBI lineage: Eukaryota > Metazoa > Chordata > Aves > Accipitriformes > Accipitridae > Haliaeetus > Haliaeetus leucocephalus. The sequence goes on along the minus strand of NW_010972611.1, from coordinate 924,534 downwards.
ACAGAGGCTATCAGAGTCCCCAAGGGGATGGGTTTTAGCCCAAAGTTGCCCTTTGAGCTGCAGCAAGCTGGGGTCCCAACAGTAACTGCGAGGCTGGGGGCTTGGGCAGCTGAGTGTGAAGAGGAGCCCAGGAATCTGGTGGGAGGAAGACACATGGGATGGGTGTTCAGGGTGTCCCCCTACCCTGAACCTAAGTTGTGGTTTCTCCATCACCTGGCATCACTATTTACACAAGAACTTACAAAAAATGCACTGTAAAATATATATTTTCTAGGAACAACTTGAGGACTCAAACATCACCCCGTGCTTGAGGAGTATGGGGAAAAACTGAAGAAAAACGGCTCAAAGCAACGGATGGACAAAAGCAATAGGGAAAAAAAACTCGAAGCGAGGGAGAGAAGTGCCAGCAGCCCCTCGGCTCCATCCAGCAGGACAGACAGCCCCTGAGGACACACAGACACCCACTGTATCGCCTGGAGAACAGGCAGCCTCACCATTTCCTGCCCCAGCCACCCCCAAACCCCAATTCTGACCACCTCAGGGAGGCCACAGCAGCTGTTTAGCATGCATGCACACCCCGCGTGTGTGCGTTCGTGCACGGGAGGGTGCAGCGCATGATCTGAATGTGCGCCGCATTCCCCACACTCTGCACGGGGATATTTGTGTGCGTGTGGACACAACATGTCTGGGACCTGACAAAAGCCATCTGATTGACACAGAAAAGGGGGCTGACAAAAGGCCAAGCAGGGCTGGAGAGTGGTGCACAATGCTGGTCGCCAGTACCACGTGCAAGGGTGGGGGATCGAGGGAGGCAGGGGGGAGCAGGGTGGCTTTTAAGGACACCTCTGCCATCCACATTTAAAAAAGAATAAATACATTAACAATCCTTCAGCCTTGCTTTTGTGCAAAGCAGGAATGTTCGCACCTAGCCAGAGAGGTTTTTAACAAGCATCCTCATCCTCAGCAGTGACAGTAACAGGTTTGTTGCTGTCCCATGGCTGCAGCCAACATGGGAGCCCTTTGTGCCAGGTGAAACACCTATCCAGAGACAACTGGAAGCCACCATCCTTTGCCCAAAGCCCACTGAAGCTTTTCTAACCCTTCGCAATGGTAAAACCCAACATATTGTAAAACGCCACAAGAGTGGCCTGAAATTTGGTTAAAATGCCCATAGGGCAGAGGGCAGCTGAGCTCCACCCTGGAGGTGTCTGCAGCCTCCAAGACCACCACTTTGCCCAGCCTGGGGGAGCAGGCACTGGCACCTGTCCCCTTGAAAGTCCCTCCATGGTGCTGGGGTGTATGATAAAAAAACCACGTATTTTTCCTGTTCTAAGCAGCTAATTCCAGCTGGAGCAAGGACCCAGCCGAATCCCCAGGAATACTTGCATTTTTCTAAGAAGCTTTCTCAAAATCCATTTGTTGGGTTGTTTTGTTTTTTTTTTTTCCTCCCCCTTTGTCTTAACAAGAAACAAAAGTGTTTGTGATTTAAACGGCTCCACTGCGACAGAGAAGTCCTGGAGCAGCAATTGCTTCGCTGCAGAAGCTGCACTGGCTCTGAATGCCTCCGAACAGGGAAGGTGAAAAGACACTATTTATCTTTAAAAAGTGAAAACACACCACACTTGTTATTCTTTTGCTCTAATCATATTCTGAAAATTTTCCACCAGCTTCATAACTGATTAAGCTTTTATACCTGATAGTCTCAAGGATTGTTTTTCAATCAAAATTAGTTTTGAGCAGGATTGACCCAAGTTTAAAAACTCATGTTCAGCCACACACCAGGGATTTCATATTTCTGTGTATGCATTGAATATGTCTGAAAACACACACTCTTATTTTGATACATTTTCCTTTAGAGTTTTTAATTTTATTTTTTTGCAAGAGAAAAAAGGGAGCACTGAAAAAAATGTTTAGTTCACAATAAAGAATCAATCCAAATTCCTAAGAATAATAGGAAATACCCTGGGATGATGTTACACAATGGAGCTAAATTGGTTCCCACCAGCTCAGGACCCTGTAAAAGCCTTGTTAAGATTTTTTTTTTTTAAACGTGGACATTTAAAATTGTAATTTAAAATACAATATTTTATCAGAATAATTTCTAATAAAATGCTGACATTTTACCGTGTTCAAACATTTTTCAAGCATTGTTCATTATATAAGTGAGCAAACATTACTTCCAGTGGCAGTAACAATAACATAGCTAAAATCCTCTTTTTTAACTTCTGGGGACAAACAATCTCTACGATTTATGCCCTGAGCAGAAAAGTATTTTTTCGTTTGCTAAATTGAGAGGCAAAGTGGGAGAATTACATTTAGTAACTGGCTTAAAACGGGATCCTGCTTGACCCGACAAATCCCGGGTAACAAGACGGCTTTGTCTGAACGTGTGGCAGGCGAGATTTCACACTTCCTCCCGCACAGAGCTGAGACCAGACCCAGAAACACACGATATTACCCCAAAAATTCCCCTCCTGGCTTTTAAAGGAGATAATTCGACTTCAACGATTTTTAGAGGAAAGAAAGATCAACTGAGTCAATTTAAAGAGGTTTTTGCCGATTTGCTGGGTTGGAAAAATGTCAGGAGAAATGGCAAAAAACGAAGCTGAAGTTTGGCGGGGCAGGAATAGGGGAAATTCGGGGCTATTTGGGACTTTCCCACACCCCCCACCCGCAGGTGGCAGCTCCTGGCGAGCGCTCGGGGGAGGTTGGAGGGGAGCAACCCCCTCCCCGGAACGAAACGGGGGGGGTTTTTCAGGGGAGGGGGGGGGGGGGTGCAAGGGGGGAAAAAAAAAAGGAAAGAAAAGAAATTCCAATGAATCTTTTAAAAGGAGGGACAGCGGGACTAGCCGGTGGGATCCGGGCTCTGCAATTTCAGTCCGAGGTGCTAAAACCGGGGGAGGCGTTTGGGCTCCCCCTCCAAAAAAATGACCTTTTTCTGCAGTTTGGGGGGCTTTAACGCGGGTTAAAACAACTCAGCGCCTGCGAGTTCAACACGGATTTTTTAAACTGCCGGCAGAACCCTCTTTGCAAACGAATTAGTTGCCCCAGGTCGCCTGGTGCGAGCCGGCTGCCCCCCCTCGGGACCCCACGCCCCGGCAGCCCGGAGGCTGCACCGAAAAAAAAAGGGGGAGAGGAGTTAACTTCGTGTCCTTTGTTATCTCTGTTTGTTTGTTAGTTCTGTTTGCTTCGCTCATAATCTGAGGTTACTCTGATCAACTGCGCATCAACTAATTTAATTAAAAAAAGCTTATTTTATAATCTGATTTCGGAGGGGGAAATCTCCGTTTATGATTTTTTTCCTCCCCCCTGCCTGCTGGATGCAATCATTATTCTTGCATTTTCTAATGAAATGTAAGATTACAAATTAATTGAATTGCTTTCCCCCCTTCAATCTGTCATCTTTGTTAAATTTGGGGCTAATCGTAAATAAATTGCAAATATCCAAAGTGAGCATGGGGGGGTTTTGTTTGGTTTGCATTGTGCTTTACTGGGGAAGGGGCTGGTTTGGGGCACCTCTTTGCAAAGAACTGAGAAATCCCTGCATGGAGGGTCCTGTCGGGGCCCCCTCTGCCACAGGTGTCCCTCCTTCCCAGTCCCAAGCTGGGGTCCCCCCTGCAGTCTGCCTCCCCATCACTTCTGGGGAGAGAAGTGATGGGGGGGGGGGGGGAGGACAGAACAGCAAAAAAACCCCACACCATGGAACAAAAGAGAGATTTGAATGGCTGGGATGAAAAACAAGGTTTTTTTAATAATTTTTTTTAAATTAAAAAATACAAACCCACTGATTTTAGGCGGTTACGTAACTCTGCAGAAAAGACTGCAAAAGGAAGCACAGTGCAGGAGCACTGGCAGCTTAAAAAGTGCCCAAAAACCTGGGAGACCCCCAAGCTGAGACTGCTGCCAGCAAAGCCTGCGCGGATGCAGAAGGGTCCCGCAGGAGCAAGCGCTTGGTCCTTTCTGCACTGGTCCATCCATCACCCACCGAGGCTGTGTCCGAACTCCAGCCCCCAGATATTCTGACACTTGCAACCCCCGAAAAATCTTGGAGTCTAAACAAAAAATAAAATAAAATGCATTCAGCTTTGGAATGCACTGTCAGTTTGTCAAGCTATAGCAGTACAGAAGTACTGGAAATCCTGGGAATTATGTATGTAGTAAATTATTTATGTAGTTTAAGCTTTCCACTTGATCCTCTAATATTAATTTCATTGGTTTTAATGATTTTTTTTTTGCATACCTAAACACAGCTCCTGTATTTATAGCCACAGAGATTAAATATTGTATTTTTTCAATTTATAGCACAGTTCTGTTAAAGCACTGCAACTAGATTATTTTTTTTCTAAACTTCAGATTTGTCCTTTTTACCTGCTGGCATATTCAGTCACTATTTAATTACATTTATTGTAAACAGGGCACAAATAAGCACATTTTATATCATATAAATAATTTTTAAATTTGATGAAACATTATTCCTCCACAACATAAAGCCACCACTGAAGCGAATGCAATTGTATTTGCCTCATGGATGTGTAGATATACGCTCAGGCACACTCAGGCACATGCACAGATAGCGGTATTATAGTATTTCATATTTATCCCAGACTCATGCCATTTGCCAAACGTGGACAACTTTTCATCTTCAACTCAGAGTTTTAACCAAAAATCAAGGCATGCCAGGATAGAAGATATCTTCATAAATATATAAATTGCTGCTTATTATTGCTGCTGCTTCCCCAGGAGCCACAGGCAAGAACCAGGACCCTCCTGTTTTCACTCTTCTCTTGCAAACAGTGAAAAGTGAAGATTTGTCCCCAGAAACCTCCACTCCAAGAAGTGACGAGAGGTGCCCTCGCACAGCCAGCCGTCCCTCCTGCAGCCTCCCAGCACCTCGGCTTGCTCCTTGCACCCCTCATGCTACCCAGGCACATTACAGCGTGGGCATTGCTGCCACGGAACCACCCCTTGGCACTGCCAGCCAGTGTGACCTGGCTATCCCGGAGCCCTGGCAAACCCTGCAAGGTGTTTTTTTGCCCCCTCTGCCCTTGTGCCCAACCCTTGCTGTCTCCCCGCTGCAATCTTAAACCAGCTTCTGTTGTCACTAATACACAGATTTTAAAGGGGGGGGGAATAATAAATAGATAGTAGGGGCTTCCCAGCACCAGGATGGGGAGACCACTCTCCCAGCAGGGTAATTTTACAACAGAAAAGTCTTAAAGCCCATATAAATTACACTCAGTATTTGTTTTCAGAATAAGAGGGTTGCACTGGAACTGAAAAATCAGCAAGTGTCATTTAAGGGAGCACCAGAAAGGACGTATCTCCAAAATTTCTAGCAATTTAAACCTGTATTTTAATATTTTCTTCAGGAGGTTGAAACTTTTTTTTAACCTAATAAAAACCAAAAGTGGCTTTCAAAGCCAAGCATTGCTCTGAGCTGAGGTCAGCCAGGTTGGGGGCGTGGGGGGTGTGTGGGGGGTGCGTGTGCTTCCTCCCAAAGCAGGCCCCACATTTTCCCCTTAAAAAAACCCACAAACATCAAAAAGACCAGACTGAAGTGTGCACACTGCCTGGCTCAACCAGAATCCTTTTTTCTGCACTCTGTAAAATGCTGCATCCCAAGGAAAACGTTTCGACCTCATGGTAAATAACGATTCCTCCTGTGCAGCTAATGGCAGCAGGACCACACTTCTGGGCTCTGCGCAAACCCACCCCAAGACAAGGTATTTTAACCCACCAAGTTCAATGAGGAAAATTTCAGGGCAACCTCTATTACCTTTGAAACCACAAAAACAGCCCAAGAACATGTTATTGTTCTTATAAAGCAGACAGGACTATTTTTCCACTGTCACTCATTTTATGTATGCCATACCCCATTTCTTCCTAATCCCCCATTAGAAAGAAAATTAAAAAAATTATCATTTGGAAGATGACAAAGTCATACGTACATATCCTTTAATTATATATAAACAATTTCTGATAACATTGTCACAGCTTTTCTTTCTAATCCTGATAACTTTTATTCAACCTTTATCTAAGGCATCGCCTTCCACCACAGGAAAAGCCAGGGCCTGATCCTTCCTTCTTTGCATCGCTGCAAGTAACACAGACAAAACCTGCTCTTTTCGGTGCATGCACAGTTAAGCAACAAGGCAGACAGGATTCTTGCGCCCACCGTCACTCCCTCCGGCATCATAGGGAGGTTTCCATGAACTCAACTGCGATTTCTCCTATTTCTCTGGCTGCAGCAGCCTGCAGGAGCTCGCTGGTGCGAGGCAGCACCAAAACCTCGGCTGGGTAATGGATAAAGCCAAACCTATGACAATTTACACCAAACGCAGCTCTGACCAGGGTGGTGTTTAACTTGATAGTTCATAGGGATCAGTTTAGCGTTCTCTACATGGGCTTCTTTTTCCCCCCTTAGTGCTCCAGTTCCAGCAGTAGTTATGGGATTTAGCACACAAGGGCTTCTAAGATCACTAATCCTATTAAACTTCTGCAAACAGGCAGGGTAATAGCCATTGGCTGCCCAGGGCCGAGGAGAGTGGGACACGCACAACAGCAATGACCCCAAATCCTTGGGAAAGATGACACGTATGTGTGTTAAGCTTGGAAGAGCCCTCTATGCTCAGCCTGATGATCTGCCCCAAATCTGGCTCACCGAGCCCCCTTACCCATGGGTGCAAATTCGCACAGATGTCCCTACACTCAGCTGAGCAAAGGGCACAGGCAGGGTCACGGAGTGGGATGGAGGGTTGTATGGTGACCCCCCAAAACCCAGGGTCAGTCCACACGCATCCTACCTTGGCTCTGCCACCACCAGGCAGGGACAGGGGGGCACCAAGGATCCTGTGCCAAGCCCTGAGCCAAAGCAGCCTCGCAGCCAGGCCAGTGCCCCATCCCTGGGGACGAGCACCAGAGGGACCGTCCCTGCATCCTCCTTCCCTCGAGGACACATGCCCCTGCAGCGAGGTCCCCCCCAAGTCCCATCCATACAACAGGGCAACTACCCCATGAAAACCCTAAAAGCCCAACAGAGGGGAAATGGGTGCAGCCACCACCCTGAAACCCCAGCTAAACCATTTCTTCCCCTTAAAACATACCAGTGTTTCCCAGTGCCAAGAGCAAGCTCACGCCCTGGCACACATGACAGAGAAAAGAGGGCAGCAGCTGCCAGGCAGCGCCAAAGCAATGACATTTATTGGGGGGGGTCGATGGGGGCAGCTGGCTGCTGATTTTTTTTTTTTTTTAATTCATCTTCCTTTAAATAAGATTGTTCCAATTAACAAAGCACTCGCCCGGAACAGGTTTCAGAGAGGAAAGAAGCAGACGCAGGATGCATGACAGCCACACACACAAAAAAGACTTAAAAAAAGAATCCAAATTTATACGTGTAAGTCTCTCATCTAAGCTGATCCGAGCAGGACAGGAATGGAGGCCATGGGGCATTATTTATGATTTTATCTAAGGATGTACCCAGCTGAGGCTTTATAGGAATCAGGTTTTATCTCCCCCCCCACTCACCCTGAACAGAGGCAGCGTCTGTGGGGTCTTTCCTACACATCAGCCCCTTCCCAAACCCAATTCACCTGCACCACATGCAGTTGCCGGCACCCTCTGGGCCAATTTGGGATTTGCACCAGGACCCATTTCCACCACCTGCTTGTTGCAAGCACAAGCTGCAGCATCCAAAAAGCATTGGGAAATGCCCTGCAAACCCAAAAAGCAAAAACCCCTGGGCTCCAGACCAGCTCGTTTGCAGGGTGATGCCCGAGATGGTTCACGGCCTCAGATCCGTTTCCTATCCCAACTTGCCGTACCTGGTGCCGCACAACAGCCCCTTTGTCTCCCAGCCCATTAGTGGGGGTGCCCTGTGTTTTATTGCCATTAACGTCCAGAAAATAAATGGAAAATAAACAGCCTCTTCACAGCTGAACTGCCACATTTCCCCCCCCCATTAATACAACACTGAGCTGCTCTGACAAATATTCCTTTTTAAAAATGCCAGCACGGTTGAAAAGGGATTTGTTTTCATTTAGGGGAGATGGGTAATTTTTGCCTTAATAAATGTTTTTCCCCATTTACACTGCAATAGTATATTTATGAGGGATTCATTTGATATTATAGCCATGGCAGACAGCAGCAGCACACACTGCAGATACAGGCATCAGGATTATCACGACAAGGCATCACTGCTCTGTGCCACAGTTTTAAGCCTCAAGACCAGCTGAACTCTGTGATGCTTAGCTTGATGATTTATTAATATTTCATCATATCTAAAAGTTAATTTTAAAAAAATGATCCTACCTATTAGAGCACAGGGAATTGCATAGCAATTGGCTAAATTCAGATCTGATCAAAATATTTGTAGCATATTTTTGCACTTTTTTGTGATTCTTTTGCAATATTTTTGTCAAATGCTAACTGTGACTATATGGGTATTTCATGACAAAAAAATCTGGTTTACTGAAAGAGTGTTTTCTCCAATTTAAATATAAGAAACTATTGATTTTTGCTTGACAAAAGTTTAAAATAATTCCAATGTTCTATTAAAAAAAATTAACAGACATTCCCCCCCTCTCCTCTATGGCACTTTTTTGAGTTTTTTTGCCAAATTTTTTTGCAGGTGAAGGCAGGGATTTCCCAACCCGCACAGAGGAAGGGATTTCAGCAATCCAACAAGAAACAAAAACCAGTCCTCCCACAGCTATTGCCAGTCTCTGCTGAGCACAGTCCTCCCTCCTCACTGATGTGGCCAGAACAAGGCAAATAAATATATTTTAAAAGTATTTGTGTCCTTATTGACAACCACAGGGACCCTCAGCTGGTTCAGAGCCACCCTCCAAATTTCCCTCTCAGCCCTGGCCAGGGCTGAGAGGGAAGGAGCAGCTTGGGGTGGTTTCATTGCTTTTGCAAAAGCAGCTGGGGGAATACAGGAACAGGGAGGGACAAGATTTGCAGCCCCCAGCCCCTGCCCAGGGGATGCCAGCACACCCCTGTTTCCCACCGAGGCACTGCAACCCAAAAGGCAAATCCTGCTTTAAACCATTTAATCAAGCTTTTAACCATTAAAATAGTCACAATTATAACCCTTTAAATTCTCTTGCAGCACCCTGCTGCAACCCAGGAGATGGTTAGCACTGAACAGGCCCAGCGAGGGCAGGATCAGGCCCCCAGCCCATTGCTCCACTGAGAGCATCGCTGCCCATCCTGCCCCATGTCACCTCATCCGAGCTGGGGCTCTTTGTCCCTGCCAGCCTTGCCCGCTGCCACGCAGGGCTGGCATTTGGGGTTTTTCTCGCATTTTCCGTGACTCCTCTCAGTGCGGTGCTGGGGACATGGGGCTGCACTGCAGTTCCAGGGCTGGCACCGGTAGAGGCTCCCGGAGCCACTTTCAAGCCCTGCTTGATGCTTCTGGCTGCTCCATCACTTTCCCAGTCCCCAAAGTCCCTGAGGGGCTCCTGGGGAGTCCAGCATCAGGCCACCCACCTGCTCAGCTTTCTGCTTCTGATCTAACCCATGCACCAGCAGGTTTGGCTCTGGGGGGTTCATGTGGGGCGGGGAAATTTGCTGATGTCTAGCACAGGGCGAGCATCCACCACCTTCCTCCTCAGTGGGGCAAAGCCACTGCTGCTGCTCTTCTCCCTCGTCATTTCATAAACATTTTGTAATCAGCTAAAGGGCTCAAATACTAGAGCAGGGGAAAGCAGGGCTGTTGCACAGCCCCATCGGTCCCCACCTGATTTTCCTGGGAAAAAGCAAACAATTATGCTTTTAAAAAAATAACCCTCTCTCTGCGCTGAGTCAAGTATGTGGCAAGAATAGCTCAAAGAGTGCAGGGCTTTCCTCCTGAGAGGTGCTGTTTGTTTTCTGGGGGTGCCAGTATGATTTATTTGCAGCTTTTACCTCCTCCATGCTCAGTTTTGGTTTGGATTTTTTTGAGGGGGGGTGGAGTAGGACACACCACACTAAGTTATCTCTTGCTGGAGCAGGCAAATGAGCCTCCTCTGGCACCCTGGGTGTTCAGAGCTGCCAGAACAGGCAGAAAATGGGTGCAGCCTCATCCCAGCCCTTTTACCCCAAACCCTGCAGGCATCGCTCACCCCAGGGAAGCTCTCACAGGCCACAGTGGGAACACAAGAGAGTGGCTTTACTGGGAAGTAATAACATTTACACGCAGAGAATGAACAATAGCACAAAAACCTTCAGGAATCACCTTTCCTAAGCCTGGAGCTGCTCAGCTTTTCCCCAAACCTTGCTAGAGGCAGGAGGAAACACCATATCCTGCACTCCTGGGACAGGCTGAGCATCCCAGCCTGGTCTTGTCAGATGGAGAAGAGAGGTGGGAAGGGACAGCCTGGAGCTCAGGGGTGAAAATATCTGGGTTTGCACACAAGCACCCCAAACCTGGCCAAACCTCAGCACCCAAGAGGTGCCCCAGTGTTATCTTGACTTTTGCTGGTGTCAGCTGGGGGATTTGACTCTCTGCACTGGCACGGTGTGGAAGCAATCCTTCATTGGGGGCTGAAGAGCTCTTCTCTCTAGTTGTGCACAAACTGAAGCAGTTGGGGATATCAGCAACACATGGCTTGGTGGGTGGAGCTGGCTGGACATTTTTCTGATGGAAAATGACAATTCATCAAAAGCAAGATGTCACGCATAAATGCAGTCCATTTCTACAAAGAGTTTGTTTTGAAAGAAAATTTGGGAGGGGAGAAGCACTGAAATGAGATCAACACATTTTGCTTTGGGCTTTTCAAGAAGGAACACTGAGCTTGTTTAAAAAAATCACTTTTCATTTTAATATTTCACATTATAGAGTCTAAAGTAATTTACTTTGCAATTTCACTCTGAGAAAAACATTGAAGTTTCAGCTCTTGTTCTTCCTCAGAAGTGGAAGAAAGGGGGAAGGAGAAGGGAAGAAAAACCTCAAGTATTGCCAATGAATTTAAAACATCCAGTTCCCCTTCCGGCTGTCTTAATGAGATCAGTCTTGAATCTATAGGAACCCTGCTCAGAAAAAATCTCATTCGAAATGTTTTCTCAACAACAACAAAAGATTCAGAATGGAAATGCCTATGGGAAAGGAGCAAGTTGGAGAACACTTTTTTGGTGGGAGAGAGGGAGCTTTTGGGGAGGATGAGCATGAGAAGGTCCCATGGGATGGGGGAAGGGACCATCTGGAACTACTTGTAGCCGATGCAACATCACAGGGAGCAGCACCAGATGAAGCATGTTGAGGTTGCACTGAACTGCCTCCCCTGCAGCCATTTCAGCAGTAGCAGTCCTGATTTACCCCACCGAAACCAGCCCAGGATTTACCCCAACAGTGGTGCTTCTGTCCCTGGCTACATCAGGGAGCACAGGCTCCAGACCTTCAGTCCAGGGAGCTGATGCTGCCAGAATAGGCAGCTTTGCTGCTGGACAAAAGCAAATTCAAAGCCTTTCTATGCAGAAAAAGAAATCATCTAGAAGAAACACAGCAGCAAAGAGCTCATGGATGAGGCAGAACAACAATCCAACCTGCAGCTGCTGGAAAGGCAGTGTCCGAGCAGTGGCTGCTCCCAGACAGAAGAGGGAGGATGCCACGAAATGTTGGATATCTGCTGCAAAACTGCACTAAGATGGGTGATCAGGAGCCCTGCAGCCAGTTATGACTCATACCGCTGCATCCCCAAGGGCAGAGCTGGGGCTCACTTTCCCAAGCAAAGTGCCACCATCATCACCTTCTTACATCAAAGCTTCTTCCAGGAGAAAGCAATGCGGACAAGGGAGGCTCTTGGTTCTCCATGCTGACCACTCTGCATGCAACTGGTACAAGGCAAACGAGCACCTGAGACAAGCAGTGCAACTGGAGGAAAAAAATCCACACCAATCCTTTCAGTTTGTCTTTGTTTTGGAAAATGCTTCAAATCACAGCAAATAAAATAAGGTAGAGCTAGAGGGATGACCAAGTCCTGGCAGACTCAATCACCTGCTCCTCCTCTCCATCCCACCCTCCAGCACCTGCCTGGGGGGTAATGCTGCCTCCTGCTCTCCCCTGGCACATGGCTGCTTCGCCGGCAGATTTTTAGCTGCCGCAATGGCACGGGCAATGGTGCCAGGCTGATGCCAACCGCATCCGGGGCTAATGCTGCCACCCCTTTTGTCTGAGGGTATTAAAACCCCAGAAACCTTGGGGTGGTGGTAGGGGGACCGGGAGGCTCTCAGCACATGATGAGTGGCTGTGCAGCATTACCCATCTGGCACCAGTGCCCCTCACTGCAAATGCCATTGGCAAAGCTCTGCACAAACATCTTTTCAGGGCTCGCCTGGTTCTCCCGGCTGCCATAGAAACCCCTGTTTAGCTGAAAGTATATTAAAGGGTGGCGCTGGCCCTCGCACTGAATTCATCACATTGTATTCCCCCAGAAAAAAAAAAGGAAGAAAACCCACCCCTTTGTGTCTCTGCCTTCACTTTCTCTGTCCAAGGGAGATGGTCGTTCTCTGGTTCATTTTGTACTTGCAATTGCATCCCCCCCCGCCCTCCCCAAGCGCAGCACAGCCCTGGGAAGGACCGCTGTGTCCCACCAGCCCTCACCTTCTGGCCTCCTCTCTCTCCATCTCCCCAAACACCACCAAGGAAGCACCAAAAGGCTCATTAGAATAAAAAAAAGCAGATATAAGCAAGCTGTGGGGGTAAATCCCTCCCTGCTCCCCCATCCTGCTCTTCTTCACCCATTCCTCCCCAGCACTGCAGGCAGCCATGGGCTAAATCCTGTTGCAGCCAACAGGTCCCAACAGGGTTTTTTGGGAGGCAGGGAGAAATGGGCAGAGGTATATCTGGTCACACACGTCCCTTTTCTTACAGAACCAGGTTGAGAAGGAAGTTTCCACCTTGAACAGCAGCAAAAATGCTATGGAATATATCTCAGTTACAGATAAAATTATATGTAAGGCATGATTTGAAGAGGTATAAGCCCATTTTTCCCCAACTGCTGAGAAAGCTTATCCCCTCAACACAAGCAAGGACCTGGCCCTGAAATCTCCCTGTGCTAAGCGGAGCAGCTTCCCCAGCCCAGGACGGACCTCAGGGGCAGCAAAGAGGTAATTTAGTCATTTCAGGCGCATCAAACAGTGCAAGCTGGGAGTCACCTATTCAAGCAGATTTCATGCCCTGCCACTGGACATATCTCTCTATCAGGGCGGCCAGTGGAGGTCTCACAGCAGCACCCGTGATCCACCTCCAACCCGCTCTGCACAGCCAAGCCCTTGTGCCACCACAGCAAAGACCCAAGCAGCTCCAGGACTCTCCAGATTTACACCAAGTCAAAAGTCCAACTGTGTTAGTCAAAAACCCCCAGTGCTTTGGGGTTATAACCTGCATTTTCACTTCCAGAAAAGGGAAACCTCTCTGTTGCTTGCAGAATTTGCTCATGGTTTGTGACTAATTCTCCTGCAGTTTTTTTCACTCTAGAAGATTTAGTTTTGTTGGACATTTCCTCCCAAAGCTTCCCATTTCAGCAAAAAGGAATCAGTTTCGCCCAAATTTATTGGCCATTATTTTCAGCCAGTTAGTCCTCAAATCTAAACTGAACTTACTCCTCATTGCTCACATCAGCACCCACAGAGGTAGCTGAACGCAGCCGCTATCTCAAATCTGCCATGAAAGTATTTCTTAAAATTTTCAAAAACCTCTTACCAATTTAATTTTTAAACCATTTATTTTACCTCCACTGACAATAAAAGCAGAAAGGATCAAAGCCAAGCCCTTTTGTGGCTCGGGGTGCCCCTGCCATCAGCGTGCTTTGTTCAAAACACCCTCAAAGAAACTCTCATTTTGGTCAAGGGCCAATTATAAAAATTGGGTTGGGGGTTTGCTAAGCTGTAGAAGTGTAAAATTGTCATCGCATCAGTAAAGCTACCAAATGGCCACACACAAGCGGTGCGCTAAGCAGAGTCTAACTTTGCCTGAGCAGAGGGAGCACGGGTGGAGGGAATATATCATTGCCTAAAGGCCAGTGGAGAAAGACACTTTCTCAGCTCAGGAATGAGCTCTTCGTTCCTTATCCCTCCTGCACAGCAGCATTTTCCCTTCCCCTGCCACATGCAGCAGGTCATGGGTTAGATCCTCAGGAGCACAGCACGGGGTTTTACTTGCCCTCAACAGCTCACTTGATCCCCACAGACACCCTGGGGGTCTTGGCGGGGGGGGTGTCACCTGGATCCCCCACAGCTCCCCAGATCCCAGCAGCAGGGCCAGGATTGCAAGCATAGCCCAGACCAAGCTGGCATGGGTGCAGCAGTGCTGGGAACAGCGACCCAAAAGCCATCCCCTTCCCAGTCCCACATGCAGACAGGGGAAGCTGGGTGTCTGCTCCAAGGTGGTCCCACACCAGGACCGAGCATCCCATGGCCTTGCAGCACTGTACAGCCTCGCTGCAGGGATGCACACACCCCAAATGGTTGGCTAACCTCCTCCTTGTGCTGCAGGAGCACCCACAGCCAGAGCCTCCAAACCTACCCCATGAACCAGCACAGGGCAGCCACCAGTGTCCCCCGCCACCCTGGGGAGTGGGGGAGCCCCCCGCTTGGGCCCATGCCAGTGCATCAGTCCCACTCCACGTCACGGGTGGTGGGGGGACCCTGCCACGCTTGTCTGGCCGCTCTCTGCTGATCTGCATCACAAAAGCCCCATTCTTGCGAACTTGGGCGACCTCCCGACCTCGCCAGCTCGGGGACTGAATGGCTTTAGTCTGCCACGACCATCATGTCACTTTGATTAGTGCGTGAATAAACTCTCAATCCCAGGCTGGGGGAGGCAGGGCTGGCGGGAGCCACGCTGGCTCAGTCCCAGCCGCGGGGACAGCACCCTCCGTCCTGTGCCCAGTGATGGCTGCAGGGATCCCACCACCCAGAGCACCCTCACCCCTCTGCCAGCCAAACCAGACCACATAACCCACTGCCCTGCCCCACGTGCAAGGAACCAGTGGCAGCAAATCCCACCTTGGTGCTTGGGAACGACCCCAACTCCTTTCCCCCACTGCTGCCTCCCCACAGGACCTTGATGGTGAGCAGAGCAGCCAAAATTAAAAGTTTAAGGACCCCCCAGAGAAATACTGCCAGTCTCCTTCATTACTTCAGTGCCCAAAACTCGGGGAGCAGCACCAAAAGCATCAACAGGGAAGCTCCCAGTGCCAAACCCCACTGTAAGCACCATTTGAGCAGACTGGGCCGGATACAGCCCAGGTCCCTTCAGCCCCCAAAAGGGTTCACAAAGGGCTACAGGAGCCTCCGAAACATCTGACTCTTCCCAAATTGCACAAGAAAAGGGCAACAACCTCTCCCCAGCCCGGGACAGGATTTTCTGAGCCCACAGATGTCTCTGGATCCATGGGGAGCTCAGCCGTGCGTTTCTGTGACAGCAGGCAGCCAGTGCCACTCGCCCAAAGGAGGGATGGGTGCTGCAGGGAATAGAGTGCTGCCCCTTGCCCCAAGGATGCTCCCAGCTCATTCAGGTCCAGCGGCTGCATCCAGCTCAGCAGTGAACAGTCATGCAATCCACACTGACCCCTAGCTCTACCTAAGAAACCAAGCATCACATGGGAGCATCAAAAAAGTTTGCAAGAGCTGATAGCAAGGTTTCAGGCATGCAGAAACTCATGCTTTGGGGGGAAAACCCAGGGGATCTTGTATTTCAGGAGGCCCTGCAGTACGTAATGAGTCTCAAACATCTGCTTTAGAGGAGAAGCTGAACTCTTGCACATCCCTCCCACTCGCTACACATCCCACAATATCTAATAAACACCAAGTTGTTCAACACCTATTGAAACTGCCAAAATATCACCATTTTAAGTCTAAAAATGCAAGATCTGTAGAAAAGGGTTAGGAAGACAGTAAATTAGGCCCTGCACGAAGGGCTCTACATGGGAAGCTAATGACCTTTTGTCTCTCCTGTCTACAGACGGGCCTCATTTGCATGTATGCAGTTGGAATAATTTCACCCATATTTCAAGCGTGTGGCTGCATCCCCGCGTCCTCCTCCAGAGAGGTTCCCTCCCGCTGTGCATGCCATTATAATAGTGCAGCCACTTCAGACTGCCTTTAAAGCCACCTAGACACCAGCCAGGCTTCTCCAGCCCAACAGGAGACTCTCCCCATGGAAGAGAAAGAGAGGTTTGAGGCTCCATATGTGACAAAACTGAGAAGTCCCAATGTGGCACAGCTGGGGGACACCCTGAGCTGCAAGACCCTGACAGCAGTGCCCATATCTCAGCTATGGGGAGCATACCTGGGCTTTGGGGGAGCTGCTGGGGACCAAGATTTTAGGTTAATATCAGATTTACGGAGCCCAAGTGTTTTACCAGATCCCTGTACTGCAAGCTGGAGCCCTGGGATGCCCTCTCAGGTGCTTTGAAGATATTTTTGAAGCAATTCCCAAAGGGCAGGTTAAAAATGTTGGAAGTGGAAAATCTGGGTGTCACTTGAGGTCTCTCCCCACCTCTCCCTGCTCATGTTGCTTCTCCTCAAAGCCTGGAGGTGGTATCTCAGAGCTGGTTTAACAGCCCAAAGAGAAGCTGTGAGCCTGACTGGGGTGGGGGGGCTGTTGTTACTGGGGCCAGAGCAGCTCTTTGCAACATCCACAAACCCAATTCCTGCTCAAGGTGTGCAGCAGCAAGGCAACTGTGCTGGCAGGGGACACCTTGCCCAGCAGAGCCATCTGGTGCCGCTTGGCTTCACACTGTCCAGCCTCATCCACCTGCCCCACAGAGATCCCAAGAACAGGATTAGCCCCAGCTCAGAGCAATCTGGATTGCAAGAGCCAGAGCAATGCAACTCAGGTAACCCTGGCTGCACCCTCCATGCCAGGAACCCTAAACACTGAGCACCAGCCCCCCGTTCCTCCCCAGCCTTTTCCAAGGCTTCCAGCATTAAAAAAAAAACAACAAAAAAATCTCTCTCATTTATGCCATTGTCTCCCTCCACTGAGCCCCAAGACCTGGTTCTCAGCCCCTCTCCCTGTGCCAGGATCAGGCCCGTCAGGGAGCAGAGCAGCTCTGCTGACAATAACATCTCCCGTTCAGGCACTGGGAAGGCAGTGCCGTGGCAAACACAAGCCCTCAGACAGGCAGAGCTGTCAATCCGGCCCCGATCTCTCAAAAGATTGATTAAGGACAAAAAAAAACAAACAAAAGAGAAAAGGGAACTTATGGACATGAGCTGAGAGGCGGGGAAAGAGGGGAGGGGAAATGAGCTGGGCCAAGTTAAAATTCCGACGGAGAAGTTGCAGCTGAACTATAGAGTCTAGACAACCATTCACAGCCCCGGCCCCAATTGTTATATAGCCTCTATTGTCTTAATTAACCATTTTAGCTAAAATGGGAGCAGACAAATCTTTTCTTCTCCGTTCCACCCCTCCTCTGCTGCACACTCATGCAGACAAACACACAACCAAGTCAAGTGCTTTGATTTTAAAAAAAAACCCTTGGCATATACACACACACACACCTTCTTTCGGAGGAGATCTTTACAAGGTTCCTTGAGAAAATCACTCGCCAAACAAGCAAGGGGAGAGGGGCTAGTTGGAGGTGGGGGGAAAAAAAGAAATGCAAATCCTGACGCAACGTGAATGGGAACAAATGGGTTGATTCTTTTAATCTCCTAATGTGCTTAATAAAGCATTATTGCAATGCAAATTTTATTTTAATGCTGTACATATTTTATTTGACATGCTGGTAATTTTAGTTGGCTGAACAATCCACTGCTTTGTTTTACTGAATTATTTCTGTTTGGGGGGATATTTTTGAGGGTATCATGGGACTTTTGCCAACTGATACCCCCTGGGAATCTCTGCAGTACACCCTTCAGAGGCTTAAGCTAAAAAAAATAAATAAATAAGAGGGCCAAATTCTCCTCTCTTGACCCCAGTAGAAATGCAGGAACAATTCAGAAGCACTGCTCACCCCCCCCTCTCTGAACACTCACAAGCCCCACAGCCTCTTTTCCCTCCTCACACCAGTTGCCTTCCTGCCTGCTACATTCCACTTACGGTGATTTAACAGGGTTTTAGTGGAAAAAGCCCAACCAGCAAAGCAGGCAGTTACCCTCACCAAGGACACCAGCATCAGCCTCTGCCCTGGGTGCACAGGGAAGTTGCATTGGTGCAAGAGGACCTCGGTGCAGAGCCCTGCCCAGTCCTGGGACTTTCCAGCCCAAACCAAAGACAGGGCAGAGCCTTTCATCCCCCCATCCAGCTTTCTCTAGGGTGGGTTTGGGGTTTTTCTGCTGTGAAATGTGCTCGCCCCTTCAGACAGTGTTTGCATGAAACATTCCCAGTCCCCAGCTCGTGGTCTGTGTGTTGCTAATATTACCCCTTCCTCACCATAAGCCAAAACTGGGCATCTCTGCAGAGGCACCATAGAGCTGCACCAGCTTCCCCTAAAGAAATCAGGGCTTTACAAACATTTTGAGAGCCAGCCTTGCCCTGAAGGGGGGGAAATCTGCCTCATTTTATGCCAGTGTGTCAAGGTACAAACTTGATTGCAAAAGAAAGAAATTAGTGACAATTATAATCATCATGCCGGGCTGCAGCTCTCTAATAGAAAACTGTCATTTTGGCAGGATAAATGCAGCTCAAAGAGCGCTGTAAAACAAACATAGATGTGTGCAAATGTGCAAGTTTGTGAACGCTCCCAAGTCCACTTGGAAAGGGTTTTTTTCAGCACAGAGCTGAGCATCAAACTGCTCCCCGCATGTAGTGAGCCCAGGGACTGCTGTGCTCCCCCATGGAAACCTCAAGAGATGAGCTGAGGGCAGGGAACAACCACATGGAGCACTTCAGGAGACAAGACACAGGCAGAGAAGCACAGAAAAGGAATGCAAAAGCATTTACTAAATGCACTTGTGGGGTCCTGGAACTGGAGACCCCTACAACAGAGTCTGCAACTGAACTCCTCCTGCCGCAGCATTTCAAGAGGGCAGTCTGACAATGGGGATGGGGTCCTCTGGCAGGATGGAGGGAAGGGAGCCAGATCTTTTGCAAAGACCTTGAATGCAGAGGGAGCATGCCTCACTGCAAGCCTTGAAATCCAGACCCCAAATCTGTGTGGCAGCACATTCAGGAGCAGGCAGGGAGCTCTCCCCATCCTCCACTCAGCCCTGCAAGTGTGCAAGCGTTTGCTGCAGGAGGTGGGGATACCAAAGGCATGAAGGGGGTCAACGGTCTTCCCTTCACCTCTGGAGAAGGTTGATCCCTCCCCAGTTAAACATAGCAGTTCAGAGATGGTGGCAGGAAGCCTTTCAGCTGCTGATCACCAGCAGAGAATGGCTGCAGGAAGGATTAGGGGGATTAATGTGGTCCAGGAGCTACTTTTGAGAGGTTTGCCACAGCAAAGAAAGCTGGTCTGCAGGGCAAGGAAGGCCAAGCAGGGACCCTTGCCTTTACTGAAGGAGCAGGGAGTTTGCAAGTCAAAAGAGGTCCAAAATGTGTCTTGGTCCTTAACAGTGCTCCCTCGGGACCTGCTACAGGTGTGCAAACCCACTGGGCTGGCATTAGTGCCGTCCCAGGATGCAAAGAACAGCATTTCTGATGAGAAAAAGCCAGTTCTGCCTACCAACATTCACAGCCAGGTCTACAGATTCCCAAATTCCCATCTCACTTCATTCCTACAAGGTACACAAGGCACACAGAAACAAAGACCACAAAGATTTCACGCTGCGAATCCTGCTGGGGCTACCTGAGGGATATGAGACCCATCATGCCATCTTGGCCTCCAGCCACTTGCAGCCAACAAGTCCAGCTATGCACCCCTTCCCACCCACACTAGGGCACCCCAACCACTGCAAAAGCAATTTCATTAAGGTCTTCCAGAAGAGCAGATCCTACAAAGATGATCAGGACCATCAACACCCTCAGTAAAACCTTTAACATCATCACCAACAAGAAAAGAGCCAGACCCTTAAGGACATACAAATAACAGAGACCAACCTAAGAGCTGAGATGCAGGAGGACCAGCGCCAGCATGGATGCACATCACAGCCTGCAGCAAAGTCAGAAGCTGAGATGAAGTTAGAGGGAAACCAGAATCCTCCCATGCCCTCCTTTAAATAAAGCATCAGCCCCAGGAGCCCAGGCCAGCCCCTGCCCTGATTGCTCATGGGTCTCAAGTGTCATCTCCTCAGGCCCATGGGTGGGACTACAGCTGGTTTCCACCACCCAGCTGCTAGCACTCTGCTTGATGCCTCCCCAGCTGGGCTGCAGGAGGAACCTAGAGCAGGTGGAGCTGTGGTGGTGGGAGCTTGGTGCATGATCTGACCATCACATGTATGCTCTGTCCATCACATGCATTCTTCATTAATCACAACCACACTCCAGCCATTGCATGTGCACTCTGTCCAGCCAGGGGTGGCTTAGGGAGGGCACGGACAAGACCTATGCCCTGGAAAGGGGCTGGAGAGGTCCAGAAGATGACAAGGGTGTTGTTGCCTCTGCACAGCGCACTAGAGTCTTCATCTTCGTTAAAGCCTCCAGGCATGCTCTTAATGTTATCTCTCTAATAATAATAATATTTCATCTGCCTTATCTGATTAGGTTAGGCTCATTTGATTTTTGCAAAACACCTTTAATCACCTTGCAAATTCCCCGTCGTTATAAACAGAGCCACCACAAACATTTTCAGCAATCCAAGTTTTATTTTCAGCAATCCTTTATTTTTTATATGCAAGAAAGGCAGTTGTAAAAAAAAAATATTTTAAAAATATGAACAAGACAGAGGCTGAGAAAACATTAACAAGGCCCTGTGCTTTCTGCTAAAGTGCCTTCATTTCATTATCATTAAATTTGCCTAGTAATTAGATTTCGGTGCATGAATATTTTAAAAAAAATGTAACAGACAGGCTGTCAAAAAAAAGCACGACAACATCAATTCGATAATTTTTTAGACAGAGACATTCATAAGCAATTAACACAGATTTCCTGGGTTTGGAGACTTTTTTTCTTTCTTTTCTTCTTTTTTTTTCTTCCAGCCTTGTGTTATTCACCTGAAATCAAAAGAAAAAGAAAATCACTATAAACACCAGCCCTTCCATTTCTGCTATTTTTTTCCTGGTTTGCCAACATGCTGACATGATCCCAGTGCCATTTTTCCCTCTCGCTGGCCGCGCCGAGCCCTTGCTTAGCATGCTCTGGCACTCCTCTCCCCTGCCTCCCACCCCAGCTTTGCTAAACACAGGCAGGCACGAGGTTGGGTCATCCATCAGACCTCCCCACTCCTGCAGGACCAGATTAAATTAAGGTTGCATGAAGCTTCTGTCTTGATCTTCAGGCATTTCTGCTGAAAACAGTGATTTTGATCACTATTTGCATAATTGTACAGTTACGTATTCACTGGGTCCCTAATTATACGATCTGTGTTCGACACCGCTCCAGACGAGGGGAGGCTTGCAAGGGGCATACTAAACCGGCTCCTCTGCAGTTATCCCCCGCACCCCCGGGCCTGATCCTGGCTCCAGGTGTGCTGAAGCATGACCCCCTTCCCACAGCTCCTCCCTGCAGGCTTGTGACCACCAAACCGTGGTGGGGACAGCCCCGTGCTTGCCCTCCTCACCCTATTAGTGTGTGAGACACGCACCGAGAGTGATGCCAGTCCCAAAAAGGAGGGGGTTGTGGTTGGGATGCCAGTTCCTGCTCTACAGCTACCCAAACAACTCCCTGCAGAGCCAGCATCCTCTGATTTTCACCCGATGGCATGCAGTCGAGATGCAGCACCATGAGCATTTCTCTTGCCCACGCTGCACATTTCCAACAGGACTAAAAAGTGGATGGAAAACAACATAGTCCCAAATTTCCCCCTTTTTTTTCCTCCTCAGCCATCCCAGAAGAACCTCCTGTGCCAGAAAGAAATCCAGCCAGGGTACTGCTGGAATGATTCAAGATCTGAGCTATTTTGGAGGTGGGGGTAGCACAGGGTAGATTCAGTCCGTGCCTGGAACCAGCACAGTCCCCAGACTGCATTTGCCCTACGACCAATATGGTGCCACCGACCCCAGAGACATGCCCAGGAAGGAGACGGTTGCTCACAATCGGCTTCTTGCACTTGCAGGGGGGGCAAGTTCCTGCTCCCTCCTGAACTCTTCATTTGGAAAGCAGCAACGTTTGGGGGAATTTCAGACAGGGCTTCCAAAGGTCCTGGGTTTAGTCCTAAATCAGGACCAAACACTTGAAATACTCTAGAAAAGGGGCCTCTTTCCTCTGCACAACCCAAGCCCTTAAGAAATCAAGTCCTTATTTTAACTCAGCCCTCGAAATGCCGAAAGCCTGGCCAGACCCCAGCGTTAGGTCTGTGCTCTCCTACAAGAGCAACATTTTGCAGTAAGCCCCACTTGGGACAGCTCAGGGCTGTTGCAGACAGGTAGCCAAAATGATCTTTGCAGGACTTAAAGAGCATGCACCAGGGCCAATAAGTGTGCTGGGAAGAGAAAACAATAACCAAAAAAACCCCCCAAACCCTAATTATTTGACCTAAACATACATGGATGTTAAAAATCTGTGTCTCTGTTATTTTTTATTATTGCTATCATCATGATCATCATGTCTGGCAAATTAAAAATACACAAAACAGCCACACACAAAGAAAATCCTAGACCTCAACTCAGGTCATGCCTTCCTAAAATCTCCTTTGCAAGGTTTTATCGGCAAGAGCAGGGAGTAGAAGCAGTTGGTACAAGCAGCTGAAAGACCAAATCAAAAGCATGTGAGCAGATTAAAGAATCAATCTCTCCGTTTGATGCAGAGGAAATCCCACTAATTATAAAGAAGGGGCTTATTTCCTGGAGTCACTCTGTTTGAAGTCATCAAAACTAGTAATACTTAATTACTCTACTTTATGGAATATATAACATCAAGCCCCTTCTCCCACTCGCCAGTCCTCTGATGCCATTGCTAGCACTGGGGTTTCCAGGGGGTTATGGTGATGTTCCTCCTGTACCTGTGCACTTATTTATTCAAATGAAGCCCTTAACAGCCCTCGCATGAGCCTGTGGGGAAGCATTTAAACATGCTTTAAAAGGAGGTTATAATGAAAGAAAAAAATCCAGAGTGATTTAGCCATGCAAGCTACCTGGCTATTATTGCAAACGTGTGCTCATTGTGTGCATGCTGTGCCAGCAAACACCTTCAAAATCAGGTATTTAGAATTAAACCAAAGTGAAGGTATTTGCCTCATCCTAATCCTCAGAAAGGGAAGGGGACTGGCAGTGGTGTTACTGAAACATGGCCTCCACAAGCCCTTAAGCAGCCTTTCAGACCTTGCTGAGGAATCTTTGAATGCCCCAGTAAGAGAAGAGCAAGCTGCCAACTTTTGGTTTATGGACACATCTAGATTACATCCACAGATAGAAAAAAAAATAAAATTGAGGTATTTTGAGGAAAAGAAAGAGTGACAAGTAGGCATGGGATCTTCTCAGAACTGGTATAAAGATATTTAATATCAAGGACTGTCTGATTTTCCTCATCTCTCTAGGTGGCTGTAGGGCAAACCTGCTTTGCTCAAGAGCCAACAATCGCCAGTCTCATAAAACACCATGCTAAAGCTCGTGTTTCTGGAGCCAAGTGATTAACATGGAGGGGAATTGTAGCTTTCGTTAGAAAAAAATAGCAATAATCATATTTTTACAGGTTGAGAGAAACCTTGAAAAACGTGACCCAAGAGATTCAGGCAGGAAAAGGCAAGTAAGTTCATTTTTATTAAATCTTGCCGTTCTCGATGCAGTCTCAAGAGTAGCTGAATACTCCTGAGTGCATCCGTGCATCCCTGACACCAAAGCTGCTCCCAGGACCTGAGTCCTCAGGCAAAGCCATCCCTGCCAAAGGAGTGAAGCTCATGGGACCAAAACCCTCTTCCAGGATGAGATTAGGCTCTCTAAGCCCATCATTCTTCTAAAGGCAACCTCCAGAGAGCACGTTTCATGAAGAGCTGCCCATTTCCATGGCCAGGGAGCACCAGGACAACCTAGGTTTGGGTTTGACTTGCTCAGCCTTGACTGGTCAGGAGACTTTTTCCAAATCTCTCTCTTTTTCCAACTAAGTTGGTAAATTTTGGAGGGAAGAGACAGGAGAGACACCTCTTCCTTCATCACCGCCTACACACACCTACCTGGGTCTATGGGTGCTACACAGACATCACTATTACTAGTAGCAATAATAAATCTTGCTGCTCCGTCCTGGAGTTTCTCCCAAATCACTGAGACCAGCTGGGGGAGTGCACAGGAGATGTGGAGCTACGTGCCGCTGTTTGAAATTCTGCACATACCTCCCCACGTTGGGAACGCCCCAGGAATGCTGCTGTGGAGTCATGAGGCTTCACAGCCAGAAATTGGGGGTGAAAAGGTTTGATGGGGTTTTTTTTCCTAAGACGGAAAGGGAAGAAATCTGCTAAGCCCAGGTTTGACCTGACTGGGAAATGCAACTGGGCTCCACACAAGTTCAGCCAGCCTGAAAAATCCCTTTCAAGATGTCTGAGCTTTGTGAAAACCCCAAGCCAGAGCATATCTCTAAAAACCCCTCTAGCTGCACAAGGACCCTTGCAATGTTGCTGTCGGTGGGAGAACGGGTGAGTGCCATGCTTGGCAACTCACCGCTCCCCCTGCTCTCGGTTCATGCTCTTCCTTGGTGCTTTTTTCAGATAAGGTCCCAGAGACACCCCAGCGCTGCTGGGCTGTGCAGGAGGGTGGATCTGCACAGACCTGGGGGATGAAAGCTCAGTTTCCAGCCCAGTGACACATCTGCTCTGTGGCCCAAATACTGTGTGGCTTCACCAAGACTTTCTCTGCTTGGGGTTCTCCTTTTGAGAGCGAGCATCCACCTGGAGAGGCACAGCTCGAAGCTCTCTTTGCTCATCTTTTACATGCTTGCATAACATGAATCAAAATAATATTTCCCTGAGCAACACAGGGAGCATTCCAGCATTTAGCCCCTTGCAGGTGATGGGAATAGTTTGAGCTGGACCTGAAATAAAACTCTCACATCTCAGTCCCTCCGGAACTAAGAAAAACCCAAGATGAGCGTATCACTGATAATTTTTTGCCTTAGCTCTTCAGGTCTAAGGTATCAAAGGAAGAAAAGAAGGATCTGCTGTGAGGTGAACATCCCCATCTTTGCTGGCTGATAAGAGAGCAGCAAGAAAGGAATTGGATTTTATCCAAGGAGGTTTTCTAGTGCTGGAGACATTCTTCCCTGCAATCTATCACAGGCAGCAGAGGAAGGAGAAGACCCAGGTCTGAGCTCCAGGTCTCTGTCTCAGCCACAAGAGCAATGACCTGCTGCAGGTGAGAAGGAGCTTGGGCTGCATCCTTGCCGCCCGGGGGACGGGCTCTGGGCAGACAGACTTAAACCCCCACCCTGGTTCTAGCCCTGTCCTACATCAGAGCTCCATGCAGTGCTCCTAACAGCAGAATACAAACTGAAGTTTTGGGCGCTGCTTCTTTGCCCGCTGCCCTGAGGCCACAGGCAATGGACATTTTCCCTGTGCAACCTCAAAAAGGGATGCAGGCTCAAGCAGAGGCGATTTCTGTGCCTGAAAAATAAACACATCTGCACGACCTAAACCCTTCTGTAAGTTAAGCACAAGGGCTTAAATGCTCTGCTCGGAGGGGCCTGGGAAAGGGGCCCTGCTCCCTGTTGGCTCTCCCCAGAGGAAGGGGCAAGCAGGTCCCCACCACTGCCGTCGAGCGAGGACCTCGCCGCAGCCTGGCCGAGGTCTGTTTGTCACTTTTCCTTCATTATTTGCAGTTTGTACACAGGCATCATTAGGGATTCATTCGGTTTCCCTAGCAGCAGGCATTAGTCTGGCTTCCCTTTCCCCCTTCTCTCGCCAGCGCCCTTTATTTTTAGTGTCTTATTTACAGTTTGACAGAGTAACTGTAACCCTTGCAAGCTACTCCAGCGGCTTTAATCGGGGGAATAATGGGTCCTGTCTGGTGATGAATAGAATTTAGGGGACAGATTGTTCCACACTCGCCCGGTGGGGTAATTTATTTATGTGCGCACTTGTCAGGAGGAGAAAGGGACGGGGGATCTGTATGCGCCGAGGACACTGCTGGCGCTGAAAGGGAAGGGAGAATGGAGCCAAACCCCCCAAACCCCGCCCCCCCCCCCCCCCCTCCGGCAGCTGAATGCCTCCGGTGGCCGTGAACTTGGAGGGGCTGAAAGCCCCATTCCCAGGCCCTCGGCACGTCAACGGGGCCGCCGAGCGGCTGGGTTGCCGGCAGTGGGGCTTGGGGCTCCAGATGGGTCCGGCCACGGCGGGCAGCCCTCCCCGGCACTGCCCCGCATAGCCGCAGCGCAGGGAGCACGTCCCATAGCAACGGTACAGTAGCAGGAGCACAGCGGGGGTCTGGGAAGAGAGGCAAAGCCCTCGGAAAAATACAGGATGGGTCCAGACAATGGCCCTCTCTCATATCATAAATTACACGGCGGTGACAAAAGGGGGACGGATCCTGCCCTCTCCCCTGCTCCCACAGCCTGCATGCTTGCTGGGTGCCAGTGGGCATCCCTGGGCACAGGGATGGTGGCGGCACAAGGGAGAGGTGGTGCCATTGCACCTCCCGGCCTGTGACATCTTGAGACTTCACTCTTTCCCCATCCCCCAAAGCACATCTCTTTCGCTCCGCAGCATCCCTGCTTTCTGCCATGCCGTGCTGCCTGAGCATCCACCGCCTTGGCACCGGAGTTGTCCATCACACCATGACTGTGGTCCCTCAGCTGATGCTAACCATGCCCAGGATCGAGGAGAAATGGCTCCTGGTCCAGAGATGGGATGTTTCTCCTTCTGCTTTTCAGAGAAAAGGCCCTTTTGCTCCTTTTTCCTCTCTGTGGCTCAAGGCCGGGAGCATTTTGCATCTAAAGCCGACAGCAGCAACATCTCGTTCAGCTTCTCCCACAAGCTTTTGCCCGGCGATGGCTGGGGCTGGAGCAGGCTACATCACTGCCATCCCTGGGTTCCCATGCAAAGCAGGACAGCAGGATCCACTGAGCACTAGGGCCACCTCAGCCAGGTGATGGTCCCCCTTAGCAGAGAGGATTCACCCCCCAGAGACTCCAAGAAGAAGCAGGACAGACATGCAGGGGGTCCTTTTGCACCCACAACTGCCAGACAGCATCAGGCTAAAAGACCAGGGGGTCTCAGGCTGAACCCACCCAGACCCAGACATGGAGATGCTGAAGCTCCACCAGAATTTCTCACTGATATGCCTTAAATGTCTCCCAGCTTGGCCTGGCTCCCACCTACACTTGGCACCTTTCCTTTCCAGAAAAGCCTTAAAGTTAGCATATAATTACACTTTCTACCTAAGCAAAGACCCTTTTAAAGTTGCCAGTGCAGTATAAAGACACCCCTGGTCTGGCTACACACTTTTTACACTCGTGTAGCCGTTTTGGCTGCAGGGGGATTTGCCTTCATGGCTCTGTTGGTAGTGTCAGGAATGAAACCACCATGGCTGCAGACTCCGATCCCTGTTAACAGCAGCCACGTCGGTACAGAGCGTCTTCCTATTCCTGGGGTTTTACCAGTTTACCGGTGTACTGGGAGAGATGCTTAGAGCTGGGTGAGCTGTGGGAGTCTGAACACGGGCAGACGTCCAAGCAAGCACCCACACCCACCTCACCCATCCCAGGTTCCTCTCCCACAGGTGAGGATGCTACAAGGACCATGGTTTCTGGCTACATTAGACTTCAAACCATGCAAGCAGTGAGCTGGTGGATGGCATAGGAGGACTAAACCAGACAGAAGGCACCAAGATGTCATCTCTAGGCCACAGTACAGAGAAGTAGAAAGTCTTCTCTGGATCTCCACTGGCTGGAGAACAGCCCGTGTGATGCTCCTGGCATTTCTCCGCCGCTGCCCCGGGTCCAAAGGCGATGTGCTGGCTGCTTCGGGAGCAGAGGTCTGACTGACAGCGCCCACAGCCCAGTCCAGCCGTTCATGAGAGCTCTCAGCCAGCACAAGCGCCTGGGCATGCTGGAGCAGGGCTGCACATGGAGGTCTAGCAAGGTGGGGACAGTGTCTGCCCAGACACATGAACAGGACCTCACCCCAGGGGCCCTCCACCAGCTCACCGCTGAGGGACGCACTCAGACCAAGAGCCTATTTCAGGGAAGACCTTCCCCTTGGCAGAGAGATCAAGACCTCTCCTTGCTCGGCTGAACTCAAGCCAAGGCAAGAGTCCTTGCATACACTTAAAAAATGCAAGAAAAAGGTCTTTGCACTGGAAACCCGTGGGGCTTTCTCTGCCCCATGCCACGGGCAAGAGATCTGACGGGTGCAGGCAGCCCGGCACCCGGGGGTCAAGGGCAGTCCCTGCACCGCTCTGTCCTGCCGTGAGAGGAGAGCAAGTGATGATCGGCAGCGAGACCTGTGGCACGATTGTGTTGGGCCTGGGGAGGGAAACCCCCTCGTACGGGTACAATGACTGTCTATTCTGCTGATCACAAGCTTAATCCTCTTTGGATTTTAATTGGCATTTGGGCTAAGCTGATTTAAACCTCTTCACCTTGTTGGGTCCCCCCCTCTCCACTTCTTTCTTTTCTTGGGGTTGGTTTTTTTTTTTGGACCAAATAACAACGCTGCCATCACCAAGTCCCCGGCACAATGACATCTTTGTGCGAGGGTGAGAGGAGAGGAAAGGGGAAGGGAGGGGGAGAAGGGAAATGTGCTGAATCCACTCGGAAACAATGCGGAGTTTGTGATTCAGAGTTGACCACTGGCAAAGGACCTGCTTCAGCTGTGCCTCATTAATAAACGCACTGTCCCTTCCCAGCCCCTCTCCCCCTGCCTATCACCTCCACCTCAGGCCAGCTGCCCACCGGCCCAGGGTCTACCTGCGGTCCCCATCCCTCGACAGATGCAGCATCCCCACACCGGCCAGAGCGGTACCCACATCCCACCCCAGTCTCACCAGTGAGCTGCCCATGGGGTGATGCGCAACAGCGGGACAGGGACGTCCAGGTGTCTTCTCCGCCCCATCCGTCCCTGAACCGGTGCTGGTGTCACCGCGCCGAAGCCCCGTGCTGGCTGGCAGCCCCAAGCAGCCTGGGTGGATGCTGGCGCAAATAACGATCTACGTCCAGGCCAGGGTCTGCTGGCAGGAGGAGGAAGAGGAGGAGGAAGGTGCACACAGGATCAGCCATGGTGAGGGGCTTCTGCTGAGGGTCCCACAAGACAGGTCCTGCTGGCAGCTTCTGCATGGCCGGGGTCTCATGGCTTTTGGAGGGTGGGGTTTTTTCCATATAGCCCCCACTCCTGGGTTCATGTTATAGTGAGCCCATCTGAGTTAAAAACAAAAGCAACAGAAACACCTTATCTTTCCATTTAAAAGACAAAAAAACCCCAAAGAACCCCAAAGCAGCCCTTTGTTTCTGTGGGTGGGAAAGACACCTCTCACAAGGTTTGAAGATTATGAGTTAACAAATCCACGATAACAGACGTTAAATACAGAACAAAATCAACAGTTGCTCGAGACTTCAGGCCATGTGGATGGTGAGGAAGATGCTGGTGACCATGGAGCTTTTGGCCCCTCTTTTTCCCCATAATGTGGTCACCGTGGTCTCACACCAGTCCCCAAGCATTTGCTATAGGGACACAGCCCATCCCAGTGGCGTGCCGGTGCTAGAGACTGCCCAGTGTAAGAGCTTATGGAAAGCCTTAAAAAAAAAAAAATTAAAAAAATCCACTTACCAGGAAATTCCCTGCGAACTTTCACTGGGGCCAAAGAACTGCAATTCGCCAGCCAGACAATGAGCAGAGCATCACGTAGGGTGAACCCACACTCCTCCCTGGCAGAGAGAGAAAG
The DNA here is from genome assembly GCF_000737465.1 of Haliaeetus leucocephalus. Taxonomy (NCBI): domain Eukaryota; kingdom Metazoa; phylum Chordata; class Aves; order Accipitriformes; family Accipitridae; genus Haliaeetus; species Haliaeetus leucocephalus. Next base: position 894,711 of record NW_010972611.1, on the reverse strand, counting down.
AAAAGAGGACGGGAATGCTTAAATGTCAGCCCCATCCTCCCCTGGCTGGATTACACCAGAACAGGGAGATTACAGCCACGTTTCTGGCAGAAAAGGGGAAGGAGGAAGAGAAGTCAGTTGGAAAATTCTCAGCATCCTTGCAACTGTGCCGGTTTCCAAAACCAAGCCCTGTGGAGATGCCTCGGCAGGTCTTCAGCCCTGTAGGGAGTGAGAGGAACCAGAGTCTGCTCCAGGGGAATTTGAAATAGGGGAAAGCTCTTGTTGCACCGTCACCGTTCCTTGTTCCTGCCAAGCATGGTGCCAGCCAGCATCCTGCTGTGGTCACGGTGGCAATCCTGCCAACACCAAGTATTCAGGAATTACGAGGGAGGACCGAAAACTATAAATCTAAGTCAAAAAACCACTTTGTTTGTTTGTTTGTTTTATTTTTTTGTTTGCCTTCTGGGGAGCTATGTTCTCCAGGCTTCCCTCCCTGCTCAGGGCAGTGGCTGCTCTGCCAAGGGCACTTGAAAGGCAAAACCAAACCCAGCAGCACCCTGCAACCAGGGAGGGATTTATCCAGACACTGAAAAAGCTGGGCTGCCCCTAGCTTTTTGCCGTGGCCAAGCCAGGGGAGATCCATCACCAGTGGGAACTGCATCGAGGGAAGATGCTTGGATCAAATACAGAGTGAGGAGCGTGACGCGGTGCATCCCTGTGACCTTAACCCCAGCTCTCTGCGGGGTTTTCCCCTTGCTGATGCAGTAGGAAGCAAGTGGGAGAGTCCCAGCACCAGCAGCACCCCTGCCTAAAAATAACAAAACCAAGCAGTCGCAACCCTCGTGCTGCCAGCCACTGCTCCATATTGCTTTGGAGCATCCTTACAGAATTATTTTTTATGTTAGTATTGTATTAATATTCACTTTATGCATTTTTCATCTATATAAACTCTGCTTTCGTCCATGGCTATTCACAGGCTACACATTGATTTAAATGCCCAGTGCAGAATTTACTTGGCTTGTTTAATAGAGGAAGGCACTTGGGCCAGAGAAAGAGCCTTTTCTCCTGCCCATTAGTCCCATAAATCATTGATAACACTACAGAAATCAGAGAGACAATCCGATTCTGTGGAAATTAAGTAAGTGATGAAGAGCGAGTGAGTGGCACTGGTGGGAGTAGAGCAGGGATGCCCAGACACATCCTCTCCTTCCAGCCCCACTTCCAACCAACTAATGTGCCCCATCCCAGGGTAAGAACAAGAAAAAAGGAAGAGAAAAAAAAAAATCCCCCAGTGTGGACCAAAGGTTATAAATAAAAGCAGTGAGAAATCAACTAAGTAGATGCAGCTTAGCCAAATAGCTAAGAGCCTTAGTGCATTTTTGCAAGCTTTAGGAAAGTATTTCCCATTCCTGAATAAGCAAGTTTGTCAGGCGTAGGGGAGCGCGTGGCTGCACACCCTTCACAGCTCGGGCTGGATCTGCCGGCACGGGCAGGGAGACCCTGCAATCTCACAGGGACCCCGCTCTGCTTCGGGTTCAAAGCATCGCAGTCCCCAGGGGCAGCAGCTGAGGCCACCAAAAGGGATACAACAGTGACGGTCACCACTTCCCCGGTCCCTTCTCACCTTACAGACCAGGATTGAGCCGAGCTGAACAGCTCTTCCCCATGGGGATGACCCTAGCCAGGCACATTTGGGGCTCTGGCATCAGCCCATCAGCAAAAAAATGTGATTTATTTTTCTTCTATGGATAAATTTCTGGTTATTTTTAATCTGCTTTCAAAATTCCCGTCACACCAGGGTTAAACTCACTCAGCATATTTAGACTTTTAAGTTTCTAGGTCTCATGGCAACAGAAGGATGGGGAGAAATTGAAAAGAACAACAAACCCAGCCTCGTGTAACACCAAGATTTTCACCTGAACCACAAGCCTCTCGCAACGGGATCTTTAGATAAAACCACCCCAAATTATTTCAAGTGCTGTAGTAAAATTAATCAGTTCACACCCCACCAGGTTGTATGTTGTATAAAGTGATTTTTCCCCTCTCTCCTGTTAACCTTAGTGCAATAACTTTGTACCCACAAATCATGTGGACCAGGTGAAGCCTCTCACACCTCTGCCCATCACGCACAAAGAGGGGATGAATTTGCTCATGTTTCACATTGAGGGTTTTTTTCCCCCCTCCTAAACAGCCATGAAATGGTCTCAGCAACAGAAAAATGAGCGTGTTGAATTTTTCTAGTCCAAAAAAGGGGGCGGAAAAAAAAAAAATTAAACAGCTGTTTCCCTAATACTATCGCGATACACAAAGAATCAAATATCATCTCTTGCGACTAGGCAAAAAATCTGCAGTCAAGCCTCAAAACTCACAATATCTCCATGTGGCGTGGAGGTTATTTTAAACGATAATTAAAAAAAAAAAAAATCCAGTAAAAAAGACGGTACGCTCGCCTTTGGTGCCATTCCCTCTGCAAAAACTGAAGATGAAACAAAAGGAGGTCAATTTTTGGGTGTGGGTCAGTGCTTTGCGTGTGGCCGGGGGCGTTTCATGGCCACGACGCCCCGTGCCGAGACTATTGCTGGCGGGAAAAGGAAAATCCCCACAGCCGAGGCCGGGACGAATGCCCCACAGAGCCAAACGCCCCGCGGCGAGGACGCGGTACCCGAGGCACCGCGGGCAGGATCCATCCCTGGTCCCCATCCCTGGGATGCTGCGGGGATGCAGCAGACCGCATGGCGAGGACCAAGGGGGAAGAGAATCGGCCATTTTACACATCGGCTGCCTAAAATGGTGGCTCCCACCTTTTTTTTTCCCCTTTCTGCTACCGTTTCAGCACGCATGCACCCGCGGGGAGGGGAGGGAGAGGGGCCGCAGCCCCCCGCGCGCGAGGGCACTGGGAACAGGAGCCAAGATGGAATTAGAGGGAGAAATTAAAGGAGGGGAAGGGGGGGAGAGGGAAAGGATGCGCTTCGTCTCAACACACGGCCTATCCGCCGTTGGCTTTTGTGCATCCTGTGGAAGGGAGAGGCAGGAAGGCATCGAAGAGAGGGGAAAAAATGGGGGGAAAGAAGGGGAAAAATAAAAAAAAAAAGAGCATTTGGGTGAGGATGGCGAGGGGCAGGGATGCGCGTGGGGTGCGGGGAAAAAAAATCTTCCCTTCTTTCTTCGCCGACCCCCCTTCGCCCTCCCTGCAATCCCGCTTTGACTTTTCCCACAGAAGTAGCCAACCTCCAAGAATGCAAATGACATTCATTATGCAAATGCATGCAAATCAGGTTTAACTATCGGAAGAAGGGCTCGGAATTTCTAATGGGTTAACTCTTTCGCACACAACCAGGATAACAAGAGCCCCGTGTCTTCCTCGGGGCTTTGTGTTTCCCCATCCACCCCCGGGCACCCCGACCCGCACCCCTCCGCAGGCTCCCCGTGATCCCCAGGGAGGGCGTCGGGTGGAACAAAGCACCAGAACCGCCCCCCCAACAACAACAACAAAAAAACCCCATTGGTGTGGGAGCTGCTGCCCCTTCGTTAAATGCACTGGCAGGAGACGAGACAAAGCAGGCTTAAATGCAGAATTGGAAAAAAAAAAAAGGAAAACAAAACCAAAAAAAAATTAAAAAGGAAACAAAAAAAAAGAAAAAGGAAAACAAAAACAAGAACAAGAAAAAGAAAAAAGAGAAAAATATTAATTAAAAAAAAAGATAAAGAAAAAGAACGGAAAAGCAGGCCGCTCTCGGCAGAAGGTGAAACCCTCCCCACGATGCATCGGCAAAGGGTTATGGCAGCCACAAGGGTTCAGCTGTTTACATCCAACCCGCTCGCCAGGACGGGCACAGAGCCACCGTCTCTTCATCAGCTGGAAAAGAAAAGTCACAAAAATGCTCCGAAATCCCATGCTTCATTTTTTTCAGCTTTTGCGTTGAGAAAAAAAATAAGAAAATGACACAGTTTCCCCAAGTGCTGGATGAGGCTGTTATCCTCCGGCGAGGGAGGGAGGCGCAGAGGGATGGCAACGATGGCACCAGGGCCCAATCCGCCTCCCCATGACCCACCCCAGCACCCTGGGATGCTCCGGGAACATCGGAAACGTGCTCAGCACCAGCAGCGAGGGTGACTTGTGGGACCACTGCCACGCTGCTGCAAAACCTCTGGAAAAATCCCAGTTCCCCATCCCAGCCCCCAAAAATGCAAAGGCCCCAGTGCTGGGAACCAAAACAGAGAAATCCTGGGTGCATAACCTCGCGCTCACCAAATGTAGGGATTGCAGGAATTATGAATATTACAATGAGCTGTAAAGCAGAGAAATAGATGCATTGCATAATTCAAATATTTTATAGTGATGCTGTTATTGATTAGCAATAATAGTGCATTTTAATGTTATTGCTGTGGTTTGCCTAAGAATTATGCCTCATCTGCACTAAAACCTCCTGATTTTTCTGTTATTTTCTATAGCTCCTTCCAATACCCACATATGAGGTTTTTTTTTTCCCATCTGCTCAAAAACTCTTGTTGTTTAAGCTGGAAGCTGTTGGGGGCAGGACCAATAATCTGTGCTCAGGCAAGAATTTCCCAAATTTTAGGGGCTTGATTAGAGACACCATAGAAATGATTGTTTTACGGGCAGTCTGGCGTGCTCTGAAATGCATGAGCCCAGGACTACTGACCAGTTATAAAAAAATAAACCCTTTTATTTCATTAATCTGGTCCCAGCCTGGTAAGGCCTCTGCAGAGTGTAAAATATTCAGCACTTCGGCAAACCCTGAATGTCAAAAAAAAAAAAAAAAAGCGGGTCAGCCCCTTCCCTACTAAAAAAGATGGGGGGGAATAAATACATAAAATAATAATTTAAAAAAAAAACACCAAACCAAAAAAAACCAACAAAACCCCCAGCAATTTGGGTTCCTTTATTTGTCTTCTGGCCTCCAGCACGCAGGCAGCTTGACACCTGCAAGCCTTCCTCTGCTCCCTTCATCCGCTTTTGACTCCAAGCCCCAATTTCCAAGTTCACGCATAATTCCAAAACTGGAATTAGGTGATTTTTTTTTTTTAATAATTATTGGAAATTATATTTTTAAAAAAGAAAATAAAGGGAGACAATCAAGTGCTGTGCAGAAAAATGGGCTGGAGGGATGCTGGTGGGTGCACCAGCGTGTGCCTGGCTGTGACTCCCGTGCCCAGCCAGCAAGGCTCGTGCCGACAGCTACTTATTGCTAATGACTAATATGCAACATCATTATCATATCACAGTGCTGAGAAAGCAAACTTCTCTAATGCTTTCTTACGAGCACACAAATAGCATGTAAATTGTCATTTATCTGGGACGGTAACTAGTTAGGATTCACTTAGCAAATACCTGGTGTCAAAGGCATCCCTGGAGCTGCAGCAGGACGGACTTCAGGCTGCTGGAAGAAAACCAAGTTTGTGTTTTTAGCACGGTGCCGGCAGAAATTGCTTGATTTCTTAAAACCTCCCTCGCGGAGCCATGTGAAACGGGGTTAGGCACTATTTTCAAAAGTGATTTTTAAATGTTTTTTTGTTTTCTTTTCTTTTCTTTTCTTTTTAAAGGGCTCCTGTTCATTCACCTCTTTTCCTTCACGTCTCTTCTCTACCAAATTTCACTATTCACATCTGTTTTGAGCCTATTTGCTCTGTTTTTTCCCCATCCTTGATACACCTCTTTGGCCCTGGAAAACTCCAGCATCTTTGCAGCCTGAAGGCACCACGCTGCAGCCTTCGGGCACAGGGTGCGAAAAGAGGTTCCATGGACGTTTGCAGCCTCTACATCCCCCCCATCAAAAAATTCAACTTTCAAAATGTTTTAATCACTTTGCATTAGAAACTGACTGCCAAATAACACATGCTGGGAGTGTTTATCCACGCAGGGGGTGGAATGGAGCCTGGCAGCTTTGACAGCGATTCCTTGTGCAGAGGGCTCTGCAATATTGCTGGAAAGAAGGAAAAATAAGAAGGAAAAAAAAAAAAAAGAAAAAATGACAAAGGAAACATATTTCTTGACAATAATTTCAAGCAGCTTCTTGATGACGCCCAGGGGCTGCACGTCCCAAGAGAAGCGTGCAACGGGAGCAAAGCAAACAGCGCGCCAGACAGCCGAGCATTCCCCATTACAGCCACTTTCGTCCCCATTTCTACCACCTGCCATTTCAAAAGCCACAAGCGACTCTGCCCAGCCAGGCTGTTTTCTGCCCAAAAGCCCCATTTCCCGTTCGTGCCAGAGTGGGTGATTTCCAGATGGGATGCTCAGCACTGGACTTTGCACGGGGCTTTTCCAAAGCCCCATCGTGGGCAAAACACGGGCTGGGAGAAGGCGCTGCTGGTCTTTGAATGAAGCCAGCATCATATCATGAAAAATTAGCAAGGGCAGGAAGAAAACATCCTTGACAGAGACACATGGAAACACTGAGTCCTCGGGATGGGACATGGGGCAGCAGGAGCCACCATCAGGGGTGAAAGTCCCCCAGGGCTCCAGCCAGATGACCCAAACCAACCTTCCCAATGGAGAAGAGCCTTTAAAGTACCAAACTGCTGTGGCAAACCTCTTGGTTTTCCTACTAAGGAGGATCTTTGTGGGTTTTTTTAAGAAAGATCCGGGGTTTGGGGCTATTATAGGTAGCAGAAGGCTTCCCTCCTGCACGCTCGCACGGTCACCAGTGCCAGGAGTCAGCCGGGGACAATCCCGCACCAAGCGCTAATTAAAGCGCTTTCAGGCAGAATCCTGACTTTTCGCCACTCCTGTCAAGGGCAAGAGGAAAAGAGGAATTTTTTGCAGTGACGACTCAAACCACCTCGTGATAGTTGACACTCATCACCTCTTGGGATGCAACGGGATGTGGAAGCGCCCTTAGACCACAAAACAATTTCCCCTGGGCTCACAGAGGGTATTTGGGGTTTGATTTTTTGGCCTTAAAAAAGCAGGATGCAAAGGCTCTCGATACTGTTATTTTTGGAGGCAAAGGCTCCTGATACTGTTATTTTTAACTGGTTTTAACTTATCTCACCCTGCCTTTTTTTTAAAGTCAGCTCGCCAGCCTTTCCAGGGCCACATATTTGTTTGCCAGACTCAATTTTCTAGCACCTGGGGCTGCTGCTAACCCTCAAAAAAAAAACCACAAAAAAAAAACCCCAAAACCAAAACCCCCAAGCCCACCATCCTTTTTTCTAATTTTTCCCAAAGAACCGGGAGGCGTGAGCACTCGAGAGTCAAATTTGCCCAGGACCCGCGTCCCCTAAGAAAGCAGGGCTCATTCGCCTTCCACAAACTCTGCAGCAGCAACAAAAGTCCCTTTCAAGCCCTTCCAGACGCAAGTCCTTCAGCTCAATTAGTCAGGCACACAGAGACACAAAAAAGCCTCCCATTCAGGCTAGTGGCTGGCTGTGGAGGACAAGGGCGAAGAAAGGATCTTTCTCCCACGCTTTCACTGGGTGTCATAACAAGCAGAAAGCCCTCTTATGGGGGGATTATTGGAGATAAGAGTCCGATGGAGGAGCTGGTGCAGAAGCTGGGGCTGTAGAAGTAGGGGAGGAGGGGATGGGGATGGGGTTTGGAGGTTGCAGCTCCCAAGGTCAGGTGAGCACGGCCATCGCCCTCCATCGAAAATGTTTAAAAAAAAAAAAAAATTATGATATTGCCCCCCCTGCTCTGGCACACACACACGCAGAATAATCCCGGTTCTCCATGGCAACCTGCTCCATGGCTATCCCTCGCACCGGAGGAGGGAGGCAGCTTGCCTTCGCCCCGGCCTCGTCACCGGCTTGTCCTGGTGCTGGCAAAAGCCTCGGCCGAGATGGGCAGTGGGACCAGGCAGGCCCCCTCTCCCTCCCTTCTTCTCCAAAAATAAGTGGTTATCTTGAGCAGAGAGTGTCAAGAAGGTGCACAGCTCTGTGGCAAAGCTCTCCCTCCAGAAACCCACCCAGCCCTGCTGATGCTCCTGGAGTTGGATGGGTTTAAGATTAAAAGGAACTATTTTTCATTAAAAAAAAAAAAAAAAAAGCTGGGGTGACTTGGTGGGGTTTGTTGTTCAAAGCTAAAACAAAGGGGAAGAAGGGAGAAAATTCTCCAGAGAATGGGCTTTGTCTGCAAAATCACGAGGTGGGTCAGTGGCCCGGGGTCACCCATTCTCCGTGGTACCCATCCAGCCCAGTGAAGCATCCCAAACCCCCAAACCTCCCCACACCCAGAGCGGTCGAACCTTGCACCTCCCGGCCAAGCCCGAGCAGATAGAAAAGTCCTCTGGATACCAACAGTGCCTTGCAGGATTAATCAAAAGTTCCTGAGTTAATTACGTGCCTAATTCCCTTGAACAATAAAGAAAGTTATATTCCTAATTCCCCACAGCTTTTCCATTGGCTCCATATGCGGCTGCAGAGGCTGGTGCACTTCCAGCTCTTTTCAAAGGCATGATTCCTCTCTCGAAACAGGGGGCACAGAGGCAAATTCAAAGCAAGCACTAGAAAATTTAGGGTTTTTTTTTTTTCTCCTGCTCAGCCCCAAGCCCCTACAACTTGCCACTGCAGGATGTCCTCGCTCCCAGCACCATTGAGGAGCGGATGACAAGAACATCCAAGTTTAGTGACATTTTACAAGGATCAGGGAGGGGATATAAACTCTCCAGCTCAGGGACAGAAAGCCGAGAAACTCTCTCAGAATACATTATCCCATAATTGTAGGGTTTCAAGCACTTTCCTCCCAAGCAGCTGGTGCCTGCTGATGCCAGAGAAAGGTTATTTGGCCCAGATGCATTCCTGCCTGGTTCAGCCCGGGAATCCCTAAAACCATTCACTCCTATGAAACACCGCAAAAGCTGAATATTTCACTCTTATCTAAAATAGTAGGTATTTACTAAAAGCCAGAGGGGGAGGAACAGATGAAACAAAGTGGGCTCCTTAGGGAGAATCCTTCCTCCTTTCCAGAGGGGACCCAGTGCCTCTGAAAGGGCAACCAGGATCTGGGGGACCCCCTTTCCCCTACCCATAGCTCACATTCTGATCCAGGAGATGTTTTTTCCCCCCTGCCTCTAAAGGGATGAGTTTTGAGCTTCCAGCAAGCAGGAAGACGCTGAAGGTCAAATTAAACCTGGTTTACCTACATCGACCTAAGCAATGCAAGGCCACAGAACGAGGCAGCAGTCCCCCCCTACACGCGGGGCTCAGGGCCAAGCCATCCCACCACACCAATGGATACCCAGGCTTTTTCATTCCCAACACTTATTAATCAGCTTTTTCTGCACACACCCGCCCCCGCCAAGAGCCTGCATTTTCTCCCTGTCCCAGAGCAAGCTCCACCTTGTGCCCTCCACCTGCCTGCAAAAATTCATCGCACGAGACCAAGCGGTTAAACCCAACAGATGCTCCCAAGGCAGATACTTCCTCCTCCTGCACCAGCATCCTGGCACTACTCCCTTTGTCCCTGCTCCAGCAATACTAAAAACCCTGAAAGTGGAATTAAAATGATTTTTACACCTAGCCTGGGTTGTCAAAGCTGGAGCTCAGGCCACGGCCGTCACCACTGGGTGAGGATTACACAGCTTAGCTTTACAGTTACAGATGCCGTGTCCAAGTCCAGCCTCAGCTGTAGCAGGATAAATCCTGGAGTTATACGGCAGCACGAGACTGTGATCCACTGATATCCAGAGATGGATTCAGCCAGGAGCACCGATCCAAGGCCTCCCCGTTAGCCTCGCAGGCTTCAGTACATAAGGATACCCCCGCCCCAGCCCCAGGATTCCTGGGGTCCCTCACCATGCCTGGCACGGGGCTCCTGAACCAAGACTTCCCAGCTCTTTTTCTGCAAAACTAACCACGGCCACTGCGGTTTTGCAGGTGGCCAGATCCTGCCTGCTCCAAAGCCCGTCGGCTCTCACCCTTTTCCCCTGCATTTTACAGCGGTGGGGAAACGCAGCGAGCAGGGAGGTGTCGGGACTCACGCGCACACGTCCCTTTCTATCTCTGTCCCTGAAAAACCCGCAGGGCAAGCCACAGTGCGGCCCCGGGACTATTTTTAGGGACACCCCCCCCCCCCCGCCATGCTGTCACAGGAGCCTGGGCTAGCAAACCCTCCCGCAGCGGCAGTGGGTGACGGGGAAAGGCAAAGCTGCCAGTGCGGGCGACGAATGCCGCAGCTCCGCTTTCACATCCAATCACCCCGGCTGCATCTGAGCGACCTGCCCGCTGGCAAGCCGTCTCCTCTGAGCAGCCTGAAGACCACAAAGCTCATCATTTTCCTTCCAGCTGTCCCCCCACCCCCACCCCCAGGGCATCGCCACCCACTTTCCCCAGGCAGGGTGCAGGAGAGCCGTCCGGTTCCATTTGCTGGACACCCAGCACGTTTGCACCCTGGGATGGGGCGGGGGGGGAATTTGAGAAATCCACTCTCCCTTTTGCTCCTGCCATACAGAGACTGGCACTGGACACCCCAAAGACATCGCATCGCAAGGCCTTGCAAAGCACCTCGCAAAGCGCCGTGCATCATCAGCCAGACCCACATCTGCAAAGCCACAGCGGGGACCGGGACCTCCGGTCCGTTCACCGAAACAGGGGGTCCTGGGGCCCAGAGCTCAGACGGTTAATTCAGAGCATTGCCCCAGCCTCCGTTCCCACACACCCGCCACTTGCTGAAATTAAAGCAGGGCCTGATCTGATTCCTATGGCGGCTTAGCGCGCCCACTCAGCCGGTTTATCATAATCCCGACATAAAAATCGTTCCCTTGAAAACGCTCAGGGGTTTTGAAGCCCTGATTGTTTGAAGAGGAAAGACTCTGCTCTCGGCACAAAGACGTGCTCCCCTCTCAGCACTGGTCCAGTGGCTGGAGGCTTCAATAAGCATTTTTTACCCCTTTAGGTACTGATGGGAGGAAGCCTTACGCTTTCTCTTGGCCCAGAGCTCACCCCCAAACCCAGCCTGACAAGGTGTCCCGGACCGCACGTCGCACGGACCCGACACCCCAAAAAGCAGCAGAGCTTCAAGGACAGCTGCTGGGAGCGAGCCGCCGCTGCCGCCTGCCTCAAGAGCATCTTTGAAAATTATCCCTTCTCCCACGCAAATCTGGCTGTGATCACTCAGAGGGAGGAAATATATCTATATATTTCAATAATATATAGATATACACACATATATATCTATATCATATCTATATGATTTCTTTGTGGTTGCGCTGCCGTGCCATTCCACACCTGCCCAACCCACAGCACGCAGGAGCATGCAGGAGCGCGCGGGGCCCACGGAACCACAGTAGGAGGGAGAAGTTGGGCAGGAAAAGGGGCAATTCATGCTCCGTGGAGGCCACAAAAGAGTTTGAGCCATCAGGGCCTCCTTTTGTTTTCAGTTTAAAATTGTAAAAGGCCAGCAGAAAATCCTGATTTAAAAAAAAAAAATTTAACTATTTTTCACAGTTTGGGGCTGAGAATTTGCTAATATTATTTATAAAAAATAGAAGTGTTTTATCCTTCGCAAAGAAAAAGTTAATACCTACTGGCAGCATTGACCAGCTCGAGTATTTCTGCATGTTTGGCTGTCCCCTGACCCGCTGTGCGAGCTGCAGCGCAGCGCTTGTATGATGAGAGTGGTGTGAAGGGGCTTTGGACTCAACAATAAACTGATCTGCTGCATTTCTGCATCCTTGGCACAAGCATTAAAGATGGGAGCTAAAGGCAACTCAGTCACAAGCTCTTTCCTTGATGAAAGTGTTATACTGAATGAAATTAATAATTTTCAATAATTATATTTCTATAGGCTAGTTCTTCTCAATGACTCACCGAACCATAGAAAAAATTAGTATTACATTTGCTCCTTTTTTTTTTTCTCCAAACACACTGCTTCTAAGCATGAAAAAGAATGTGGAGAGCTAATCTCTCAACACAGAACATGCAAGCATATCTCCTATTAACGTCTCCAGCAGTTATGTGGTCATAAGAGAGAACAGAGTAGACAGTGCTGAGTGTTAACCAGTCAAATCACAGTGTCCAAGCAAGCTTAAACGGCCACATGTAAGCTGCAATTTGGATCAACGTCATGCCAACACACCGGGCTTTCTTATTGCTAGTGTACTCCGGTAGCAAATCAGGGAGAAAAGGGAGAAAAAAAAAAAAAAAAAAATCAGCTGTTTGCAAGACTATTCCAGTTCATGTTCCCAAAGGCCTTCGAGAGAGCCAAGCTCTCAGCCACGCAGCCAGTCCCACCGCTGGGAATGGTCACCCACCACAACAAAAATCCAAATTAAAAAGAAATCTCCACCCGCACGGAGAGCGACCCGGTCCGACGGCAACCCCGGACCCTGGGGGAGCTGCGGCAAAGCTCATGGCACCAAAAGCCCCAGGGAACCCACCCAATGGTCTGCAGCCACTGAAGAGCAGCAAGTGGGGTGAAACTGGTTCCCACTCGCCCTGCCAGGCTGGGAGCACAAAGGGAAGGGTGAAGACCTGGAGATGCTTTAGCCTCACAGTGTCACCACATCCCTGAGCAGAAGCAGGGGTTCACGACCATTTTAAAGGGCACATTTTGCAGCAGAAAATGAGGTGCACAAGCTCCGGAGAGCCAGGTCGGGCACGATGGGCTTTAAACCCATCCCCTCCATCACCAACCAGCATGGGCACCTCCTGCCCCTGGATCCGGCCCACCACGCACAGGCTCCCTACGCTCCGGGTTGCTAAATTCCCCGCTGAGTTTCGCCCTCGTCCCAGTTCACATCCTCCCATTCCTTCTCGTGCCTTTGTTATACCCAAGCAAGTGACACCATCAAACATCAGCCTATGGCAGTGCCGCCTTGGCCCCGCACCGACCATGATTGGTCACCTAGGAACACCAAAAGATGATCACATAGCATTGCTTCCAACCCCTGATTGGACAAAAGGCGCTTCCCCCCCCCCCCCGACCGAAAATACCGGCCAATGGTGGATGGCACATGGCAGCTCACCAAGGAATAAAAGTCCCTCATCCCCCGCGTGAGCCACTGCACCCCTTTGCACGAGGACTCACAGGCCACCACTCAACGTCGGTGTCCACCCGCAGACATCCCAGTCCACAAGCCGGGCGGGCGCCACTGCGACCGGCGACCATTCTCCTCCTGGCTCAGTCTGCCTCAAAGGGATGAAGGAGGAGAGCTCTGTGCAGTGACATCCTGCTGCCACCAAAGCTAAGGGTGTCCAACGTCATCCTATAAGGTGCTTGGAGTGCGAGCATCCATGGAGGATAGTCTCTCCCCTTCCATGGACCGAGGGTCGGATTTTTTCCGGAGCTGGTTCTCTGTTGCCCTGTCCTCTGCAATGTCCCCCTCCGGCTGGGGACAAGCCACCAGGCCAGGAGAGTGGCACGTTGCCCTCACCCAAGGGAAGAGCAGCAGCAAAGGCAACAGAGAACAGGGAATAAAATAAGAGCTTGTAAAAACTTCCCTACGCCCCTGCCACCGCCAGTGTGGGCTGCAGGAACAGTGCCAGGAACAATAGCAACACCTAAATGAACCTTGAAGGGAAGAGAGAAAGGAGGTTTTCCTTACGCTTTCCCCAAGCAGATCATTATAGGGAGTTAACACATGCACTAAATTATTCTGAATTACAGGGCCATGGGTGGGTGGGTGGGGGAAATATCTTGTTTATTAATTTAAAGTAATCATATGAGCAGGACAAATCTTTCACATCACACCCAGAACTACAGCCTTTCCCCAGACAAGGTACCAGGGACAGTTTCTTCTGCTCCCCCCCTCTTTTTTTTTTTTTTTTTTTTAAATCCCGATGAGCGCATGAGCGAAACGAGCGGGTCCAGCACAGGTCAAAAGTCAGTTCTTTCTCTAAGTCTCTCCCAAAAGGGTTTTCATAAAGTTGCAATGCTATAATTGCCCCTTTGCAAAATAAGTTCAGGTGCTGTCACCCGTATTTGTTCTTTATTATTACGAAGTCTTTTTTTTTTTCCCCTTGAAATCACCACTCTGAGGTTATATATAATGTATATCTTAATCCATCACAAGATCTTTGTGTTCTTCTAAGCAACATCAAAACACCTTTCCAAATAGGTTGCTGTATTTTTGCAGGGGGCATCTAAGGCAACCAGTCTGACCATTAAAAGTGAGTGGGAAGCACCCAGTTCACCTCTTTGACCCCAAATTCCCTTCTACAGTAGAGAAGGTAAAAAAAAAATAAAAAAAATCTCAGTTTCCATAAGGAAGAAGTTGACATATAATCCAGTGAAGGGGGTAAGGACCAGCATGAATTTGCGGAGAGGACAAATTATACAAAATCAAGTTCCCCAATTAGTCTCACGTGGTTTCATACACAAGTTAGAATTTTTTTTTTTAAATTCCCACTCTTGGAATATTGAGTCCATTCAAAGAAATGTTCATAGACAAAGGTTTAAAAGAAGAAAGAAAGCGTTTGGATAGAGGTACTAGGGAAGAAAAACAAAGAAAACTGCAAGAAACCATTTTCCAAATCACCATACCCTTCTTTCTAATCCTGATATCAAGTTATATCTGTCAGGGAAGAAAATTAAACATATTACAGATAGGGAATGGGAGGGGGAAAAAAAAAAAAAATCCAGCGCTCATATGTGCAAAACAACCATTAATAAACATTGCTCTGTTGCTGCTTTATTAAACAGATAATCCAACACAGTAATCTGTATTGATTTATGGATTCTCTTATGCTATACGACTGGTTATGCAATGAAAGTTCATCCTTGATCTGTAGTCTGTGTCCTGGACTTAACTAATTCATAATCTGATTGGAAGTTTTACTTTGTTAATTCAATTACAGTTAACAGCCGAGGAGAGAGCGGCAACATCCTTGTCTTTCTCAAGACAGACGTTTTCTTCACATGCACAGAATCAGTAAACTCTTTCTTAAAATCATAGGAGGCAAATAGGTTCTTTTTTAAAAAAAAAAAAAAAAATCCTACCTCGGGTTTTAATTCCAGTCTCAAAAAGTTGTCTTTTTTCCCCAGTTTTTTTTTTTCCGCCTCTCATTTCTTTTCTCTTCCTTTTTTTCCATTTCATTTTTTCTTTTCCTCCTCTTCCTTTTGATGAATTTCCTTTCTTCTCCACATCCTCCTCAGGCGTGTAATGGGGTTATTTTTACTTTCGGTTATCTAGCTTTATGAAGAATTGACACCACTCATACAGCTAGATAACCAAAGATAACAACCAACCCCTGAAGTCTGCAGCATTAGCAGGAAAAAGACAACCTCTTCTTCTCCAGGGGCTTCGGGGCACATGGCTTTTAAGGAATGAAGGAGGGAGGAAAACGAATAAAAAGAGATGCAAATATTAGCAGCGAGATCCATAATATCAGCACACAGCTACACCAGTGGCCCTGTTCCTGCAACCCAGTGAGCCCAGGGCAAAGCTTTCCTGAGCATCAGTGGGACAGGCAGGATCAGGCCCCTCGAAAATAGAATTTTGAGCAGAATTACAGGATAACCACACAGGAGCAGCCTATTTTCTGCCACGGTTAAATTTGTTTCATTTGCAAACCAAATGATATTCTGCAGGTGCTGAGAATTAAGCCCGCATTATTTTTAATAACTATCAAATTAATGCATTCAAACTGGTAATAATCAAAGCAAATATAATTTGCGCCCGCAACTTAAAATATGCATAGAACACCAAAAGGACATTTCCCCACCCATAAATGCATTTAACGCTCGCTAAACAAAATGACTGCGAAAAACCTGCCGGTTAAAATAAATAATAACTTGTGATGCTTTGGATTCAGCCAAGATCTGGGGGAACAGAAGCGATGAATAAACACAGAAAACAGAGGAAATGATGAAAGGAAGGGAAGGGAGGAAAGAAGGGAGGGAACGACCCCTGCTCGGGGCTCAGGACCCCCGGCCCTGCGCGCAGGGACCGCGCACCTCGGGCAGGGACCCGCATCCCTCCCTTCCTTCGGGGGGGGACGACACACGACCCCCGCATCTTTCCTCGGTGGGGACCCGCATCCCTCGCTTTCCTTCCCCCGTATCCCTCGCCTTCCTTTCCCCGCATCCCTCCGTTCTTTCTTCTTTCGCGGGGAACCCGCATCCCTCCTTCCTTCCTTCGGAGGCTCCGCATCCCTCCGTCCTTCCTTCCTTCCTTCCTTCCCCCGGGAGGGGGGCAAACCTGCATCCCTCTCCTTACCCGGGGTGACCTGCCTCCCCCGACCCTTCCTTCCTCCAGGGAGGAACCTGCATCATCCCCCC
>NW_010972611.1:877979-878251 GCF_000737465.1 Haliaeetus leucocephalus | reverse complement strand
GCCGCTGCCTGCCGCTGCCCGCAGCCTCTGCGCCGGGGGGAGCGGCGCGCGGCACTTTTCATTCATGCTTTCACACTCCCGGCCCTCGGCGCCGGCTCTCATTGGCTCGGCTCCGCCTGACGTCACCTGCCCTGACTCCCACCCCTCTGCAGCGCCTATCGGTTCATCAATGGGCGGGGGAGGGGCCGGGAGAGGCGCGCACACGCGCGTCGCCGCCGCCCATCACCCCCATCCCCGTCACCCCCATAGTCCTCCCCATCATCACCCCCCCC
>NW_010972611.1:876407-877553 GCF_000737465.1 Haliaeetus leucocephalus | reverse complement strand
CCAGGGGACTCAGCCCCTCCCGGCTCCCCTCTCTCACCAAAGGGGAAGCCCCCGCCTGCAGCCCATCGCTGCCGGTGCCCAACCAGCACTCTGTGCCGATGCTGGGGCCTGGCTGCACGGTGCAGACCCCGGACAGAAATCAAATGCTATTTTATTTCTGTAGTTTTAACCCCACAAGCCCTCTATTAATTACTCTTTTATTTTCCCTGTTATAATACCGATAGCATCAAAACTAATAACATGATTTTTCCTCAAACAAGAACGGGTTTGGGTTGTTATGGTTTGTTTTTTTT
The DNA here is from genome assembly GCF_000737465.1 of Haliaeetus leucocephalus. Classification (NCBI taxonomy): domain Eukaryota; kingdom Metazoa; phylum Chordata; class Aves; order Accipitriformes; family Accipitridae; genus Haliaeetus; species Haliaeetus leucocephalus. The sequence goes on along the minus strand of NW_010972611.1, from coordinate 877,260 downwards.
TTCCTTTTCTCTTAAAATTCCTCTTTGCCTTGGAAATTTTTTTTTCCTAGTGTAAAACCAGACAGCTTTGGGGCTGTGGGTTTGGGGCAGGAGGTTATTCATGAGTTTTGCCTCCTTCCTGGAGCCAGATTCTCCCGCTGCCACCACCAGCACAGCCAGTGGCACGTCCTTCCCATGGAGGGCTCATCTCCCAGTTGCCCCCACTGGGAAAACGGGATCCCACTGGTCTGGCTCCCGTCAGGCCCAGTACTTACAGCCCCGGCTGGGAGTGGGGGAAAAAGGGGACAGGTGACGTTAGGGACACAACACTGACGGGGTGAGCAGGGAGGGTCCTGGGGGGGCACCCAGACAACAGGGACTACCTCAGCCCTGGGGGTCCCCAAACCTGCCCGGGGGGGTCCCCAGCAGCTCGGCATTATGGACAATGCAAACTGTCCTGGCTCCGCTGCCCCCAAGGATTGGGCTTTGCCCCCCAGGACTCTCACTTCTCGCTGGCAGCCCCCCACCCCGTGGCCTCCTACCTGGCTTTTCTGTGAGGCCCCGTCTGCACGAAGGGGTTTGGGGGGGGACGGGAAGAGGGGGAATGCACTTTTTCTTTTTTCCAGCCCCCCACGTTCAATTCCAGCCCTGGTTGGGGGAAAAAACGCAGATTTCAGGAACATCCTGCTGGCTGCTTGCGGGAGGGGGGAGGCTACAGCACCCATCGGGGGCTCCCCGGGGGGCACCCAGGGACACCCCCACCTACAGCCCCCTCCCCCAACTTGCAACCTCCAAGCTGCTGCAGCTCTTTTAGGCGAACGACCCTTTCCCACCCCTTCCCGGAGTCGGTCGCTCCCCGGGGCTGTCGCCCCCC
>NW_010972611.1:873854-875336 GCF_000737465.1 Haliaeetus leucocephalus | reverse complement strand
GACACGGTGGGGGGACACGGTTAAAGAGCCGGCAGCGCGGGGGTGGGTGCCCACGCAGCCCCCACCCGCGGCCGTCCCGGCGGGCCCGACTTGAACCATTCCCTACCCTCGCTGAGAGGAGATTTGGGGGGGGGGGGGGGGAAGCCCCGCATCCCTCCCCTCTTTTCATTCTCCTTTTTATTAAATTCACGTAAAAAAAAATAAAAATCTAAACTTATATTTTAGGGTCCTCCAGAAATTATAGTTATTTTTTTAACCCGCCAAAAGAGGAAACACGAAGAATATCGCTATTTATCCCAAGACACGCTGCAAAGACACGGATTCAGCTTTCAAACTTATATTCTCCCTGGGATTATCCCAATGACGGTGCATTTTATATATATATATATATATATATCGCGTTAGACACGTCCCGATCCGGGAGGATTTAGGGAAGGACACGAGCGATTTGCAGCAAATGCTCGGGTGTGTTTTGAGTTTCATTAGCAAATAAAAACCTGCTCCATGCTTTGCTGCTTTTCTAGAAAGTCGCTTTACGCAAACCGAAGCCAGACAAAAAAAGCAATAAATACGAGGAACCGTTGCCGCGATCGCGGGATCCCCCGATTCACGGCAGATTTAAAGATTTCCAGCCCTAAAATTTGCACGTACACCATTGCATAAAGAAAAACTTAATTTTTTTTTTTTTTTGAGGGGGGGTTGCCCAGGGCTAAAAACGGAGCTGAGCTGGGCAGGACCTGACCCGACGGGTACCAAGTGCTTTTCTGCAGAGACGAGAATCCACGCACAAACCGAAAATAAACCCCAATACACGATTTTATTTTTTCCCCTGCACCCTTTGAGTGCAATCTCCTCCCCTTTCCCCGCGCCGATGGGGAGAATTAAGGACAGAGGACAGGGATGCATATTTTTAAGAGAAATCGGGAAAATTAAAATGAAAATTTAAAGGCAGAAAAACAAAAAAAAAAAAAAAAAGGAAGAAAAAATAAAAAGCCGTGCGAGGTTTTCCACCGGTGGCAGCACCGGGTGCCCGGGCCCGCTGCAACCCGGGAGGTGGGTTTGGGCCGGGGCACGGCCAGCTGCAGCTCCAAGGCTCACATCTGGCCCCGAATAGCTACTAAAAAAAAAAAAAATACTAATTTTTTAAAGAAAAAAACACACAATAAAACACCCCACTTCTTTTCGGTGACCTTCCCGGCCTGCTGCGGGGCCGCCCGAAGGCAGAAATCCCCGGGCGGGGGGGGGAATTGAGCGGAGGTCCTGGTTGGGGGCGGGGGGAGGGAGAAATTAAAGAAATGCAACGAGAAATTTGCGAGGAGCGGGGAGAAACCCCCTCTTTGCCCCTCCACTCCACACCCGGCCGCGCTCAGCTGCGTAACCTCCGCGCTGGGTTTATTGTAACGCGGATTTAATTTATTTTGAACCCCATCCATCGGGATTTGCTTATTCGATAACGAGGTGCGGACCCGGGAATCCCCCCCC
>NW_010972611.1:873191-873394 GCF_000737465.1 Haliaeetus leucocephalus | reverse complement strand
GGGGGGGGGGGGGAGGTGGCAGTGCACCCTCCACTCGGAGCGGGTCTGGGTCACCCCCGGGATCGTGGCAAGCTGGCTGCTGCCGCGGGGGGGGGGGGGCCGGGGCATTTCTATAACGGTCCCGGCCCGGGGTGGCCGGGGAGGGGGGAGGGAAGTCCGGGGGTCGTCCCCAAACTTTCTTAGCTGCAGGGATGCCGGCGGGC
>NW_010972611.1:872580-872982 GCF_000737465.1 Haliaeetus leucocephalus | reverse complement strand
CCGCCGGCCCCCCCCCCCCCTTTTTTATTTATTATTTATTTATTTTATTATGATTTTCTCACCGAGTCCAATAAATCGCGCGGCTCGTCTGGCCTCAGACGTGTTCAGCAACCCAAGCCGTGCGGCTTTTGTTCCGCCAAGTCGCACATTGTTTGTCCGGCCGCGGGGCCGGCCCAGCGCCGTACGCGGAGGCTCCGCGGGGGCTCCGCGCCCCGGCCCGGCCGCCGTGGGGATGGGGATGGAGCCGGGGGAAGCGACGGTTTGCGGGGGGTCCCGGCCCGGCCGCCCCTCTTCCCCCCCCCGGGGTTATCCCCGACTTCTTCAGCTCAACCTCGGGGCGGCTGTCGGAGGGGGGGTGCGCCCGTGAGGCCGGAGGGTCCCGCCTGCCCTGCCTGCCCTGCC
>NW_010972611.1:872099-872301 GCF_000737465.1 Haliaeetus leucocephalus | reverse complement strand
CCCCAGCCCCAGCCCGGTTCGCCCCCACCTCTGCAATCCGCGGGTCTCGGCGGCGGCGGCCGGAGGAGAGGGGGGCCGGGCCCGACGTAAGGATATATAGGAGCGGCCGAGGAGCCTCCACGTAGCCTATACGTAAAGTATACGTGGTATATTTTTAAAAAGTTGCCATGCAAATGCGGGGCCAGCTCCATCGCAAGGGGGG
>NW_010972611.1:869637-871905 GCF_000737465.1 Haliaeetus leucocephalus | reverse complement strand
GGGGAGTCGCGATATTTCCAAGCTTCCTTAACCTATGTATTGCTCGAAATCGATCAGCGAAGCGCAGTAAGCCTGGCAATTAGGAGCTCATTACCATATATGCAAATATGGCAACCTCTCTCCCGCAGCCAACGGAGGGCTGAGAGGCGGCGAGCGAGAAAACCCGCAGCAGGGTTTGGGGTTGGGAATTGGGGTGAGGCGGGAGGGAGAAAAAAGGTTATTGGGGGGGGGGAGGAGGGGGTTGAAAGGGTGCACAAAGAGCTCGGGGGGCGCAGACACGCGTGGCCGGGTCCCGCGTGGCCGCTCCGAATTTGTTCCTTAATTAAAAATAAAAATGTCCTCCCTTTGAAATAAACTCCCGGTGAACAGCACGGCCCAGCCGGGCTCCTCCGAGGAGCCCCCCAAAAACCTGTTAATTACGGGAAACGCCGGGTGCCGGGGTGGGGGGGTCGGACCGCTCCTGGGACCGGCTGCGCCCACCCGCTGCAAAGAGTATTTTAAAGGTAACCACTGACTTCTTACATTTTATTTAAAAGAAATAATACAAAAAGAACCCCAACAAAAAACCGAACAAACCCACCATAAACCGGTGATTTTCCAGCGCACACGCTCGCTCTCGGGTTCCCTTCTTTCAGTAAAGAGTTACCTGCGATTTTATAAGCATCGTCGGGGGGGTTTGGGGTTTTGGTTTGGGTTTTTTTGTTTAATAAGCACAGTTTAGGAGCAAAGTCGCCCTGGCATTTACTGAAAGCTGATCAAAGCTGGGGGTGTCACCGCAGGAACAACGCGGGGAGCGGATTTCCCCCACGGTATCTGTCGGAGAAGAGCGGGGGGACACTGGTAGCGTGTCCCCCCCGTGGCATTTTCTCAAGTTATACCCGGCTCTGTGCTTTCCCCCCTTCTACTTGGGAAATGACTTTGTCTTCCTCTTTCCACAAACTCTAATCGCGGCTTATTAAAGAAAAGTAATGTCCATTTCAAGTTGGACTCTAATTTTCTTCCCTACTTTGGATTTTTAAAATTTTTTTTCCTCCCCAATGAATAACATTTACTCTATTTCGCCAGCTACCCAAACCCCAAAACAACGAGAATGAAATGAAATCAAGAATCGATTCCTTCCGCTAAGCACGTTTGGGGGATTAGTTTGAATAATAAAAATATATATAAAAATACCCAAAGTGAGCAAAACCATCCCAAGGGCTCGGTGCACCGGAGCCCGGGTTATTCCTGCTCCTCACCCGTGCCATTCGCAGGCAAGCGCAACAGACATGAGGAAAGAGGTATTGCAGGGGTTTCTGTCCTTCTTTCTTTCCTTTTTTTTTTTTTTTTTTTTTTCTTAATTGGGAAAAGCCCTTTTCAGCGGTTTTGCAGCTCCTCGGCAACTGAACCGCTTTTCCCAGCCCCGTCCGGGTCGTTGCTTTCTGCATTCCTCTGCCCCATCCCTCACGAATTCCTGAGCTACCAGGATTTATTATTATTATTTATTTTTTCATTCATTTCTATACTGTGAATGTCCACAAATGGAAAACAACCTGCACGGCGACAGGCTGAGGGACCTTCCCTTATCCTGGGCATCTCCGTTCCGTTGCATTTTATATTTTGATTTGGTTATTGTTTATATTTGGGGAATTAAGCCGCTAGTTTCTACAAATATCCTGTGAGTTTCGAAATGCAGAGAACACTGTTCGGAAAGGGGGGAAAAAAAATTAAAAAATCCCTTTCGGTTCCCCCTCTCTTGGCAAATTCGCAATTACCGACGACCAACGAGATGAAGCGTTTTCCCTGCAAAAATCCTCACTCCAGACCCCAGAGGCTCTGGCATCACCCGCGATCATCGCCCACCAGATTATGCTAAAAAAATGGATTTATTATTATCCCCCCTCCTTACCCCAAAGTAGCAATTAAAGAAAGTGGTGACTTTTGCCTTCAGAAGAGGCTCGGGTGCTGCTCCGGCTCCACACCTTCATTTTTCGGGTCGCAAAGCTCTGCTTTATTTTCCCTTACATTGAACTTTAAAGAGGAGGGGTTGGAGGGAAGAGACAGATAAATTCATCCCAGTTTTTTCGGAATTACCTCTGAAAGCCCTGAGGAAATGCTGGCTCCTCCATCCGAAGGCACGCAGCCTTTGCCTACAGCCCAGGAGTTTTGTACCCATCTCAGCTCACATTTATTTTTTACAGCGTCACTCATTTGCCGTACGGGCAGTGAAAGGGGCGTTCTTTAAGGAAAACAGGCGTTTTAAACTTATTTTTTAAGCAAGTTTAATTC
>NW_010972611.1:850601-869627 GCF_000737465.1 Haliaeetus leucocephalus | reverse complement strand
GGGGGGGCGGTTAGTCTCAGATGATCCAGGAGGATTCTTCACCTTGGAAAACCGGGATTTTCGCTGTCCAGGGCTGGGGGAGGCAGGCGGGCAGGGGAACGGCGAAGACACCCCCCGGCGCCGCCGACACACCCCCGCGGGGGTCGCGGAAGAGCCGCAGGCGGGGGGGGCCCCCCCCCCCCCACCCCCGCACGGAGCCGCACAGCCCCGCACCCATTAAAAAAGACTTGTTGAGATAATGCAAAACACCCCCCCAATCCCTAATTCTGCCCAGAAACGCGCCCGTCGCTGTGCTTGCTTGCAGCAAGGCACACGCCATGCAGGGGGGTGTGGGGGGGGTCAGGTGTATGTCCCCCTCTCCAACGGCCGGTGCGCAGCCCCCGCCGGATTTTATTTCGATGAGTCTTTGCAAGATATTGCGGCCCCGCGGGGTCCAGGTTCTGCCCCCCCCAGCACCGCAGCCCCTTCCCTACCCTCAGCCCCCTGCCCAGGTCAGACCCGGGAGAGGCCATGCACATCGGGGAGCTGCAAAGAGGGGGGATGCCTGCTGCGAAAGCAGGGGGCTAATTCACCAGCAGCAGCCCCCCCCAAACTGCCCAGAAACCCTTGGGGTGTTCATATACCCTATCCATATGTGCCCGATATGTGTGCGCCCCGCGCATGTATTCCTTGCAAGCGTGCAGCAAGCGTGCTTGCACGCCGGGTGCGCGTACCATGCATGTGGGACACACGGGCTGCGAGTGTGCAATGTGCATGCAGAGTGTGTGCACGGTTTGATTTACATACAGCTGCATACGTGCACACACCGGTTCCGTCCACGCAAGGAGCTCCCGGCACCGTCCGTGCAGGACACCTGCAGGGAGATGCTCTCCGTGCCCCCGCGCGTGTGGAAGGGCAAAATACCCACCGTAAAAATGCTCTGCCCACAGCCTTTGCCCTGCTTGGGGGGAAAAGATTGGTGATCTCTTTACTCAGTAGTGGGTGCTGGACACCAGCAAGCAGTTCCGAGGCAGTGACGGCTCTGCAGGGTGCGGAGAGCCTTGCAGGGCCCCAGCATGGAACAGCCTGTCCCTTCCCTGCTGGGGTTTTTAAGGGAAATTCCCTCATTTTTTTTCTGCCTGCCAGCTCAGAGAGGCTCCATTCAGGAGATGTTTGAGCTCTGTAAGAAATGCCACATATGGTTCAAAGAAGATTTTTGGCTTTTTAAGTATTTGCACCGAGATGTGCACAAACATGTGTGACTCTATCTAGACAAACTGCATGTGCTTATTTTCTATAAACCATGGCCACGCAACAACCGCTGCCCCTAAAAGTGTGTATTGCTGATACTGGGTGATGTTCAGATACATGTTTTTGTTTGAAATTCTCCCGGTGGCCCCAGTCACATCAAAATTTGGGGTACGGGTGCCTGAGCAAGTTAGTGGCTCGTAGATTTGGGGGAGGGAGAGAGGTCTGGAGCTGGGTGATTTCCAACTAAATGTCTTTGTCTCTGTGCTAAAAAGCACCAACCTCGTGCACTGCACTTTTCTGCAAGTGACTGTGCTCGCTGGGCATTTTTGCTGCTGCCTGGGCCGCGTAGTGCCACCGCTTCAGCATCCCCCCAACTCCCCAGACAAAGAAATTTGCAACAAAAGATGCATTTTGAAGCAAGCGGTTGCGCGCCGAAGGACAGCAGCAGAGAAGCTCCGGAGCCGTCCCCAGGCCCGCAGGGCTGTGCCAGCCGTGTACAGGCAGCCGCTGCCTGCCCGAACCCTTTGCTCCATCCTCAACCAAGAAACCCGCTGGCCACGTGCAGCTGCACAGAGACAAACCCTTCTCCCCTGAGCCAGCTCCTGGGTTGGAAAAACTCATGCCTTCCTCCTGCCTTTCCCCAGCAAGTATTTCCTCCCTCAGGTGGAGATTTTAATAGTTCACCCAAAAGACCAAATCGCAGCTCGATGCCTTCCAAGGCGGCCACGTAACCTGGGAGTTTCAGAGCGGAAGGGGGCCAGAGCCGGAAAACAAGCAAATTCATTTATATCAGCTCATCTTGGCCTGAGATGCGATGTCATCCTCAGTTTCAGCTCATCCCCAAACCAGTAGCAAAAAAACCAGAAAAAAATACCAACCCCAGCCCCAAACCAAACACAAAAATTCTCTCTTCCCATACCGGAGTGGAGCTCTGTTTTGTCTCAGTAAAATTGGGTAAAGTGTCCCCCCGGCACCTACCCCGGCTTGCACAGCTGCCCGAAGCACTCAGTCCAGCAGGTGCCTTTTCTTCTGCTTCAAAGGGCTTTGATCTGGACAGCTCTTTTGGAGAATGGCGTTTGTTAGTAAGAGATGCCTGGCACGAACGCGGCCTGATTACAGCCCTGCTCGTTAAAAAAATGTTCTCTAAGTATTGAAGGGGATAACAAGGATATTTAAACATTCCCAGCGTGCACCTTTAAGCGGCAGAAAATAAGGGAAATTGCTATCGTTTAATTCAGTATTGCTCCTTTTGAACTCCCACTGGCTTTGCCTGCAATTGTTCCCTTAGCCGGAGCTTGAAGCCGAGTCTAGATTACAGAGGCGTCGGGTCTGCAGGTCCGGAGGGCTGGGAGGGTGAGCACAGCAGGACCGGCTTCTCCACATGGCAAAAGGCCGATGGGGCTGGTTTCCATTCGGATTTTGAAAGATTTCCCTCAATAGCCCAGAGCAGGGTCTGGGTTTGGGGCCCACGGCCCCAGTTTGCAATTACTCTTGTATTTTGTGTGCGTCAGGGAGAGGGTGGAGCAGCGTTTCTTTTTTGTCTGTATCTCTGAGGAAGCTTTTTCCAAAGCAAGAGCAAAAAAATCCACAGCTGGTGTTCGTGGATGAGACACTCAGCTGTGTTCTGCTAGGGGGAAGAAAAAAAAAAGTCTAATTTTAGATGTTCTGAAATGCTTACAACATGCATCCCTCCAAGTGCCTGGCATGGGCACCTGGTGGTTATTTCCACCCCAGTACAGGGAAAGAAAAGAAGAGCTTGGCTCTGCTGCGACCTTTGCCAGGCTCTCCCCAGGTGACCCCATGGGATATCTCCTTCGGGGTTCTTTCTGCCCTGGGAAGGGCCATTCGTTAATATTTACAGAGTAGCTCCTGGGCAGAGGAAGAGGCAGGGCTCCTCTTATTTCGGGCAATTTGCTCACGTTTTGGCTTAGCCCCTCCTGGCCTTTCAGAAAGTCTCCATCTCCCAAAAAAAGCAGCTTTTTGTGACGCATTGGGAGCCCTACGGCTGAAAACTCAAGTCATAGTACGACAGCCCGTTATTTAACAAGAAGTTCATTATTTCCCAGGTCTTTTGCCCTCAAGACCTCTAGCATCCCTCTACCCACGTCCCCCAATGCCGCAGCGGTGTGCCGTACCTCCGCCGGACGCGTGTGCCGATGGAGCCCCCAGCCCCTTCCATTCCTCCACGCACCCACCTCCCACTGAGACTTTTTCTGCCAACCCCCGAAGATTTTAGACCCAAACCCAAACAATTTCTCATTTTCCCATTTAACCCCAAACAAGCGGATCCAAAGCACCACGTAAATAAGGGAGAAGCTTTCGGGGGGACAGCATCCCCGACCTGAAAGGGGGAAATCTTCTGTCGAGGCAGGACAATGAAACTCAAAGGGCTCGGCAGGCTGCAGCCCCCTGCTAGAGCCAAGCCTTAGGGGAGGGTGAGGGTCTCAGCTTACCCGGCCTCTCATAAAAGTCTCCTCCATTCTAGCAAATAACCTTTATGTCCAGGGACTAGCAAAGTTTGCTTTCTCCCTCCAGGGTTAGTCACAGCAGGAGCGAAAGAGAAAGCAACCGCTTGTAGGAGGTTCCCTCAGCATAATAACCTCAGAGGAGTTTAGGTCTAAAGACTAAAAGGCTCTATTTACTTTCACTGACAAGGAACAATCTAAGCAGATGTCCTTTGATGGGATTAGTTATTAATCCTTGAATCATGGGTAAATGGGAAAATGATCCATTATTTTCTGCAAAATCCTTCACTAGTTTAGATTTCAAGGATGGGGTGAAGGATTGTTAACAGAAAGGTCTCGACCTATCTGTTTTTTGCCATTTTAAAATGTATTTTTACAGTTTGTGCTGTGGAGTGTAACTCTGAAATAAAATAATAAAAAAACCCAACAAAACCCAACCAAGAAAAAGGGTTTTGCTTCCACTGACGACTGAGAACAATGCGCTGTGTCAGATATTTATCAATATATAGGCCCAAGCATTCCTTGGATAATAATGCTGATGATGACAACGACGACAACAACAACAACAATAATAATATTAACAACAACACTCCCCCCCTCCAAAAGCATAATCTGCACTATTCTCTGAACAGCTTTGGCAACTCTGCCTAAATGTTTAGATCCTTCCAATGCCTCTGTGTCACGTTAGTTGCAAAACATGAGCCGGGCCCCACAATGCGATGCTTCACAGGCAGGTGTGGCTTTGTGTCGGCTGTATATTAGAAGTGCTATTTTATAAATAGCGTGTGTAGGTGGGTGCAATGCGCTCGGGAGAGGGAGGTATGGAAATAGCTGGTGAGACATGCCGGGTTGGCTCAGGGGACCGATTCCCATCGGGTGGAAATCTGCGCAGATGCTTTCTGGTGCGGATGGAGCTGTAGCCACGCAAGGATCTTCCCACGGGCTAGGTGGGAGATGTGCCAGCATCCAGCGCTGCTGTCCTGCGTAGAGGGGCTGGAGCTGGTGGAGCTTACACCCGTGGGCCACCCCGCCCCCTTGCCCCCCCCCCCCCCCGCCAGACACACTGCTGGGAGAGCAGAACGAGGAGTTTTTCTCTCCCATATGTCTAAGTTTGAGTAAAGCACAAAGCAAAAGCCGAAGTTACTGGCAATTTACCCATCCCTAGGCGCTGTGGCCGCAGCTCAACTTATTGGAGTGAATATTAATAGCCCCGAGACAGCCGCTCACCCCCGAACTCTGCCTCCAAGTCTCCCATGTAGGGAAAGCAGAAATAGATTCCCAATGAATAATTTACTCCGCTTTCTTTTGATTTGCGTTCTGATTGTACACAGCAGTGCAGGCTCTGAGGGGGGGAAAACATGTTCTGATTAAAGATTTATACTGGGCATATAATTCTGTTGCTGTTGTTTAAATCTACTTCAAAGTTTGAGAAGGGTGGTCTGTAAAATAAACAGTCAGGAACAGCAAGGAGCTTGTGGACAGTCTTTGGGGTGTGTGTGTGCCGGATGCATGAGTTCAAAGGCCCGTAATTTCATGGATACAAACTTTGCACGGGCTTGCTGGAAAGGTGCTGTCCCCGGCATCCTTCTAACATCAAATGCAGCCAAACTAGGGATTTAAATGCCCCCTGTTACCTCACACTACTGACCCCCAGTTCCTTCTCCTGCACTAAGACCACACCTCAAAAATCAAGAAATAACAGGTAAACTTGTGGTTTATTCTTTTACTATTCTTCAACTGTACAAAGAACAGTTTCTGGCTGCAGGGGGTGATTATCTTAATGTGGGGAAACTGAGACCTGGAGCTGGACGATGCTTTAACCAAGGGTCACCCAGTACACAAGGATGAACCAAACTTCAGCTTCCAGCTTCCTCCTTTACTCAAACTTAGAAATACAGGAGAGAAAAACTCCACGGCCTTCCCAGGCTGCCAGCTGAATGATTCAGGGCAAAGGATTTTCTCTTTCTTTCCTCTCTCTTCCTCAGGCTGCCTCATTGACAGAGGGCAGAGATGCTTCCCAGCACATGCCTGTGCAGAAAGCACCTCCAGCACAAAAGGGAGCTGCGATAAAAATACAGTTATTGCTCTATTCGTGAAAGTGCCTTTTGATAAATCCTCGATATTTACATCCCCAGTTCCCGTCAGCTCGGGAAGAGCAAGAGCTTTGTGCGGCAGGGACTGGCTCTCGCAGCACACAGCCTGGTCCTGTAAAAAAAGTGAATCTGATGAAATGGCGTTTTCCAACGAAAATGGTTTGTTGGACATTTTGGGGCCAGCTGCCTGCATTCAGCCCTGACTGACTGCCTAGGTAGCAAAGCAGCAGCAAGACGCTCCTGCCCTTCAAGGAGAAGCCTCTCAGAGGTGGAGAGCTTTGAAACCACTCTTCAACCCGTCTTCCTGGGATGGCCAAACTCATCTCTGGGAGCGCTGGGCACCCCTTGGCAACTCCAAGTCCGGCTTCGCAAGCCCAAAGGGCGATGGTCCTGGTCATTGCCTCACCTGCATGGGTTGTCAGTCTTGCAGGCTGCCCATAGACCTTGCTGCTAACACTGGCTAGGTCAGCAAAGGTGTGTTCCTGTATTTTTATTTCTTTTCAAGGAATTCACACCAAATTCAGGAGCTCCCCGGCCGCACAGTTCATGGGACGGTGTAACAAGGAAATAACCACGCTGGGGCCCAAAAACACCCCACGCTGGCAGCCCCGGGCTGCCCCACAGCCACGAACCCACTCAAACCCTTCATTTCCAGCTGCCCTCGGCGCATGAACAGCCGCGGTGAGTGACAGCTGTCAATCAGCGCCGCGGCGCGCTGCGCTCTGCCGCCACCTCGCGGCCATTGGGGCGAAACGCGACCGTGCGGGCCATTCACCCCCCTTCCCGAAATGGGCGTTTAATTGGGAAAAATTTAATAAATTTGCATTTTGAGCATTAAAAGAAATAAGCGTTGGCCCTGCCTGGGGGGGGGGAGGGTGTCGGCGCCCTCCGGGAGAGGCTGCAGGCGGAGGTGGGGGTGGAAAAGGGATTTCCCCCCCATTAGTTTTGGGGTGAAAACTTGATTTTTTGCTGGGAGGTGGCTCTTGGCCTGGTTTAATTGAAATCAGCAGCTGGGGGGGGGCTGCCCTGGAGGGGCCAGATCCTGCCCCTGGCTGGTCCCTAAAAACCAGAGTCCCGCTGCAGCGGGTGGAGGGATGCAGCGGGGTGCAGGCTCTGCCCTACACCCCGACCCACTGCTCCCACCAGCTCCCACCAGTTCCAACCCAGAGGAACCAGACAGTGCTGCCCTCCCTGCCCCGCAACATCCCTGAGGATATCCTGACCCCAAAGATACCCAGCAGAGAGCCGGGGGGGAGTGCAATGGGGACCCCCCAAACCAAAGGCAGCCTTCAGGCGGTCACACTTATCTTGGTATCCTTGCTGGAAGCTCAACAGAATTCCCATCTCCAGGCCCTGTTTGAATTTCAAGCCCATGCGGGTCTCACGAGGCACTGGGATCAGGAGACGCTCTGACACCCACTGAGAAAGGGTTTGGGTAGGAAATGCGGCGCCTGACCCGCGAGGAGGCTGCAAGGATCCATGGGAGCCATAGCATGGGGTGTCTTGGGGGTGTCCATCCCCGGCCAAGCAAGCGAGCAGCCCAAGGACACGCGGTCTGCAGGGAGGCACCAGAAACGTTGTGGTGGGAACCACTGTCTCCCCCAGGAGCATCCCAGGGTGACCATCATCCCCGCATCAGGGTTGCCTGTGGGGAGGGGGCTGTCCGCCAAGCAAGGGGTAGCCACTGGTCCTCAGACTGGTTGGATCCTTTGTGGACATGGGACAGGGATGGGAAATTGGGGACCCCTGAGCAGGAAAGGAGGGTAACCCCCCTGCTCCAGCCCCCCGACCTGTCCCACTGCCCGGCCACGGTCATGCAGCCGGGCAAGCTTGTGCTAATGCAACCAGTGGGAACTGGGACAGCAGTGTCACCGCCAGCCACTGAGACTAGGTGACACAGGGAGCACGCCCACCTCACCAGGACTTCTGGCAGGAGCTTGAACCCTGGACCCAGAGCGACATCCCGCTGCACCCTGCAAGGCGGGGGGCTGAGGAGGGTGGGAAAGAAAGAGCCAGAGGCACAGAAAATTATCAGAAACGTGTATTTTTTTCTTTTTAATAGTAAACCTCTTTACAACAAATATAGTGAAAGAGTTTCCAAACAAAACTCATAAGAATTTTTCATGGTAATTATTATTATTATTATCATCATTTTTTTATATCTTTTTTTTCTTATTGTGGAATATACAATAACGCATCACCATACAGCACAAAAAAAGGAATACTGAAAAAACGAAACAGACGTCTCAACCACGTGCTGCAGTCCCTGGGAAGGAGCCACTGATTGTCAAGGGTGCAGGTCGGGAGCAAGGATGGGAGGGGACGGGGACGGGGTCGATGGCGTCCCCAGGGCTCGGGAGATTCTTGGCCGGACCAGACCCCAAGGGTGCAAATACTCAAGAGAAAGATGGAATTAGTCAAAGATCCCAGTTAAAACTTTACAAGCTCTTGGCGTAAATCCTCCCTCCCCTCTCAATGCTGCTGCTTGGCTTTCGTTGCATCGCACCTGAAGAGCTGGATACGGAGAAGAGGACACCCTGGTCCCCGCGTCCCGTCCACAGGACGAGTGTGACCGTCCCATGGCTGTCCCAATCTGTCACCCACGGGCGCAGAATCCCTTGACTCACACACACGCACACATACACGCACACACACGCACACGTGTGGAGGAGCATCAGGAAAAAAAAAAGAGGTTAAAAATATATATATATATTTATAGATACACAGTTTATCTTTTTTTTTTCCTTTTAAATTGCTTCTCAAAACAATAAATAAAACTACTCAGGGGAAGTGCACGTTCCGTTTTGTTTCTACCTGTGCAGCATCCTGGGGCGGGGGGGGGGAGAAGAGCTGCTTGTGCCGATACAGATGGGCTGAGCTGTGTAGGAGATCCAACTAACCATCATACAGAGAAGTTGGGGAGGGAGTTTATTTTTTTTTTTTATTTTTAGTGCATCATTTAAAGGGTCTATTCTATTTTACAAAGATTGTTGCAGATACCCCAGAGTTTGCTAACACCTACCTGCTTTACTAGAGCTACAGGGAGCTGGGGGGAGCAAAGGGGATGGGGTAAGACCCAAGACCCAACCCAGAGGCCATCGGTGGGGGACGTGTTTGCCAAGGGGGGGACAGCAGCGCAGTCACGATGGTCCCCACCCGTTTCAGCATCCTATTTGCCTGCAAACTGCTTGGAAAGAGCCGTGGGGAGGGGAGTCATGGCCCAAGCTGGGTGACGGGGCCGGGCAGGGGCTGCTTTGCCCCTCGGTCTCAAAGGGAGATGCCGGGAGCCCGCGGGGGTGTCCCAGCATTCGTCCTATGCCAGCGTGTTTCCACCCAGGGAAAGGATGCTCCGTACCACTCTGCGGCATGTTCAAGGCCGGAGAGCGAGGAACTGCACCGGTGTCTACGTCTTGGTGACTCGAGTGGTACCGGTAGGAAAATCCCCCTCTGCAAACTCAAAAGAAATACCTTCTTTTCCCCCCACCGCGAAGCTGGTGGTTACCCCACGCCCTGTGGTAAAATGCCGGGGGGCAGCAGCCCACCCCAGCCCAGCGACGCCTTGCATTTCTCTACCTCTCCCAACGGCATCGGGCTGGGGATGTTAGAAAATCCCCAGTTCCCAGAAAACCATCCCAGCCTGCTCTGAAGATGCAACGAGGTGCCCAGTGCAGCCTGAGCCACACCACCCTCTTCTGGCTTAAGGAAAGCATACTTCCAAAAAGGCACAGCTCTTAGAGGACGGAGCTCCAGAGGAATAAACTGGAAAATAAAGGGGGTTTTCCACCCACTGGGGAGGAGAGGGGAGCTGGGACGATCCCGTCCACTCCTCCGAGGTCCCCTATTCCTGCCTGGGGCATAGCAGTGAGCCAGAGCATCCCTGCGCACCAGGTACTTCCCTATTTCCAAGGCTCGCTCCAAGCTATTTCTGGGTGTTGCTGACCTCTCTGGACCCACGGGTGACATGCCAGCACTTTGGGGACCTTTTGCAGAAAAGCATCCCTGGTGCTCAAGCCATTGCCAAGTGGCTGCTCCCAGCCGGGAGCCTGGCAGGGTCCGGGTCTGGGACATGGAAAATTGGGGAGGGATGGGGAAGGGGGTGCACAGGAAGAGCCAAGAGGGTTGAACAAGAAATAGCTGTACAATTCGGCCATGTCCAAAGTCAGTATTATTACAATATACTCTGACAAAAATATAATCTCATTTCATATCAATACAACCAAAAAAACCCAAAAAACAGTTTTCTGTACTGTTACCATTGCTAACATATTGAAACTCGCTATTTACAGTTACAGTAGCCAGGTAAAATACAAGTGAAAGATCAGAGAGAGAGGAGGAGGGCGGAGAAGGGCAGACAGGGGAGATAAAATCTCCGGAGAAAAGGAAAAAATAAAGGGGGAAAGGCCCTCTTACATCCCAAGCATGGCTTCTGGCTTCAGATAGGGAAGGGTGATGGAGGTAGCGAAAACACAATACTCGGTTTATGGGTCTGGTTGAGTTTTTTTGTTGGAAAAAAAAAAAAGAAAAAAAAAAGAAAAGAAAAAAAAAGTGAAGCGAGAGTGGAAGAAGGAAAGGCAGAGTAAAATTATGAGAAAATGGGAAAGCGAAACAAGAGCAAACCTTCAGCTGAAGCCCACAGTTACGGACTCACCTGCAGCCCCATGAGAGGCAGATGGGGATGAATTTTTGCCACTTTGGATGTTCAAAATCCCCGAAACATCCCCAAATTGTGCCCTCAGCCAGAAGGATGGAAGGAGAAGGCAGGATGGCACGGACAAGGCATGGCTGGGAAGATGCCACAAACTCCTTCCCCACCCCAAGGGGATGCTCGCCCTGCTCACCCCTGCCAGAAAGCCGGCAGCGCGGTGGGGATGCTGGGGGGCACCAAGAGCCCCCCGCCCCACAGCCTTGCCCACAGCCCCTTCTCTGAATCCCGCACAGGCAATGGCAGTTTGCAGCATTTTCCTTCCCCAGAGCTGGTGACAAACTTTCCAATTCCCCTCAAAAGTGTTGGGGGGGGGATTTCCCAACTGAGCAACGTAAGGAGGGAAAAAAAGCACAGGAGCTGGAATTTTCAAGGAAAATGGGGGGGTGAGGGTGGTTGCAAATTTGCTTTTTCCCTGGTTTGCTGAGACTTTTTTGGGGGAGGAAGAGAAAAAGTGAAAAAGGGGGGAAGAAAAGGAAACATTTTTCTTTCTCCTCACTCTGCTTTCCCCCACGGGAGCACACGTGGCCCTTTGTGACCAGCTCTAGTTTTAACACCCCCATCTGCCCTCAGACCCCCAACCCCAGCTCCGGCCCCATACACGTGATGCTGACAAACCCCTTCTCCGAGGGTCTCCCCACCATGACCACAACCCCCCTCCACAGGGCTCAGGGGTGCTCCTTGCACAACCACAACCAGATCTACCCCCCGCCGCCTGTCCTGGCACCAACCCCCCCTCAGCCCCAGCAGCCTTCATCCAAGCTTCCGACGCAGCCAGGCTCTTCGCCATCCCCCCAAAACCGCCCCGTTAGCATGGGGTCAACTCGTCCCCTCGCACCCAACCTGGCACTGGCTTGCTGCCTCTGCAGTGCCCCCCCACTCCTGGAGCGGGTGAGACCGTTGCCATCCATCCATCACCATCCTCAATGCCTGCCTGATGCACCCCGGCAGCCCCCCCCTGGTATTTGAGGTTCGAGGCATCATTTAGGGTTCTGCTCCATCCCCAAATCTCATCCTGGGGTGGGCAGGTGACTTCCCACCCCATCCGGGTGCTACGGCTGCCGGCAGCAGCATCACCCGAGCCAGACCCCACCACCTCCTTCCATCCTCCTTCTCCTCCTCTCTGCACCAGCCAGGGCCAAAACCCCAGTTATCCTGGCACATGACGGCGGCAGAGACCTCACCGACTCGCCGTGTCCCCCCGGCACATGGACGTACCCTTTATTCTGCATTTGCACACACGCACCCCCCCCCGCCCCGTAACACTGCTCTCTCCAGCATCGTCCCATCGAGGGACACCATGGATCTGGCCAGCCCCGTCCCCACCACCGCCGGCACAAACACCCCCAAAACTAACCGGCCTCAACTCTGCCAAATCCTGGGAAAGACCAGCCTTCCCGGGATGGGGGGGGTCACAGCCACCCCCTCAACGCCAGCATCGCGGCCGCATCCACCAGTGCCAGCCCCGCGTCCCCCCCAAAAGCAGCCGCACCGGCGTTGGGCTCCCGCATCCCAATCGCTCCGTGGGGACCAGAGGAGTCCTGGAGCAACCGGAGGGAGAAGAGGGGGCTGATGCCAGCAGAGGCTGGAGTGGGGGGGTCTGCACCGTTCGGCGGCCGGCCCCGGAGTGCAAACCACCCCGGCTTACCTCTGGATCCGGCCCGCGGCGTTGAGCCCCGGCGTGCGCGTGTTCGAGGGATCCACAGAGATTTCAAGAAGGTAAAGATCAGAAACAGACTTTGGTAAGTAACCACACTTTTAGAAAGTAATATATCATTTTTGAAACATATCAGTGCATACTTCTTATATGAAAATATACACAATTGTATTTCATTCTCCAAAAAAGGAACAATTAAAAACAAAAGCAAACTAGCCCAAACACAATATATTAGCTGTTTTTTTTTGTTTTGTTTTTTTTTTTTTTCTTGTTGTTGTCATCCTTTAAAATTTTTAACGCTACACTTTGTTCAGGTTACACTTTTTTTGTCTTTTTTTTTTTTTTGTAAATGTTTTTTTTTTCTTCATGCATTTTACACCTTTATAGCCTTTGAGAATAAATAAGCTCCATTTTGCTTCCACATCTCTAAAAACTGCAGCATTTTAACTATTGTCATTTAAATCGTGCAATTTTTTTTGCAACACCCCTTTTTAAAAAATGGAAAATATATATATATTTTAAAACTAAACCCTATACAACGCAAAAATTCCAAATAAAAAAAAAATTATACACAATTGTAACTGTCAACAGTACAGATGAGCACGAGAAATAAAATTAGATCAGAAACGTATTTATAGAAGCACAAAGGAGGGTGTTGGTTTCTTAGATTGTCATTCTTCTCGTTGTCTTTTGAAAATTAGGAGGAGTTTACTGGATACTACAGTCTGGGGGGGGAAATAAAGAATAATGACCCGGACAAAAAAACAAACAAAAAAAAAAAACAACAAACCCCAAGCCCCCAACAAAATAAAGACCCCCGACAAACCAACCCCCAAAACCATTTCACCGCGACGGTGAAGCTAATGCCGTATCCGACCCGGGGCATCCCCACTTTTCCCACGAGCCGTACTTGCCCGTGGCACCAGCCCAGGGGATCGTCGAGTCCCACCGCCGCGCTGCTGTGGATCCGCTCTGGAAGGTCACGGCATGGCACGGTGCCAAACCACTCGCACTTTCCCCTCCAGGTAGGTCTAAACCTGCATCTCTACGTAACCCAGAGCGTTTCTATGTCTTGGATTTTGTTTTTTCCAGGCTCTCAGCTTCAAGGTAGAAGTGTGAACTTGGGAGTCAGGGCATGAAGTTAATGAGCAAAAATGTTTTTTGGTTTCCCTCCCCCCGCCTCGGGGTTGCTCCGCACCGATGCTCCAGCGGCAGGGACAGCGTCGAGTGTCGGGGCGGCTCTTCGCCGTCTCCTCCCCGCCAGGGTCTCCGGAGCAAGCCGCTCTGCCGGCACCTCCTGCCGCGCCGTTCCCCAGCAGAGGAGAAACTGTTTGGTTGGGTTTATTTTCTTTTTGTGAAGAAAAAAAATATAAAATGAGACCAATGAGAGGTCGTTAATCCCACCTAATTTCCAAAGCAAGGCCGTGCAAAGAGCTCAGGTGCGTGTCCGGTACGCCCAGCATCGCCGGGTCGAGGGGGGATCAGCGTGGGCGAGGAGGACCACGGTCTGCAGCGTCTCTCCCACTTCCCGTATGGACAAACGGAGGCGGAGGGAGGGAGATCCGCTTCTGTCGCCGATGCCACGCCGGTATTTTGGAGGTGAGATCCGAGCATCTCCCCAGCACACGGCGGTACCCACTGGGTACAGCTCGGGGAAGGGGAGACAGGGGGGGTTTAACCACACAAAACCTGCCAGGAGCCCTCCCCAATGCTGCGGGATTCCCACCACCTGCCTGGGGCCCTCCGGAGCATGGGAACAGGAGAGGGCATTAAAATTTATCATTCAAAAAAAAAATCATCATCACCATTGGGAAAAACTTTTCTGGCAGCAATTTGATATTGCAAAGATTTGTATGGGGAAATTTTAGCCAGCCCATCTCTTGGGGCCTCATTCCCGCAGGCAGGGATTTCAGGGCACGGTGCTCGCCCCGGGCTTCGGTGAGATGCGGATAACCGGGCAAGGCTCGGCGTGAGCCGGCACTGCAGCGCATCAGCTCATCGGTGGCTCTGGCAGGTCAGTCCCGGGCTGAGCATCGGCCACCCTAGTCCCTCTGCTGGGTCTCCGCATCCGAACTGGTTTCATCACTGGGGAGAGGAGGAAAAGTCAGGGTAGACATTAGCTCAGAAGGGACGTGCTGGGAGATGTACTGCGAGGCTCTTTTTAGCCAGCAGCTTGTGCCCTGTTGTGCCTGACCGGGCAGGACATGGCCACATTTTCCCTCTTTGGCCATCATTTCTCAAAGCTATTAATTTTCACCCAATTTTTGGAGGATTTCCTCTCCTCCTCCAGCCACTCGCTTTAAGTTGCCCCTGTTTGTTTCAATAATAATAATTTTTTTCTAAATTGTTTTTCCAATTAGAAACTTTGGGAAAAACGCTTGGTTAGAAAAAGTTTATAAAAAAACCATAAATTTGCTTCTAGTTTTGCCATCATCCCAGCACATCTTTATGCAACACGACTCATTTCAGCAGGCTGAGCTGGACACTGGATGCTTGGTGGAGGGCACTAGGAGAGCTACAAATCCAACCGTGACTTTTTGCTCCTCTCTCTTTGCACCGACTTCAGGGGGGATGCTGGCCCCAAAGCAGCTCCCGGCTTCTCCACAGCCCCCGGAGCCCATCCAGGCTCCGGCCGCTGAAGGAGCTGTTTGGCAAAGGTGGCATCCAGGCAGGTTTTGTGCCGGTTTGGTGAACGTGACCCCAGGGGTGAAGCGGGGCCAGGGCTGTCCCCGCGCAGGCGGTGCAAGGGTGACAAGGCGGCAGGCTGGGATGGGGACGGGGGACCGGCATCCCAGAGAAGAGCATCTGCAGGGAGAAAGCCCATCCCTAAAAGCCTACGCCAGCCAGAAATGGTTCTTTCTCCTCCAAACCCTCAAGCCCTGAGCTGGCTGCTGCATTTTGGGGTCAGGGCACTGCTGCCTGTCCCTGGAAAACTGCCAGAGGAAGCACCAACACGAGGAGATTCCTTGGGTTTTCCTCCTTTTTCCTTCCACTAAATCACTCCGTCAAGACTTCGGCAGATTTTCCGCACAGCTCACCTTCACCTTTTGAGGCCTAGAAACCTTCAGGCAAAATCCCAAAGGATAATTATTTCAGTTGCATCCTTCAATAAAAATCATTTATTCCTATTTTTTTAATCTAAAGCTTTGGCCCATGGGGAATGGGAATGCATTTTTAAAATGCATTTACAAATTTTGTTTGGTAAAACCTGCAATTTTCTTTAAAAGCAGCAATAACGCATCCGTCCTCTTCAAACACGCTGCGCCCAGGCAGAGGCAAGATTTTCCCCTCTGCAGGTTAACTGCAGTTTTAAAATGACTGTGGCCAGAAATAGTGGGAGTTCCCTTATCTGCCCAAAAGGATCCTCTCTGCACCTATTTTTCATGCAACAGGATTAAGCCTTAAAAATCTGCCTCTTATTTCCCCGACACACCACACCTTTATGGGACCCAGGCAGCACAAGCAGGCTGCAGATGCATCTGCACCGCATTTAATATTGAAGCTGGGCTCTCCGTGCCGCCCCCAGCCAATGCCAGCCTGCCTTCCCAAAGGGTTTAGGAAAATAGGTTTAGGAAAACCCTTTTTTAGGAAAACCGGCACCTGC
This sequence comes from Haliaeetus leucocephalus, assembly GCF_000737465.1. NCBI lineage: Eukaryota > Metazoa > Chordata > Aves > Accipitriformes > Accipitridae > Haliaeetus > Haliaeetus leucocephalus. Next base: position 853,876 of record NW_010972611.1, on the reverse strand, counting down.
CAAAGCCTTTCAACCTTTCTGAGAGCTGGATCGTGTCTGAACTGTCCCTCCCTGCACGTGGACCTGGGAGAGCCCAGGCGCTGCTCGAAGGTGCGTTTCAGGGATGCTCTGTGCCCCGTCTCCCCTCAGATCCTGTCCTGCTGCAGGCGCTCTTCTCTAGGGATACGGTCCGACCTCCCAGGGAGGGGGGGACATACCAACATCCCCGGGGTCTCACTGGTCAGCGGGCACTGACTGCCGCCTGGTTCGCCTGTCTGCACCGGCTCGTGGGGATGAGCATCGCCAGGGACTGCTTTTTTCGATGAGGACGCAGGTATTTAATTTCCACTCCCCCCCACCTTCCCCACATGCCTGGCTATTCCCGAGCCTGCTGCCCCCGGCCGAAGAGCGCCTTATGTACTGCGTGCATCGCCTGCTGCGCTAGAATGAATGCCTACAAAATCCTAAAGCTATTTCTCAGGCAGTTTATGATAATTTCCCCCCACCCCACCCCAGTAGCCCGTTTTGCCCCTGCACCCCCCACCCCCCCCAACCCTCCCATCCCCTCCCCATGGCCCCGCTGCGAGCCGGCGACACTCCCAGGGACGGCGGGGACCCGTTATGTGACCCAGGTATCCAACCGCATACGCTTTACAGAGGGGCTTTCCCCCTCGGGCTCGCTGGTGGGTCGCAGGAGGCCCAGGGATGAGCCGAAATCGGGGCGGGCAGGATCGTCCCGCTCGCTGCTGCCTTCGTAGGAGCTGGTGTTGCTGCTGAGGCTGTCGACGGGCGAGCGGCCGGTGGGCTCGTGCCGGGGCTGGTGGGGGAAGGTGCTGAGCGGGGTAGCAGTGTTTCTTTCCCGGTTGGGCGAGACGGGTTCCGACTTGATGCTGATGTTGGGGTTGGTGTTGACAGTCAAAGTGGTGGTGTGGGACAAGTGACTCCCTTGTCTGGGTGGCCGGAAGGCAGGGGGATGAGGTTGGGAGAGGAGGAGGAGGAGGAGGAGGAGAGCAGGAGGGGAGGAAGGGGGAGAAACAGATGGAGGAGGAGATAACGGGAAGTCTCTCATTATTCATCTTTTCAGTGGCCTTTTACCCTCCAATCCACAGAATGCACAACCCACAGACCCCACAGCTGAATGAATCCAGAATTATGAATCTGGATTAGATTATGAATCTGAATTAGATTATGAATCTGGATTCATAATTAGAATTATGAATTACTATGACTCCAGAATTCCTAATCTGCACACTCACCATGACACATCACTGCTGCACCAGGATGAGACCCTGCACAACCCCTGCGGGCAGCATCTCTCCTCCACCAGCACCCCACGACTCAGCCCCGATCCCACCTGCCGGCCCCACAGCAGCCACTCAAACGCGTGGAGGAGAGGGACAGGCTGAGACACCCCTGTCTCGCTCTACCCCAGCATCCCCCGTGGGCTGCACAAATCTGGCGGAGGGGTCTGACGGGTGGTTTTCCTCCAAGCCGGGAACCTCTACAGCCTCTTCACTACATCCCAAAACTCCATCCAGGCTTGCCACACGTCCTGCAGCCCCGCTGGCGCAGGAGGTCCAGGCAGCTGCTGGGGAAGCTGCTACCTGCCCTGCCTGGAAAACGTGCTCCAGGCAGTGGAGAAACGCACTGAACTCCCTGTGCAAAAGCCTGGTGCCTCCATACATCCGCCTGGTACTTCACACTGGGGATGTCAGAGTCTTACTCCTAAGCTGGCTTTGGGGCAAAGTCACTGAATCCTCCTCTTCAATTCTTGCCTCTTTTTGTCCCACGGTCTTAGTGTGATCATAGGCAAGTGGCTTAAATCTTTATTTTGACTAAGATACTCTGAAAAAGGTCTGTGTGTGGAAGCTTTATTCCAGCCTAAAAGTGGATCCACTTCAGAAAACCTGCTCCAATATGCAAGTGCACGTATTTTTTTTCCCTGGAGTAAAGCAATTCATTTTCAGTATTAAAAGCTACCCTCTTTCTACACTAGCGGGACCACTATTTCCAGACATCTTATTCTGTAACGACCACCCCATTTAACTCTGGCTCTTGCTGGATCTCAGCTCCCCAGCCGTGAGTTGAAGAGACCAATCCTGCTGTGGAGAGACAGCAAGAAGCAGCTCTCAGAGAGCATCCATCACCTAGCACACTGCTGCCCTGATCTCATCGGGGGACTCCAGGCTCACTCCTATGACAGTGGTAGGGACAGGATTCCCAAACCTCACAACCTGGCTGGTCTGGCTCTTCCTGCAGCTGTGGGCACGTTTACTCCTGCCTCCTAGAAGCACAGCGTCATTGCCGGGGCTCTGCAGTGGGAGGCTGACAATAACCCAACGGAGGAGTCGCAGCTCGGATTCTGCAGGTTTGGCACTTTGGAGGAATTCCCTGTTTCCCTCTTTCCTTTGACAACATCAACCGACTGGCCCCTGGTATCCATTTCACTTACATTAAATTTCCTAGTGATACAGGAACCAGGTGCTGTTGCTGCTGCTGTTGCTGCTGTTGCTGCTGCTGTTGCTGCTGCTGTTGCTGCTGCTGCTGCTGCTGCTGCTGTTGCTGCTGTTGCTGCTGCCAAGCAGAGATGTTGCCGAGGGACAGCCCACCAGGTGAGCTGAACGCTGGCAGTGAAGACAACTCGGCGCTTGTCAGTTGATAATCTGGAAAGGAAAGAGCCCTTCAGTCATTTCCATGTCAAACCAACTCCGACTGAGCCCTGAGCGCTGCAAGGAGACAGAGACCCGCTCAACAGACACAAACCAGCCACAACTTTGAGATTAGCCACTATTGCCATGAGCTGCACAGGGATGCCACTCAGAGTGACACATCTCTTGGGAGTCATAGGTTGGTTTGGGTTGGAAGGGACCTTTAAAGGTCACCTAGTCCGACCCCCCCCGCCACGAGCGGGGACATCTCCCACTCGGTCAGGTTGCTCAGAGCCCCGTCCAGCCCGACCTCGAATGTCTCCAGCGATGGGGCATCGCCCACCTCTCTGGGCACCCTGGGCCAGCGCCTCACCACCCGCAGCATAAAAAATATCTTCCTGACATCTGGTCGTCTTCTACCTTCAAGGCATGAGCTGCTAACAGGACCCCCCACACACACACTTACCATCGTCCCCCCAAAATCACAGCAACAGCAAACACAGCCCCGCAGTGCCAAGCCCACCCAGGACGGACCGTGGGGCGTGAAACCCCCCCCCCCCCCCCCAGGCCACCTTCCGCCGGAGGCCGGCCGGCTTTCAAACGCCAAGCCCCGGGAGGTGCTGACCCCCCCTCGCCCCCCCCGGTGCG
>NW_010972611.1:779664-850435 GCF_000737465.1 Haliaeetus leucocephalus | reverse complement strand
TTTTTTCACCCCCCCCCCCCCGCCCCCGCCGCCACCCCCAGCCGTTCTGGTTTAGGAGCTCCTGACACCCACTGGTTACGACAGCCGCCTCCGCAGCTAACGCCGAGAGCTTGAACCGGAGCCATCCCGTATCTCAAAGCTGTGAACGGTCAGGTTTGACTTAATCAGGCTGCAGAGCGAGCACGGGAAAGGACACGCAACCCTGGCCAGCGGGAAGCTCAACGCGACCTCACCGGCCTGAAATCGAGACAATTCCCACCCAATGAATAGGTTAGCCTTGCAAAGAACAAGTGGCAACAGCCCAGGTTTGGAGTTTGCTCAGGGCATCTGTACCCTACAGCCATCTACGGGATGATAACCCCTGCGATATCTCTAGCAAACACCCCAGCCACAGACACCGAAGGCGCCCGAGTGGGAACACTTCTCTGCTTGTGGTCATCTGCAAGAGAAAAATAAATACAGAAAGCTGAAATTCAGCTCCCCCCCCCACCCCTCCGCCCTCAGTGGTAGCAGCACAGGGCTCAATTAAAACCTATTTTGGGGACTTTGGCTGCACATAGGCTGGCTGGTGGACCACACGGCCAACGATTTCCACGCAGGGAGAGGAGCCTACTCGTCACGCACAAACAGGCATCTTCTGGGCTACACCTACTAATTAGGAGAGGGAGTTCCCTCCACGCCTATTCTGGGTTCTTCCAGACAAGCAGCTTTTTACATTTTTGCAAACTTTTCTCTGAGCAAATGCCAAAGTGAGTTACGCAGGAAACCAGCAAGTTCTTAAAGTCTTCATGGAGGTTTGACAGGTCGCAGATGAACAACGCCTTCGGTCAGGCAAGTGCGCCGTAACCGTCGCCTCGGGCCAGCTCGACCCCCACCAGCCGGAATCTGATGTGCCTACGAGCAGGCTGGTTTGCATTCTTCCCAAACTTTTGGGGGCCTGACGCTCATTTTCATTAAGCCCTTATTACAACATCACCCAGAGCTCTCAAAAGCCTGGAGATGGGCGTAGCCGTAATTAGCATCCACTTAAAAGCACCTTCACTCTGCCAGCACAGTGCAATGGGCTATAGCGTGACAGAATCATGCCCTCACAGCCCTCCCTGGATATGACAGTGAGTTCTCATTATATACCTAATGAGTTTCCCCCTGATTTTAATCCTGTGAAACTACTTGGACTTGACCACGTCTTGCGGCAGCGAGTTCCACGAGCGATGATGCAGCTGCTCGGGCAGAACCAGGCGTGTGCTTGCAGCAGCACATTTCCCTCTCATATAAAATTATCCATCGGAAGGCTCTTATCCGGGCTGTGTGCTCTTACCTGTGTTGTACGCTGTAGGCATAGCAGAGAAAGGCAGCCCCTGCGTCAGCAAACTCGGAGTAGCCACAGAAACAACCGGTGTGGTTAAAGAGTGAGTTGCTTGGGAGACACCTAACCGCTGCGTATTCTGCTGGGGAAGCAAACGGGAGAGGGAGTTACAACCCAAATGCATTTTACTCTGTTGTCCTCGTGGGTTATGGCCCCCCAAAACCTCGGTCTGCAGCTGCCCCCCGGGCATGCACCAGCCTTTGAAGTGGACAAGGCCGATCACGGAGACTCTGGCCATTGCTCATTGCAACAAAGCAAAGTGCAAGCCACACCAGTTACAGACGTTTAGGACCCTTGTGACATTCATCTGCAGGTCACTTGGCATTGGCCTTGGATCACCTTTCTGCACAGGGCTGGGCTTCACCCACAAGGACCAGCAACATCCCTGCCTGCATGGAGGGGGATGAACAGTGGGATGCCTCAGTCTGTATTCCTTCTGATGTAAAAAAGAAGAGTCACTATTTTCCAGAGGATGCATATAAGGTTTGCTGTGCTACTCAGGGAGTGAGATAAAGGTACCAAACCAAAGCAGGACTGGCTAACGCAGCGCAGAGCTGACACATCCTCCTCCCTGCAGCACTGGTGTCCAAAAATGAGCCTCCTGCCTCTAAGGCAAGCTGAAGATGCTGAGCGTCGCTCTCAGGATTTTAAAAGCACTCCGGCATCCTTAAACTTGAAGTCCAGTGCTCAGCAACCTGCCGGTGCGGTGCCCTCAGGAGGTTTGGGTGACTCAGGCATTAGCAGGTCCACTATGGAAAAATTCTGCCCTTGGACCGGTGCATGCTAGCCTCCCTCCGTGGTTTTCCAGGCAGTTACGTGGGCAGATCTACGGGTCAGATTCAGCCCTGTTTACAAGGCAGATAATCTAGGCTGTCTCTGCTGATCTGATTTAAATCAGACTCAAGAGGCTTGACTCTAATCTGAAGCACCCCGGCACACGTCACCCTGCGAAGACTGGGGCAGTGCCCAGCTTAAATCACGCCTGGCACGAGGCTGGCTGCATCCCCAGGGAGCCTTCCTCCTGGCTTGCTGCGAGGTGCCGAGGGCTCCCAGGACATTTTAGGGCTGGGCATAGGACCCTGCCATGATTCACGGCCATGCAGACCTCCCCTGGGATAAGGCTGGAGGCTAAAACCCCCTGCCCTTGCCACCTCATGAGGGTGACAGCACCCCAGTGTGCTGGATTTGCAGCGCCCTGCGCCCACATGCTGCCCAGCCCGCAGGTCCCTCCCCACCACCCAGGGAAGGCGATTACCAGGGCTCTAATTGCTAAAGCCTTGGGGCTGTAGGAGCAGGTTTTCCTGGCGTGCATCCTGCTGGCAACTGCCCACTGCTCGCTGGTTAAGGATGCTGCAGAGAAATGCCTTCACGGTGGGCAGGATTCAGCCCCGTCCCTCTCTTGCCTGCACCAGACCCTGAGCCAGCCCAGCAGGATGCGACCCACAGCCCCATCCCCTCCGTCCCCTGGCAGCCTTACACCAGGGTTCTACGGCTTTCCCAGGAAAGCGCCGGCATTGGAACGAGTCCGGCCGTGCCGGAGGGCTGGGGCAGTGGGACGCTCTGGGAATGGGGCAGCAGCCACCCCTGTTACACCACGAGAAGAGGGCTGGGGATGTCAGACCCGGCTGCACTGCAGGAAGCACCCAAATTTACATCCCGATTCATGCAGGTAGGAGGTGCTGAAGTGTGCAAGCTGCCCCCCCCCCACCCCGTGCCACTCACACCACCGTGCACCTTGCAAAACGCTCCCGGTTGCAAACTGCCATTCGGGCTCGTGACAAAACCATGCAGGCATGCTCCCAGGTGAGCTCGCTTCTCGCCGTAGGCTTGGTGAACGGATCCTGCTCTACCCTTTGGATCAGGGAAGTCTAGAGAAATGGGGGGACGCCCTTCTGAACCCACTAAAAGAGCAGACAGTGTTTGGAGCCTAAAGCTGCCGGGAGCTAACCCTAAGGGTGGGCAGGGGCTGAGCCCATGGGCAAAGGGTTAAGGGCAGCGGGGCAGGTCTCAGTGGAGGGGCAGCTGATTCATCCGGCTGCCTGTGTGTAAAGAGGTGGGAGTTGCCTTTTAGAGAGAAGATCTGGTGTGTAGGTTGAGCAATATGGAGGGAGCAAATCTGGGGAGAAGGTTAGCAGAGCAAGGGGGGTGGGGGGGCATCTGCACCAGGCGGGATGAATCCGCAGAGCAGGCGAGACAGGGCTCTGCTTTCCCCTTCCCGATCCAGCTGTGCTGAGGTCCCTGTGTGTGTGTCCCCACTCCCAGATTTCATCACCCTCCACCTCCCGGCTGCCAGCTCAGCTTGGGCGAGGACTGTACTTCACTTCAGGCAAAAATCAGCTGGGTTAGCTCAGACTAACAATTAAAACTGTTAATGCCAACCCGGCTGATTTTTGCCTAAAGCAAGCTGCTCCACCAGCTCGGAGACAGGCAATGCCCTCTGGCAGCGGGAACCGTGATGAGCAGATGGGGAGGCGGGTGGTGACTGTTTTCTCTCTGCAGATGGGGAAACTGAGGCACAGAGCTGCTGGGAGGGGGCCATTAAGCAAGAAGGGTTTTAGGGCATGGAGAGGGGCAGAATTCAAGTCTGCCAAAGCCCTGGCCAATCTTTTCCCTGGCCAAGAGTCTCCTTGCAGGCTGCGAGAGGTATTGGCTTACTCCTGTGTTTTTGGAGAGCTTTTCCCTGGCTGCGTTAGCTGCATCCTACAGCGGCTCTTGCCCTTTCCTCACTGCGCTGACCTGTCGCCCATCTGCCCTGCACCAGAATAGCAACAGAACAGGATGAATCATTGCCACAAACAAGGTGGTGTTCACTTTGCTGGCGGGCAGAGGAGGGGAGAAAAGCCATAAAAATAACATGGAAAACTGCCCCTGTGCACAAAGGAGGTTTAGGGAGTGCACTAGCCAGCCAGTGGATTTACACAGGCTTTAAATAATATCCTTAATATGGGAAGAGCCCGATTTACTCCCTATCTCTCATGTGGTGGCAGTGGGCCAGCTCTTCCTGTGCTGTAAACTGTGGTGGCTCCAGCAAGGCCCACGGGGCAGGTCCCCGGGCGATTGCGGTGTCCAGGCTGGCTCTGTGCAGCACCGGCCCCAAAAGGGACCCAGGCTGATCTCCCCTGGGAAACCAGCACAGTTTTTTTGGCCTTGGTGGAGAAACAGGCACTTCACAGCTCATGCCAGCTCCTTCTTTTCCATAGGGAACCTGATTTTCCTAAAAGCGTGTTTTGCTCGGGATTGATTTTCTGTGGCAGGACTGGATGTGACATTTGTGCTGGCGCCCGCATCCCGCTGCGTTCCCAATGGAGGACAAAGGGGCCGGTGACAACCCCCTACGCGCGCCCCACGCCTTCGCCAAGCCAGGGCAGGGTGTGGGGAGCAACGGGACAAGCGGCCCACATCCCACCCCGCTGTGATGCACGCTCAGCAGGGAACTCACCAGAGCCAAGTGGTCCTCCGTCTGCCCGCAGGAGAACAGAGAGAAAACCGAGAGGCACCGTTAACTCGACAGCCCCGCCAACCGCCGCGCCGCCATGCTCACCGGCGCTGTGCCCTCACCTACCACAGGGCACGTATGGTGCATATGGGTTAAACTTGTGCCTTATGCAGGGCTTTTGCACTGTGCTTGTTTGCAGGGCACAGAGCTTTGCACCATGATGTTTGCATCCGGCACGGTGCAAACAGGAATCCAAGCCTTCCTCCTCGGGTCTCCCTGCCAGCACGGCCCCAGCCAGCTCCCACGGCTATGGCACGGAATAGGTGCCCGCACTGCATCTGCTCTAGCGCAAAGTCCACCCTGCAACCTGTCTGCTGGCAGGGGATGCGCTCCCACCCTGGTCTCCTCGCAGACCTCTGTCAGGCACTCACCAAATGGTGCATTAGCCCCTTCCCGCTCTGCGAGGTGATCACACGTAAATCTGGCTTGCGGCTGTTGGTGGCGAGCTGCGTGCTGTGGGAGGGCGGTGGCGGGGACTTGGCTGGGATGATCTTGCCCAAGCTGCTGCCGTTGGACACGGGAAGGAGACCTGGAGAGGCTCTGGCACTCACGTAGCCGTTTCCTGCAGGAAAACGGGTGACAGGAAGGAAGAAGGTGAATGCACAGCGGTGAATGCACGGCGGTAGTAAACACATGCACGGCAAGCGGTGTCACAGCGGGGCTCCATGGGTGCTCCTCCCCGGGAGAGCAGCATCGCATCCCCCCAGGCTCCCCAAAACCCTTCTGCACACCAGGCACGCTCATCCGCCACCCCTGAGCAGGTACCTGCCCACCTGCTGGCAGCGCGGTGCAGCCCCGAGCAAATCGGGTAGTGCTGGCAGCCGCTCAGATGCCTGCAGCGGGTGCATCCTCCCCACCAAGACCAGGCAAACCTGCCCCAGGCCAGGCAGGGGCAGAGGCAGGGCAGGCAGCGGAGCCTGAGGTCCCAGCACCCAGGGCAGCCCCACAACCTGCAGGAACCCACAATCACTACTGCAATAACAACCAATAAATATTACAGGCCTGATTTGCAGCAAGGCCTCTTTATGCTGCTCTGGCAGGGTACTGGGGCCCTAGCAAGGGGGGCATAATTACTGTTACATTCACTTTTAAGGTCTCTTTATGGTACCAGAGCAGCGAAAAGGGGCTGTGGCAGAGTGAGGACTCAGTTCACTGATCCCACTGCCCCTTTGAAGATCTGAGGTTCCCTCCTCCTCCTCCTCCTGCTGCCCCACTTAAGGATTTTATGTGCAAAGAGGGGGGGGGAAAAAGAAGAAAGGAAAGGAAGAAAAAAATTTAAAAAGGAAAAGATTTGATGAACATCAGGAAAGGAATAAATTGGATCAGATTACTGTTCTGATGAGGGTGGGTTTTTTTTTTTATGAATAGGCCCCAAAGATAGAAAGGCGTTTAGCAATCACCAGGATTCAGCCCTCATATTCATTGCACGTTAGACCGGGAAAAATAGGTCGCTGATTGCATTATTAATCACATCTACCATTGCGCTACATCTGCATTTCAGCAGGCGGCTGGTGGCAGTGACGCTGCAGCCGTGGCGCGTGCTCATCAGGGGCCGAGCACCAGCCGCTGCCTCTCCCAGAGCTGTCCCGGGGCCGGACACATCGGTGATGGGGTAAACCAGGTCATGGGGGATGGCCACGCACCCCGGGAGCCACAGGTCTGATCCCACCGATGCCGCCGGGGATGAGAGATCCTGCCCCACCAGCTGCCTGGGAGCTGCCCATCAGGGATGCGCGGGCTGCTGCAGACTGGCAGCCCTGTACTGCAAATCCTGTATCCACGTCCCTGCCCCAGGGAGGGGACAGGCTTTCCTGTTGCCAGCGAGGCGTCCTCCCAGTCCCGAATCGCCATGAGCAGCCACGCATAAGGCATGCACCTGGTGCCATCAGGTTCCGGGTACCTCCACGCACTGTGAACTACATGCATTTCACCTGCGAGGTGCATAAAATTCCCTGAGCTACCTTTGCTACCTGCAGTGTCAGTGGCCGTGCAAAAACCAACGGAAGCAAGGCCAAAAGAAATGTTAAACCCCTGGACGTTCTCCTTCCCGAGGTGGCACCAACGTGGATGCACAGGCGGCTCTTGTGGCAACTGCCACTTTGAGGTATGCCACATTATCGTGCGCGTTAGTTGAGGTGTGGATCGGGGTGGCCTCAGCACTGGCGGGGACCAGGTTTGGGTCCCAGCACTGCCACTCACCCCCAAAGGGGCTTCCCTGGCAGGGGACCTTGGGTGCTGCCATCGGAGGAGACCCTCCCAGCCTGGATCCAGCCACTCCCATGAGCTGGAGAGAGAAGGGCTGCACTCCCTCTAGGGTTTCTGGATAACCCTGACCCCAAAAAAGGGGTTCAAAAGCAGAGGACTCCGGGCTGCCTTTGCACCCCCTGGTGTAAATTTGAGCCTGGCAGCAAAGCCAGGGCTAGCCAGGGCAGAGCATCCCCCCCACAACAGGGCAGGCAGGGTGGGCAAGGCGCTTCCCACCCCAGAAGCACCGAGGACGGTGCACGCCATGGCGTGCAGGCAGGACACGGGGATGCAGCCCGCATTGCTGCAGGATCCGGCCAGAAGCACCCGGCGGCTGATGACTCAGAGGCAGCAGGTGATTGCTCGGTGCTGCAGAGACTGCAAGGGAGGAGGAGGAGGAGGAGGAGGAGGAGGAGGAGGAGGAAGAGATGTCCCAGGTACCCAAAAACCGCAAGCACAGTGCCAGAGCCACAGCCATGCTCCCCTCCCACAGCCGGCATGGGGAGCCCCAGGGACGGTGGGGGTCCAGGGCTGGCCATGGCCGGGCTGCCCCTGCTCCTCGCACCCGTTTCCTGGAGCGGCGGCAGGAACGCAGGGAATGCTCCGGTGACGTCAATGCTGACATTCACGGGCCCTGCCAAGCTCCGAGCCGCCACGGCTGCTCCCAACAGCTGACGTGGGGGCGGTCTCGGGGGGGGTGCGGGAAGGGGCCGCAAAGGTGGCTGGGGGCCATGGCACAATGGCCCCTTCCCCTCTGCCTTCGAAGCAGCAGCAAAGCTCCGCGTCGGGTGCTGCAAAGGCCCCGGCGAGATGCCAGCCCCACGAGCTGCCCTGGCAGGGTTTGCTCTGGAGGTGCAGCCAGGGAGAAATTCCCCCGGCGCTGGCATGGCTGCTGCCCGGCACAGGGAAAACTGTTATTCCCTGGAGCGGACGCGGCGCGGGGGGACAGGGACGGGGTGAGCCGCGGTGCTGCAGAACCGCGTCTGGACCAGCCCTGTCCATGCAATCGGTGGAACCCACGTTCCAATTTGGTCTTAATTGGGGCCACGCTGAATTTCACACTCCTCCTCTGTGCTGTCGGCTGGAGCCCCACCGCAAAAAAGCCTCCGAGGGGGTGACAAGCCAGGCTCCTGGTGCAAGGCTGCCTTCCTCGCTCCGCCTCACCCGGGGATGGACGGCATCCACCCTGCTAAGCCCTGGACCGCAGCCCACCCTGCCCCAGCCCGCAGCAGCGGTGCCGGTAGCGGCAGCTGCTTCCCAGCAGGACCCAGGGGCTGTCATTGGCTTTTGGGTTGTACCTACGCAAGCGCCAGCTCCAAAGACCTCACCCTGCAGACAGCGGAGGCAAACCATGGGGAAGGAGGTATTATTAGCGCATTTTATAGCTGGGGAAGCTAAGCCACAAGGTCTGAGCCTTGTTAGCACTGAGGCTCTCGCAGTGGAAAGGGACCTTAATGAGCTTTTTCCCTTGCAGTAAAGTTCCTTTATAGCCCCCAAGCACACAGGAGTTGACTCACCTGAGGTCAGGGGAGGAACTGGTTGCAGTGGGGAGCTAAACCCAGAGCTGCCCAAATCACAGTCCTCAGTGGATATCATCTCAATCAGCCCCTTGGTTTGCAGCTCTCCCAAAGACCCAGGGGAGATGCTGGCCCCCAGGACGCACCACCCCGCCCCCCGCCTTGGTTTCTGGGGTCTCCATTGAAACCAGCAGCCCCCAGCAAAGGTGCTGGCATGGAGCTCCTCATGCCAAACAACAGCAAAGTCTTCCCTAGGGCTTCTCCATCAACCCATGGCAGTGAATGGCAAAGCAAAATCCTACGTTACGTGAGGGGAAACCAAGGCAAGGAGGGGCTAACAGAGCCAAGGGCACAGGTCCCAACGCCCACACCACTTGCCGAAAGGCGACAGCTCCTTACTTACCCACGGGGCTCGGGCAGGCTCCGTTCGTGTTGTTCAGATCTCCCCCAAGCATCGCCCCTGCAAAGCAATTGGAAACACGGGGTCACCGTCTGCTTGGAAACAGGGTGAGCATCCCTCCTTTTTTTGGGGGGGGAGCACAAGGGAGGAAGGCAGAGGAAAATGAGCGGTGTTGCCTTCCCAGGGAGAAAGTCCTGGGCAAAATGAGCAGCATTCCTGGTGATCAGGTTGGGAAACATTATCCAGGCAGATCCGTTTCCTTTGGGAAGGAGCCAGGCGGCACAGGAGCCCGCTCCAAAGGAGGTGGCTTGGAAAACACTGAGGCTATTTTATTCCAAGCCTCGCTTTGGGGGACACGGGGCCGGTGCTGCGGGGGAAGAGAGCCCCAGCAGCAAGAATTGAAACACTATCTCCCCTGTAATGTTCACACCGAATGGAAACCATCCCTGCGTGCTGCCAGGACGCTGCTACAATTCGGCCTCCCACGGTCCCAACGCCTGGAAAGCACTGCCGCTCCCCGCCGTGCCGGGAAAAACCATACCAGAGGCCTTTTTATTCCCAATAAACTGAATGTTTTGCCTCGCCTGCAAGAAGATTTTATTTTTTCTGCCTTGTTATTGAGTTATTTCTGAAAGCCACCTATTCACAGTCTAGGGCTGCCTGGCCACACCACGGGCGGTGATTTCGGCCAACAGCCGGCACGGAGGCTCCGGAGCTGCAACCGCAGTCATCCCGGAGCCCTGAGCAGGGGAACGAGGAGCCTCCGATCCCAAACCCCACCTCTAACCACTGCCCAACCCTTCTGACCCCAGATGGGGAAACCTGAGACAGAAAAACCTTTTTTCCAGCCCCTGGGTCTCAGGTCTGGGCTTGCAGCGAGCCCCTGAAAGCAGGAGGAGTGCTGGAGGGCTGAGCTGCTGCCGTGCAGGGAAGCACGTTTGCTCCCCATGTGGGAGCATGACCAGGGATGGTGGTGGTCCCAAAAATATTTTACGGCTTGAAAAAGGGCAAGGTGACCCCCAAAACATGGCAGCCGCGGCACCGTAGCATCCTCCCTTCAAGAGATGGGGATGCAAAGCCAGACGTCCCCATGCCTCTGATGTCCTGGAGGAGGGACTCCATCAGAATTTGGGGGTTGTGCCCTACTGCGGGACTCCACTTGCACCCCAGATTCCAGCATCATGCTGCCAAAGTGTGCTCACCCCCTCAGGCGAGTGATGCCGACCTCACTCCCAGCCCCATAAACCCCTTCGGCCACCCTTCTCCCACGCCGTCCCTGAGCAGACGGCATTGGCTGGCGCCGAGATCCCAACCCAGCGCTCTGCTGCGCATTTGCTTTGGAAACAACACCACAGCGCTCTGCTCTCAGCTCAAGTGCATTGCTAAAAAAAAGATTTAAGGAAAAAAACCCCCCTCTTCTAACATGCAAGGGCCTGGCTCCTATAAACAGGATTTCTTCCGTGTCCCAGGCAGCGAGTGAATGAGACGCAGATGGCCGGACTTGGAACACCTCTGCGCTCGCAACCGCGAAATTATCCCCCTTCAAACGAACAGCAAGCGAGCAAGATGGAAACGGCGAGCCTCCAGCAGATTCTGCATTACAACAAAGCCTCTTTTTTTTTTCGGCAGAGGGGCCTGTGAGAGGGCAAGGGAGATCCCTGCAGCCGACGCTCCGGCTGTCTGTGCCCGAGGAGGGCTCTGCCACCCAGCCTGGAGTTAGATGTTGCTCTTTGGGACCAGTCCTAGAGAAGAAAGACCCCTCTTCCTTGGATCTGGGGGCCTCATCCTGGTATCTGAGCACTTCAAGCCACCCCTGAGACTGCACGGAGAGAGCAGTAAGCAAACAAGCCAGCTTTGAACCACGGTTCCTATTGCATCCCAACCCAGGCACCTCTTTCTGCTCGCTTTGACCAAGCCACCCAATCTGCTTGTGGAGGCACCTCCCAGCCGTTCTTCTACCCCTCCAGCCCCTTTGTAAAGCCCTCCCTGAGCTCTCACAGCCCCGGGGGCCGCAGCCGAGTGCCCACCGCCCAGATGTCCGGATGGTCACAGTCACCGGCTCTGCCATTTGCAGCCCGTGCGACTTTTACAGACCATCTGCGACAACCAAAATAGCAGGCAGGGGCTTTCTGCACGCTATTATTATTTATGATCGCACTGCGGGAGAGCCGGGCTGTGGTCACACGTCGTCGTCGTCGTCCCCCCACCACTGCAGGGGACACGGGTGTCGAGCAGCTTTCCCCCAACCTGCCCTCCACCACCCACCACTGGTCCCTGCTGGAAACGACTGCTCCCTCCAATCTGTCAGCAGATTCACATGAGTAATCGCTCAGCGACCAACTGCAACCAGCACAGCCCGACTCAGAAAAGCCCTTTTTAGGCAGCAGTCCCATGTCACCGGAGTGCCACCGGTGAGCGGGATGCCGGCAGCCACCCCCAAGCCTGGGAACGGCGCCGGGTGACTCATCTCCTTGCGCTGCCCAACCTCGAAACAGATCCCTGCAGGGATCCAGCTCTCAAAAAGACCTTGGTAAGGCGGGGCGGGGGGGTCACCCCCAGTGGGGGGCCAAGGCACGAACTGGGGGCATCAACCTCTGGCAGGAGGGCAGGAGCAAGCATCCATGGGCAACAACTGTTCCAGGCTGCTCCTGCCACCCACGGATGCAGGGACACGACCTGCCCCCAGGCAGGGGAGGGGGGCAGCGGGGGTGTCCCCTGCTTCCTGGGATGTCCCGTGCTCGGTGCTGCATGCCCAGCGAGCCTCTTGCAGGGACAATGAGGAGGTGGGGATGCGAAGGGACATGGCATCGCTCACCTGCGCTGGCTGGCCTCTGTGGCAGCCCCGGGGACACGGTGTTTCTCTGCAGCGCCGGTTGCTGCGGCGAGAGGAGCCGGGGGTCCGTCAGCGAGGAGGTCACCAGGGACTGGGTCACTAGCGAACTGCCCGGGTTGCTGAACTGCAGCGTGTTTTGGTTGGTCACCGGCACCGTCACGGGCATGGCGAAGTTCGGAGCGGGCACTGTGGACTGAACAGAGAGCAGGGGGTAAAGGGGAGCAGGCACTGCCGGGTGAGGAGCAGGGGTGAAGTTCCTCGCTTTGTAGGCTCTGAGCAAGAATGGGCCTCATCCTGCATCACAGCAGCAGCAACACCCCACTGCTGAAAAAGGGGGGACAGTCCAGGTCCCCCCAAGCCCCCATTTCACTGCTGACCTGTACTGCTGCGCTTGCACCCTGCCCACGCCGGCATCTCGGAGGGATGCACCAGAGCCCAGACCCCCCCAGTGAATACCGGCAAGAGCCATCGGCTGTCCACTCGCACACATCAAAGCTTTGCAACCAGTTGCTTTGGTCTCATTTTCAGGCTGTATTTCTTTACCCCCAGTGCTTTCATGGCAGCCTGCAGAGAGGTGGCTGGAAACACCCCAAAGCGTGAAGGCAGGCAGCAGCATGGTGGTCCACCCCCGCCAGCAGCGAGAGCGGCTGAGCTCAGCACTGCCCTTCATCCTGCTGCAGAGGCCAAGCAGCCCGCAGAGGTTTTACGAGGCTGTTCCTCATCCAGCGGGATGGGAAGAGCCCTCCCAAAGAGCCAGCAGCGGATCACAGGTTTGGGCTGACACTGCTGCCGGCAGCCGAGCATCTGGGAAAGGTTCGTTTTGGTCCACACAGTCCCCAGGTGACACTGGGATCCATCCTGGTAACTCCGGGAGCTGCTGGGAAGGAGGAGGAGCTGACCCCAGGGAAGCAGGAGCATCGCTAAAGCCCTATCCTTGGCCCCAGGTCGAGGACCAGCTTCACCTACCAGCGTCCCTGCTGGAGCCAGACTCGCCGTGATTATCCTAGCCGTCTGTCTTATGTCACTGATTTGCTCTTCTTTAACAGGAGCAGGCACCTGCTTAGAGGCTTTAGCAGGGGCTTTGCTAAAGTCCCACTTTAATTTGTTCAGGGCTGGAGAGGCAGAGCAGCCCAGCGCTGGATGAGACCGTGGCAGGGCCGGAGCTGGGACCCCACAGGCTGCACCGGCGAGGGCAAGGGGAGCCGAGCGATCCCCCCCATTGCAGCTGGGTGGGGGCTGCTGCCCTGTGGCCCCCTCCCCTCCAGAAATCTGCTCCTAGATGGGTGATTTTGTTTCAGGGTAGAGGGGAGGACGGGAGGAGGGAGTGGTGCTCACCCACGCCTCACTGCTGGAAACCCTCCCCACCAGCCTCTCAAGGGCATCCCGTCCTTCAGAGATCCCGCGGCTGCAGCCAAGCTCAGAGGATGGCAGCTCTGAGCCTGCGCTGTGGCATTGCTCTGAGGGCTGCCAGCCCGCCGTTCAAAGGGACTGGGCTCGGCGTTTCCCAGACCTTTACAGACTGCCGGGGAGAGCTGTAACGCAGAGCCCTCCCTCTGCTCGGCCCCAGGAGCTTATTCTGCATGGCTGCAAAATGAGGAGGAGGAAGGTTTCTTGGGCGCTGCATGAACACCAAAGCAGCATCGTGTAATAAATCACTGCAAACGCATCTGCGCGCGCGCGTGTTCCCGGGAAGGGAAAGGAAAAGCTGACCCCTGTGCATTGCGTCTTAAGCAACGCCATGATAAAGCCGGGTGGTTGATACACCAACTGGAGAGCAGAGTTTTGCTTTTAAGCCGTTATCTATCCCATTGCACCTTCAAACAAGCATCAGGCTGACGCTGCCCCAGCATGCAGCGAGATGCACACCCAGGCCACCAGTTAAGTGGTCCCAGGTCCCCCCCACCCCAGGGAGGACACAACTAAAAAAGGCAGCTTGCACATCAGTCCAAAATCTGAGGGAGAAGATGCACACATCAGCCAAACCTCAACGATTTCTGTTTTCATTAAAAGCGATTACAAACATCAAATGCAGAAGCCACGCCAAGGCCTCTCTTTAGCGAACAAGGCTTTTGTTAAGCTTCCCCGGCCACCGAGTCTGGTTAGTTCTTGTCACACGCAAAACCAACCCAGCTGGTTAAAAAGGAAAAGCATCTTCTTCAACTGCACACGCTCCACCTGCATCACTCAGTCCCTTGCTGCAGAGGGAGGTTTAGTGGGGGAGCCAGATGCTACGCCCTGACTACGAAGCGCCCAGCACCTGAATGCCACCAGCCAAAATGATTTCAGGGCACAGACTGCTCCTTTATGGCATGTCTGGATGCTGCCTCCGGCGATGGGAGCCTGCTTGGAGCCCTCCCTTTGCAGCAGAAAAATACAGATACTAAGCAGTCCCTGCTTTCCGAGGTTGTTCTGCACCAAGGAGCAAGCTCTGCTGGCTTTTTGACCTATTTTGCACCAGTGGCAGGACTTGTGTGAGGTACTGGGACAGGGGGGGGTATACACCCAGCCAGGGCTGTACCCCCACCCCACACAAGCCCTGATGGGGTGGAAACCTGTCCCCTGTTAGTGAAACCAGGGAGAAACCTCTGGGAGGATGAGGCAGGGCCAAGTTTTGCAGGAACTAATCCTGCACTAAACCCACTCCGGAGGGCTGGGCTTGCTGTCACAGCAGAGCTGCGAGCAACCATCACTGCCTGCACCCCGTTTTGCTTCACCTCCTCAGATCTCCCAGAGCTCGGGGCAGCCACCCCCCGCTGAGATGCAGGGGATGGAGATGCAGATTTTGGGGTCTTTGGGAGGTTCCTGGAGCAATGTAGCGCTCACCTGCTGAGTCAGCAAAATAAAGAGCCGTGGATTTCACAAGACCTAATTCTCAAGAAAAGCCAGAATTTTAACTTGTGGGGGCTTGCCAAGCACAGAAGGGCAGATTATTTTTTGTGGGGTGGGGGGGTGGTATAATTTTTGCAGTGTTGCATCCAGCCCTTGAAAATGAGCCTCCTTTCTGCTCCTGGCAGCATTAATTATGGCTGCAGCGACTTGGGGCTAATCCCTCTGAAGAAGCCTTTGCCTGCATCAATAGTCTCTGCTCCCTTGAACTAACGACTAATTTGAAACGTGTTCCCCTCCTCCTCCCATCTCCTGACACAAATCCCTTTCAGCACTGTCCTGATGCCACCCCGGTGACGGCTCCGGGATCACAGGCTAAAACCTCCCTGGATTTCTGCCACGGCCACCAGATGCCCCGAGGGCTCGGTGGATTTGAGGGGAATTAATGCCGAATAGCCCAAACCGAACTGTGTCTTGCAGGGATGTGAGGGGCGCAGCACCCGTCGCCAGCTCGCATGAACGCTGGGGTCTTAACCCAGGCAAAAATCCTTTTTTGGGGAAAAAAAAGGTGAAAAAGGAGGCCCTCATCCAGTATTTGCAGCAAAGGAGGGGAGAACAGCAATATTCTCCTGCACTGCCCCGACGGAGCCAAGGAGACTCGGGAATGCCGGAGCTAACGGGAACAGTTTTCCCAAGGGTTGTTCCTGCTTCTCTGGGTGAGAAACAGGAGGGACGCTCAAGGCCCCTCGTGCACCTCACCCATCAGCCCCGGGGTTGCATTCGGGGCTGGGGGGGGCTGCGTGCATCGGCTCCCAAGGCACAGCACGGCTCCAAAGCAAAGCCATGCAAAATCCACACCTCACCCCCGTCACCTGGAGGCATCCGGAGAGGGGGCAAGGGGCGGGCTGCAGACCACCAGCTACTCACTGCGAGCCGGTAACTCTGCATCATTTTATCAAACTCCTCATCAATCTTTTTATATTTCTCTTCCGTCTGTGGGGTCAACGCAAACACTTCATCCCCTTCCGGGCTCTCGCACTCCCTGTGCTTCTTGTTCAGCGCCTGTTACGTTTGGGGGGGGGGACGGATGACGGACACGGAGGGGGTGTCGGGGAGGGATCAGGGGACGAGGTTGGAGGGAAATCGAACAGAAGAAAAACAAAACAAAAAAGAACATATAATGAAGGTTTTCCAGCCAAGGGGCAGGTACTTACACCGTATCGCTTGAACAGGATATCCAGATCCTCGCTGCCTTTACGGTATTTATCCTCCATCAAGGGGCTCTGGTCTATCGAGTCATCGCCGTCGGGCTCCGGGCTGTCACAGCCGTTAAAACCTTTCTTTCTTAATGTCTGAAAACACAACCGGGACAGTTTGAGA
The DNA here is from genome assembly GCF_000737465.1 of Haliaeetus leucocephalus. NCBI lineage: Eukaryota > Metazoa > Chordata > Aves > Accipitriformes > Accipitridae > Haliaeetus > Haliaeetus leucocephalus. The sequence continues at coordinate 834,373 of NW_010972611.1, read as the reverse complement.
TCTGGGAGTGGGGATGGGCAACATGGGCAGCTGCCTGAGACGGGCAGGTCCCCCCCAGAACATCCCCCAGACCATAAAGATGAGGACTTGCCCTTGCACAAATTAACACCTTCATTGACCTCGATGGCATTAAAGAGTCAGGATCCAGCCTTGAGGTTTTGATGCCGGGGTGTCTCTAATTTAGGAATTACAACGTGGGGATGGATGGAGAGAAACTTCTTTGATTTCAAAGGATCTGTTTACGCCGGAGCTGAATTTGGCCCCGTATCAGCTCAGACACATTTGTCACCTACAATTACTACAACAAGGAGGGGAAATAAACCTTAATGATATCTGCTCTCCTGCTAAAAATAGGGAAAACCTTCTTACAAATAGGAAAATAAGAAACCAAAATAATAAGCAAAAGGCGGCTTTTGCCCCTCGCAAAACCAGGTGGGTGGCATTTACCAAATGCAAAGGTACCCCAGCAAAAGCATCACCTGAGAGGGTGCGTGGCATGGCGACAGCCCGCAGGTGCCAGAGATGGCAAGCCCTGTTGGGGGGTGACACAGGGGGGTGACGGTGACAACACCAGGGCAGCAAACCCCACACCAAGACCAGCAGCAAAGTTCCCGGACGCTGCTGCAGAGAGTTAACGATGCGACATCTCCGCCTTCGTTAACAGGAGCCCAGTAATCACACGGTCAGGCTATGCGCAGGGTGTAGTGAAAACCCCAAAAGTTCCTCTTTCGTGCTTGGTAGCCAATTTGCAGATTGCGTTACACATGCACATTTAATCATTCTATTTTCAAAATACCAAAAGCAATTAGGCGTTATTATGGAACCATCACTTGCCAATTTATTTTTTTTAGAAGTCAAAGCTACAGAATTTCCTGGAAGTCTTGATCTCTTTTCGTGCCAAATTCAGGGGGGGGGGGGGGGGGGAGCCTTGACAATTCTCCTCTGTCTTCCTAAACAGTAATAAACATCTCTATTTTGAGGCCAAAACGTATCCTGGAGTGGCGCTTCATCTACCTGCAAGCTCTGGGAAACACGGAGCTTGTAGGGGAATTTTTGCTGGAGCAGATAAAAACCATCGGTGTCTCCAGAACGGGTGGAAATGCCGCACGCAGGTTCTGCTCGGCATCGGTACAGCACTCCACACCACACAGCTCTGCCTCTTCCCGATGGTCTTGCTTGGTGGATGCTTACGCCGGGTGGCAAAGGTCAAGCAACAGGCACCAAACCCATCTCCCAGCCTGTTTTCCATCCAGCTTAAGTTTTTCACACTATTGTCAATTAAAATCACTCCTTTGCGGTCGTAATTTTAACACTCGTTACTTAGATTTAATGTGCAGAAGGGAAACATCCTCATCCACATCCAGCTCCACCAGCGGAGGGTCTGGCTCACTCTTGATCATGGCAGCATTGGTGTTACCAATAATTCCTGTTACCTAATAATTAATACCTAATTACCTAACAATAATTCCTGGTACCTCTAATTTGTGTTATTTATTGTCTCTTTATGGAGAAGGGTAGTGGGAATCCCAGTCATTGGCACAAATGGGAGGTTCCCAGGGCTTTTTGTGCAGGTTCCTGAGGATTTTTCCCTATTATTTTTCTATTTTTGTACATGTCCTTGGTTTTTTTTTAGAATGGGCCAAAACGGGTGCTGCTGGTGGGGAAGGAACGGCTTTGCCTTTTTTTGGGAGGGGGACGGACGGATGGACTGCTTTTTGCGGATTTTTTTCCCAAACCCTTTTGTTTCACCGATGCAGCCAAAAAGACAGAAAGTTGAGCCCTTCCTTAAAAAAAACCCGAGTTTTTTCCTCCTTCTCTTTCTCTTTCAGAGGCAAAATGGAAAAAGTTGTTCCATGAGCAGTGGAAGGGATGAAGCCGGGTTTCCTTCAGGCATGTGCGAAGGGTGCTGGCTGGGGAGACTCTCCGGTGTCTAATAGGGGGCTGTGCCCACCTCGCAGCAGTTCTCTTTGCAGGGATATTAACTGGATCTCTCACCTCTGCCCTGGTCGGGAAATGTGAAGGTAATCTCTTGCATCCCTGGAAGCAATTCTCCTCTGCCAAAGGCTGCCGGTGGGTTCAGGAGTTGGGGGGTCAGATGAGCAATCTCCGTCCCTTGGGAGCCTCGAAGAAGGGAACCTCACAACTGAATTTTCAAGAGGTTTCAGCCGAGCAACAACATCCTTCTCCTTTCTAAAATCTGCAGCAATGAAGTGGCCCAGGAGGTTTTAAGCAGCTTCCAGTTCCCCCGGCTCTGCCTCATATTTACCACCCAAAGAAAGCGCAGGGAAGAGCAATGGGCAGATGCCACCGGCCATGGCATTTTGCCATTTCTAAGCCCGCGTGAAATTGTCCCGGGGGTTGTTCCCTCAACCAACTCTGTGGAGGAAAGCGGAGCAACGGAGGGAACGCAGCCCTGTTCATGCAGACCCAGCAAACCTCCTCCAAGCAGCTCACAGCATCGCCCCTCTCTGCATTTCCCAAGGTCCTTCTCCTCTGTAGGTCTAATATATTTGGTGTCGAATATTGCTTCAACTTAAGACAGCGGCTGTTGCCTTAGTCTCTTCCCTCTCCCCGGCCACTAACTTCACAAAATTAGTTGTAACTTAATTGGCTTTGAGACTCACACCTCCCTGCTGAGTTCGGTTCGCAGCATCCCAAGCTGTGAGGGGCAGCCAAGGTGCCACTGCAGAAAACCCACCAGCAGCCCCAGGAAGCATCAAGCCGATTGTGCAGGAGGAGGAAAGCCCTTCCCGGGCGTTGCAGGCAGCTGCTTGCAGTGTGAGATTGGATTATAACCCTCACTGCAGCGCGGGGCTGCTGGAGCTGCAGGCAGGGAGGGGAAGAAGGGGACAGGGATGGGCTCCAGAGCTGGCACAGCAGAGGATGGTGATGATCTGGAGCGCGGTGGGATGGGAAGCACTGGCAGCGGTGGGTGAGCAGGCCCCGAGTCGCAGTGGGACATGAGCCAAAGCAGTGCAGCTCGCAGCAATCTGCTGCTCAGAAAGAGGTTTGGGACAACAAAATGCCATTTCCAGCCATACGAGTGTCGGCTGGTGTTTTTTTCATTTTTTTGACCAAAAAAAAAGTCTGTCCTGCATTTTCTGCTTTTTGGCAAGATGATGTAAAAGGAAAACAATCCTGCTGGCTGGAGCAAGAATCAAACCCAAAGATTTCTGTTTTCAGGAACTCTGCAAGGTCTTTTAGAAAAGAGCTTTCCTTCTCCTTCCTCCTCATTCCCTTTTCCAGGAGGAAAACAGAAGACACAAAGAGGTGTGAAACCGTTTTGTCACTGGGTTGCATCCAGTGGCACACGACTATTTTTCATATAAAATAGACTTATAATCAATTCCTTCACAGCAGAAAACTTTCAAAGGAGAAAACCAGGGTGAGAATTTCACATAGCAAAAAAACCCCCACCACTCCCCACTTATCATCAGCCCATCTCCCTGCTGCTCCCACTCTATCGGGAGTCCCCCCATGGCAGGACCCGCTGCAGGTCCTGCTCTTCCAGGCAATATTCCCATTCCTATGATCCTAGCTCATACGGGACCAGATTTCCAACCCAAAGAGGGTGAGAGAGCAGCAGGAAACGCAGAACATGTGAGAGGAAATGATGCTCAACCAGGATGTGATCAACTTCCCTTAGAGGAGGGAGACAAAACCACCCCAGGCTTTGGGGAAGTCGGGATAAGGGTAAGGACAAGGATGAGGGTGAGGATGAAGATGAAGATGTGGCACCAGCAGCTGCCTGTGCACTTCGCCACCTCCCCAGCATCCTGCAAAACGCCTGATTTTATGCACCCCGGGGAACAAGAACCCCAGGAAGAATTAGGGAAAAAAATCAGCCCACCCCCCCCTCCGCAGGACATTCAGCCAAAGAAAGGAAAGAAATTGCTGTGTGACTTTAACTGGCTCTGGAGCATCCCCGTGCCTGGCTAGCTCTGCTCTCATCCAAGTCCCTTATCAGAAACTGGCACGTCAGCTGGGCTGCGAGGAAACGAGAAGCGACAGCGAGGAGCAAAGCCAGCGTGATCCCAGGCCGGGCGCGCACGTGGCACCCAGCGTGCCTGTCTGGGGGCCTCAGCTGTCCCCCGCCTGATCAAGGAAACCCCCCTCTCTGCATTAAGAGAGATTTTCTCAGACTTAAAAGCTTGCAATGACCAGGACTTTGCCGGGCATGGAGAGAGCCGCAGCGGTTGCGTGGTTGAATCCCACTCCCCAACGGCTGCTGCCGATCCCCGGCACGGCTGAAACACAGAGGTGGCCCCACAGGGGATGGTCCCCAAAAAGGCAGCCAGGGTGTTGAAACCGTCTCACACTGGGGCCGGGTACACTCATCGTAGAGCAGCTCTGCCTCTCGCTAAATATCCTGGGGGGATAAATCCCTCAAGGGCATCCCCGTGCAGCATGTGATGGGGTATGCCCCACAGACTGCACCTCCCCAGGACCTAAAAAAAAAAGGGGGGGATCTCATGTTTACTGCTGTTTTAAAACATAATTTGAACAGACCAACTTGTACCGCCCGGAGTTGGTGGTACCAGTGGCCTTTGGCCCCAGGAGCCCCCCACCCTGGCCAGCAGAGGAGACCCTGGCTCGGCCAAGCCACCGCTCACTGCCTCTCCACCAGGAAAATGAAATCAAGAGGCTTCTGCCTCGATTCACCCAGGTCCTGGTTGCTCCTCATCCTTTCTGAGATGCTGCCAGAGCCATTCACGGTTGCATCCCTCTGGTAGAAAGGGGCGACAGGCATTACAGGGAAGGCAGATGCATGCGGCAGCCCCTTAAAATCCACTTAAAATCATATTTGGTGGCAAATGCACAGCCTGTGCCTTCACGGCTTTATAAATGCTTGATGCTGGGGAAGTTTTGAGGATGCAAAGGTACTCTTGGAGCAGTCAAGTTCAACTGGGAGCCACCAAGAAACATGAGGTAAATTGGGTCTGTGCATGGTGGGGAGAAAGCCAGGCCGGTGGGACCTGACCTGGGAGAGGGGAGATGGCTAGGGGGGAGAGAAATCAGCACCAGGAGCAGGAATGGTCTCCTGGGGCGAGGGTAATTTAGGAAAGAAAACAGTAAAAATCTTAGAGCAGCCCTAACTCTGCTCCAAGACGAGACGAGGATGGGGAGGGATGCTCAACCAGCCTCAAAACCTGCCTGCGCCCCAGTGGGTTTCACTCCGAGGCAGCTCTGCCGGCAAGACGTGCCGAGCCCGGCATGTCTGGGCTCTTTTTCTTGCCATCCACCAATATCCTTCCACTCCCGATGTTCCTCTCTTTGGCTTTGGATGCAGATCCAGCTTTTCATGTGGTGCAAACACAGTATTTCTTTGGGTGCCAAGGACTGCGTGTAACTTGTCGGCTTGGGAGTGTTTGCATCTTGGACCATAAGGGAACAGAGAACGCTGCCCAAAATGTTTACGGTATTTTTAGGCCAAGACAAATCTGTTCGACGGTACAAGCGCCACAGTCTGAGCATCCCAGAGAGGCTGGGAGAGGCTGTGCTGACTAGCTTGGTGGGGAACCATGCCTGCAAACCCCAGCATTTTCACGGTGGACGGTCACTACCTGGCTCAAAGGGGCCAAAAAGTACATTTTTGAACCATTTCTAAGGCCTGTACACAACCGTGCGCTGGCAGAACAGTCTCCAAACCCCAGTGAGAGCAGGCAGGTGCTGCCAGATGCTTGGCCATGGCTCAATCCACTTCTGCTGCAGCAGCACATCGGTGGGAACCGGGTGGACAGAGAGGTGAAAACCTCAAGTCCAAACCTCTCAAAAAGACACATTTCACAGAAAGGGGCGGGGAGGGAAAGCAGGACGATTTAGGACGTAGGTTGGGTTTTTTTCCTTCTCCATGAAATCAAAGCCCGAGCGCACCGCCCAAGATGCACCAAAGGGATTCAAAGGCAGAAGCGGCACAGCCCGAGTGGCAGGAGAAGCCAATTCCTCCAGCAGCGCTTTGAAGTGGCAAAGCCTCGTGCTGTGTGAGGTCCAAGCCAAGCGGCTGCCTCCGATCCGCCCAGGGCCCTCCACGGGGCCATGCCACTCCACGGGCGTTAATTTATGCCCGCCTGTAATGTCAATAATTACCTAGCCAAGCCTTTCATTTGCCTGCCTTTGCCCGGGCATAAAGGCAGCTGCCCACACGCTGAAAAGCAACAGCTAAGCAGCTCCCATCTTCGTGGGTGCTGCCGAGGAAGAGGATCCGACTGATGGCCAAGATGCCATTGGCACCCTCCTGCAAGCCAAACACCCTGTGCTCAAGCCTGCCGATGCTCTGACAGCACCAGGAATGAGGAAAAAGCCGTTGGGGAGGGCCAGCACGGGGTCACCAACAGCAAATGGTGGCCGAGCATCTCCTGCAATGCTGGCAGGCTGGAGGAGGAGCACAGCCTTGGCATCAGCGAGCTTTGGACATGGTGCCCTTGGAAGTGCTGGGGTTGGTCAGACTGGGCTCACCACCCTTGGAGAGCCAAAAATGTCGGACAAGCCTTAAGCAACCCCACCTACCCATGAGACTGGCCGTGCATTGAGCAGGGGTTGGACCAGAGGCACCCAAAGGTTCCTCCCAACCTGAATTACTCTGTGATTCAGCCGCTGGTGCCCTCCTACAACCCCACCATGCATGTCTGAAACAATGGACGGGGCAATGCCACCAAGCTGCACCGAGGCACCCCAGTAGAGCAGCCACAGGAGATGCCTCCAAAACATCCCATGGTTTGGCTGGACCACGGGAAAGTCCCAAGAAGCAAACCTGCACCTCCATTTTACGGCAGTAGATCAACACATAACTCAAGACAGCTTCAAACTCTACCACCCAGAACTGAGTATCTTTGTAGGCTGGACCAAAAAGATGCAAAATCAGGCCAGCACCGAGTGTTGGAGATCTGCTCGCCCCCATCCCCACCCTGCACCGACCTCCTGCATCCAGCTGCGGTGCCAGACCCGTCCCTGGCTCCACCACACCGGCAAAGCCAGGGAGAGGACGGGCAACCTCACCTCGATGATGTCCGCGTTGGTCCGGCTCTCGTGGGGCTCATTGTACTCGGTGTACTTGAGCAGCACCTTGTCCATGTCGGTGCTGGCATACTGGAACAGCTTGTTTGAGTGGTTGAAGATGATCAGGGCGATCTCGCAGTCACAGAGGACGCTCAGCTCGTAGGCTTTCTTCATCAAGCCAAACTTGCGCTTGGTGAAGGTCACCTAAAAGCAAGGAGAGCCGTGGTCAGAAGCCATGCCCATGGACCTGACACCTCCCAGAGAAAACTGGGACGACCACTGGGAGAAGACCAAAAGGAAGGGGAGGGCAGAGGGAATCTTCTGTCCTCAGTTTCCCCAACTGGACAACCCCCCCATGCTCTCCTCTCTAACCTTCCTCTTCAAACCAGTTCCTATCGCTGCCTATTTTGGGATCCTCCAAAGGCAGACACTTCACAAGCACAAAGATGATTATCAGTGTTGGAAATCACATATTGCCAAATCAAGGGAAAATAAATTTCAGCAAAATCCCCAGCAGAGCTACCATCTGTCCGGGGGCTGTGGGTTGTTGGTTTTTTTTAAAGTTAAATATTCAAGCAGTGGAGATCTCGTCCTCGCTCGCTGCAGTAGCGCTGCGAGCACCCGACCCTGGGAGCCGGGGGGTCTCGGCTGCCCCAAAGCAGGTCGGGGTGCTGCTCCACACCACTCACCCACCCCACCCCATCCCTGACCCACTCTCCTGCTTCCCAGCACCCACTTCTCTTGGGAGGCTGCGCTTCTCCAAAGGCTCCCCGAGCCCCTGGCACGGGGTGCCCCACCAGCTGCTGCCTCCCTCTTGCCGTCCTCATAACCTTGCTGTTGGGGCATTTTTTCGCACCGCCTGCCCATCCAGGGTCACCATGCTGGTGACTGCATCCCCTGTCCTCCAAACCTGCCCTGCCTTGAAATGAGCTGTCATTAGAGCTATCAGCTAACGAGGCATCTTTTGCAGCACTGAACCTTGTGAGCTGGCTGGGGGATGGGGATGGAGCTGGGCGCGGGCTCCAAAACCTGCTCCAGACACCAGGCAGACATTGGGCTGCATTTCCCAGCCCACGCTCAGCTCTCTCCACAACGCTCTTAACAGGACCCAGCTGGTGGGGAGGGAGCTGGTTTGGGGCTCTCCATCCCAGCTGCATTGCTGACAGCCGCTGAAGATCCCTCACCGCCCCCCCCCGCAACCAACAGCATGCTGCTGGGGAAAGGGACGATGCTTGGCCAATGCCCCCTTAGCAAATAAAAAAAGAAAAGGAAAATAAAAGGCAGAGAAGTCGCTGCTTTGCTTTAAGCATTGCTCTCGGGGGCGAAGCAGCAGCCCGGGGAAGCGCTGGAGATGAGCCGAGATGCCCTTGGGTGCCGAGAGCTGCTCCCTCGCCACGGGAGGGCTCGACCCCACTTAGGGCCTCTGCCACGGCATCGATTTTGCAGCTGAACAGCTTTAGTTTGCAGTGTTGAGGGAGGAGAGTGAATGAGGCGGTTGCCTTTGCTAAACTCAAGTTAGCGGCGTTACAGTCGTGGTCCAAAGAGCTTAACCTGGAGCTTCCCCATCCACACCGGTGGTGACGAGCATTGCCACCGTGATGCCACCAGCAGCACCCAGCAGGTACCCAGCAGGTTCCTGCACCCAGCTCTGAGCACCCCTCGAGATGGAGCCGCATCCCTCCGGGCAGTGGGAGTGCAGAGCAGCCCTGGGCATGCATGGCGTGGGGAGGTGCCCACTCCTCCCCGCCCTCTCCCAGAGATGATTAAGCAGTAACGAGATTCGGCTTTAATCGCCTCATCCCCTGGGAAGCACAGGGCTGGCACCCCGCGCCGCTGCTCCCCACCACGTGCGCCCGCTCACACTGCGGGCAGGCTGGGAGCACCAGCACTCACATTGCCAGCGTCCGCCCCAGCTCCGGCACACAGTGACGCAAATTGAATTACTTGAGGGCCAGCGCCGGTGTCATTGGCAATTCCCCCTCCCTGGTGGCATTCCCGACTTCTCGGCCACCCAAAATCACTGCTGGTGGGCACCGGCCCTGGTTGCTCCCAGGACTGAGACCGAGGCGGCAGCACCACACCGCAGCTGTTGCTGCACCACATGACTTCAGGTAGGACCCAGCTGCTGTTTTGCTCCTGCAGCCTGCGGCAGGACAGGCACTAAAACCAACCTGGGGCTGTGCCAGCAGCATTTTTGGTCTCACGTTCCCGCTAGAGACTGGCTGCTCTGTCACAGCTCCGGCAGCGGCTGCAGCCCGGCATGGCGTGCCTTGCTGTCCCCCCGCCGAGACGGCCCTGCCGCTCTGACTCACGCTCAAAGCAGCCCAAGGAGCCTTCAAGAGGAAAACACACAGCATCTCCACCAAGACAGAGGGAAAAGCCGAGGCCGGTTGTTTCTGCAGCCACGGGTGCCAGGGACACCTTGCCAAAAACACCTTGCCGGGCGCCACAAGCCCGCTTGGCCACCAAGATCGGAGGCAACGGGATAAGGCCAAGGTGTGCGAGCAAAGGGGCAGCTCTTGGCCATGAAGACTAGAAACAAGTGTTGTTTGAGTATTGCCCTTGAGCAACAAAGGAGAGCATGAGGTTACCTACGCACAATCAACCAACAACCTGAGCAGAGCCAAGCAGAACCCAAAGCACCAAATCATGTCTCTACGGATGAAGGGATATTCCCTCTGCAGACAGGGACAGGGCGGAGGAGCATCCCTCTGTCTTGGCACCTCTGCTTCTTGCAGAGAAAAGCAAAGATTTGCCATTTAGCCAGCCCCGCCGCACAAAAGCATCTCCCCATGACCCAGGACAGAAACGCCAAACCTTCCTCTACCGCCATGCACGAGCCTCATCTAGAAGAATTAACCTTATAAGTCTAAGAGGGTAATCAAATCTCATGCTTCAGGGCATAAGCCGATCACCAAAGGGGTCAGGAAGGAATTACTACCCCACAGTAGCAGGGGATTTTTGCCTTTCCCCTGATGCAGAGCATTGGCCGTTGCCAGAGTCAGCAGGCTGGCCCTGAAGGACTCATGGTCTGATCTGTTATGGCAAAGCCTCTCCAGTAATTCCTCTAATGACATTAGTGACTCTTACTTGCTCTCCTCCCCTGGTTTTGGCTTCTGCTGTAATTCTGGTCTCCTCCGCGCAGGCTTGTGGTCCGTACACCCGTGGGAGGCAAGACCCGGGGCATGAGCAGGGTCAGATTCACTGATGCTGTAGGCTGGATGTGAGATGCATGGGAAGAGCTTCACCTCACAGCAAAGGCTTTGGAGAGCCGCCGTTCAAACCTTCACTCTTCCCGAGGTTCACAATGCCTCCGTGGCCCCAAACCACCATTACTGATGAGCACCACTTGCTGAGCGAGCGGCAACGCAGGCGTCGAGAGCAGCTCTGCCTCCGCTTCCTTGGTGAATCCCTCCTTCTCCAGCGCATCCACGCGCTATTCCCGTTCCCCATCCCTCTCTCTCCCACCACACGCAGGTACCACGGGAGCCATCCGGGCTCCGGCGCACGCCGAGGCCGGTGCACGCTCACCTGCCGTGGCTGGAGCTGCAAGACCTACATTGCCAGCAGCAGCACCACGGCACGAAACCCCGTGCATAATTCAGCAGAGCTGGGCTGCTCAGCTCGGGGGGTGCAGCATGGGAGAGCTGAGCTGTGCTCCCCGCACCAAACCTCGGTGGGGGGGCTGCTGTGGAGACAGGGATGGGCTGAGGATGCTCCCAGACTCTGGGTTTAAACCAGTTTAGCTGACAGCCCGCAGCCACAGCGGCCACGTGTGCATGGACACTTCTCATCTCTGACCTGCAACAACAGCAGGAGAGGAAGGGAAGGGGAATGAGATGAAGCAAGATGGGACATTTCTGAGCCCAGAGACCGGGTCCAGGCACTGTGCACACCCGGTGCAAAGCAAGAGGGTTATCACCCCCTTCACAGAGGTGACAGATGCCTCAGCCCCATGCAGCTCCCACTGCAGTGGATGGAGCAGATCAGCAACCCACTGCCTGGAGCAGCCGTTCGTCACGCAATGTCCTCTCTTCTTGGTGTGTCCTTGTTCCCCAAAGAAAGGGAGCAGCGAAAATAATTGATTGCAAATCCTGCGCTGATGACCAATTAAACAGCTGCTGCTTCGCTGACATCCGACTTAAACGGGGCTGGGTTTTTGGAAAAGCAAAGCAATACGTGCCGCACTCACGTGGGGAGCGATGCTCCCACGCTGGGTTTTGGAAGCACCGGCCTGGCCGGGGACACAGTTGCCATCAAGGGAAAACCAACATCCCCCAGCCCCGGGAACTGGGCTTTGGGGACAACACCTGACATCCGAGACGTGCCAAAACCACGGGACCAGTCGTGCTGAGCAACGCCCACTGCTAAATCCCACACAGGCTTCACTCGGTTGGTGAGACCTTGGCAAGGGTCTGCATCTCCAACCCCCCTCGGCCAAGCCCTGCACCAAGGAGCAGCTCAACGGCCCCCAAAACTGCCTCCCACCGCCTTAGCTTCTGCCTTTGGCAGAGAAACGCCTCTTTCCTTTCCTGAAGGCTTATACAACAGGACTAGGCTGTGCCATCAACCTCCAGCATTACCAAATATTTTCCGTTCATTTGAACTTCTAATGGGGCTCCAATAGCTGCAAATCCCTCTCTCCCCTATGCAACGTTCAGCAGTGCTGCCCCATAAAATACACTCCAGCTTCTTTAATAACCCCTAACGCCCCATTTACTGCTAATTATGGAAATAAACAGTGCCATGAGCAACTGGGACATTATCAAAAAACATTTTATGCCCATCCCATCCCCCAGCCACCAAATAAAGCTGTAATGAAGAAAACCTGCAATTTTCTATTGTTTTGCTGTGGAGCAATAAACCAGTTCATCCGATTCTGTTATTTGCCACTTTTTAAGCATTAGGAAACATGTACCCATACTTTTTTTTTCTTTTTTTTCTTTTTTTTTTCTGGAATAAAAGCAGTAGAAAAGAAGTGTGGCAGGCCACACTGGGGCATCTGCAGCGGTGGCTGGACTAAAGGCAGAGGCTTCAGGATCTGCCGAGCCAAAGTCAAGGACTGCGGGAAGCCACGGAGCAAAGGGACCCGCCTGAAAGTCTTGTGGTTACAGGGAAAAACATTGATGGAGTCATCACAGAGCAAACCTGGTCCAGCAAAGCGCTGCTGCTCAGCCAGTCCGACTCAAGGAACACGTAAATTAGGGAAAAATCTGTTGGGCTTTTTCTTTCCTTTGAGATACATGCATGTATTTCTACACACATACACATGCGTGCATGTCTAGGGCTTGGCCTCAACGGAGCACAAGGAAAAAAAAATGTGGACCCATATAAGTTTTCAATTGAAAAAAAAAAAAAAAAAGAATAATTTGGGTTGTTTGCATTCATAAAAATGGATACTTGTTGTGGCTGCTTTTTATTGGAAAAACCTCACGGAAAATGTCAACTGAAATATATTTTCTGCAAGACCAAAAAAAAAAAAGGGAACTAACTGGAGAAGATACTTTCTTCTGGAAAAGCGCTTAGATGGAAACGGCGCAAGGAGCTCCAAGACAAGGAGCAATGCCCGGGTGGGGGCTGCAGCTCCCCGCCACAGCAAAACAGGGCCGTTTGCCTGGTTCTGGGTATCCGCCTGAATCCGGCCCCGGTGCCGAGTTTCGCCCATCTGCTTATTTTATGGGTTGGGAGAGAAAAGCACTGGTTGGCCCAAAATGGGATGGAAAAGGGTCATTTTGAAGCAGAACCCTTAAAATACCCGACGGGAGGAGAGCGGGTGAGGAGGGAGCGAAGAGCCGAAGGGAAAGCACCGACCTGCCGATTGCGCTCGTCCGTGATCCGCTGGATCTGGATCTTTTTTCTCCCCATCTTCTCCGGAAATCCTCACCGCACCCGGGATGACTTCAGTTCAGGGGAGGGGAAAAGTAACCCCGTTTTAAAATGCTTTCATTAAAGAGCGTGGGGGGCTTTTTTTCAGATGAACAACAAACAAAAAAAGCCAAAAAAAAAAAAAAAGTTTTGCGTCGCTCCTTGCTCAGTTCATGGTATCCTCCTGCGCGGCCGGATCCAGCGGGGCTGAGCCGTCAGCAGCTGCTCAGAAACCTGTGCAAGGAGAGAGACAGGAGTGAGACTGTCTGTCCCCAAACCCCATCCAGGATCCGGCACCCTCCCAGCATCCTCCCCACTGCTGGCATGGCTCCTTCCCCCCAGCCCAGGGGAGGTCTCTGCTCCATCCTCCAGCTCGGGTCTGAGGCCAGAAGGGTTGCAGAGGGATTTATCCAACCTGGTCTCAAAAAGCCCCAAGGATGGAGCCCAAAAACACCCATGCTGCAGGACACGTGTGGGCCAGGCACGGCGGTGCTCATCGAGGAGGAGACAGCAGCAACAAGCCTGTGAATCATTATTCCTCCGTGACACTCCATACTTTTTTTTTTTGCTTAATAAAGTCATAAGCAGTCGAGTGGCTGGTGATTAGCTTGGGCAATTTAAATCTGTCTCCAATTTCTGCATTAATCTTCAATTTGGAATTTTAAAATGTCTTTATGTGATTATTTAAAAAAACCCTATAATCAGGCACAGAAACCTAATTCTTATGGGCAAGGGGAAGAAGGACTCCAAAGGAAGCCGAGACGGCCCAGGGTTCAACTGGGCTCAACAACAGCTGGATGCTGGTTGTTTCCATCGATCTGGGGGGGGCGTGGATCGACTCAGGGGTATCGTTTGCTCGACACCTCTCTCTCCAAAGGGGCGAGTGCTGCAGGTCCTGGGGGACCCACATAGCTCCTTTCTCAGCCTCGCTCTGTGACCCCACACCGCATAAGGGTGCAGAGACTCAGCATCCCCCAGGCACCTGCATGCCCTGATGCTGGAGGCTGTATCCAGATGTACCTACCCACACCGCCCCCCAGCCCCATTTCACCCCAGTTTTTCAGTGCGCACTGCATTGCAGCAAGGGGGATGAAGGGGGAAACCCAGACAGTTCATTTTTCCGCAGGTATGTTTTTCTTCTGGTCCTCTCTCCAAATGGCCGGATAAGAGCAGCGATAACATTGCATTTAAGGCGAGGGTGCCCCGTGCCAAGACCTAGGCGGAGGGAAAAGCTGGTCCCAAAATAGCTTCCTATCTGCCTCAACTTGGCAGCCCCCAGCCCTCAGTCTTGTTACAAAAAGCATAGAAAAAAAACCCAAGTTTTTTCTCCCCTCCCGTCATCCCAAATTCACCCGCAGCATCTGCAGCCAGCCCTGACCGAGCTCCTCCTGCTCCTCTCCCAGCCCAAAGCATGGAGCCCCGCTGGACCCCCCAGGGATGTTGGCCCCATCCTTCGCCTCCTCATCAGACCATGCTCCGACAACAAACAAGCCCTGACAGTCTCACACCCACACTTGTTTTTTGGGGTTGAGTCGTGCGAGTCACTTAATCTTTTTCTCTGCTTTTTTTTGGGGGGTAAAATTATTCATCGTGCATCGTGTTCTGTGGTTACAGTGCTGGTTCGAGCAGCTGAGAGAAGGAGGAGACTTTTCCCACCCTGACGTCCACAATTTGTCCTCCAGGGAAAATGAGCAATGGGGAGCCCAGGAAGACCAGAGAGATGAAGGGCTGTAAAAATCCCTTTTTTTCCTTGTAAATCCCACCAGGAAGACTCTTTGCAAGGACAAACCATACAGGGATGGCATTCGCCGCTTGAATCATTATTTCTCAAAATTGGTGCATGTTTCTCCTCCCAGCAGCAAATGGGAGGGACCATCCAGCTGCGAGCAGCACCGGCGCCAGGGGGGATGCTGAGCTGGTGCCGGGGGAATGCCCTTTGGCTGCTGCTCCCCATCCCTCTGTGGGCAGCCCCGAAAAGGCCACTCCCAGAGCATTACTGGTCCCAGAGCACCGCTGGTCCCCAAGCATTGCTGGTCCCCAAGCATTGCCACTTGGGCTGGCACTGGTGAGCAGGGGATGCAGGCGCCAGGCTGCCACAAGAGATTCTCTCAAAGGTCAGTGATATGGGAAGAGCCAAAAGAAAAATGAGGATTTTTGTTTCATCCACCCAGGGTGTCTGCTTGGCACTTCCACCACTGTGAGCCCACGCAGGAGAGAACCCACAGCCCCAGGGCTGGGGGCCGAGACGAGGATTTCGCACGCGCAGAGAAAATTTGGCAGAGGAGGAACTTTCCACCGAGTTTGCTTTGCAGCTTTTCCCTTTGGAGTTGCCATTTCTTTAAACTGGCTGAAAAATATTCACCTTCACCATCTTCAAAACCGCCAGCAGCAGCATGAAGTAGCAACAGCTCCGCATCCGGACCCAGGGCAAGATGCTAATTCTTTCCTTGTGCTGCAGCTCTTGGACAGAGAAACCCTCTGAAAAGACAGCGGATTTACTGTCCAAACCAGAGAGGAACTCTCCAGAAGCAACAATAAACACTGGAGAACAACAGGCAGTAAATTTAAACCAAGTGAAAGGAAACATATTTTAACACAATTCAGTTATGGGACTTCTTCACAGGATGCTATCGCAGCCAAAAGCTCTGTGGCGTTCGAAAAAGAGATGAGATGTTTGTAAGGACAAGGAGAAAAGCCCGGTGCTGCTCATCCCTGTCCTATGCTTTGCACAAGCCAGTGCTTCTTGCATGCGAGCAGCGGCGTTCAAACCACATTCCCCTCCCTGCACCACAAATAAAACCCAGGTGCTTTGACACAAATCACCTTTTTCAACCACCAGACCGCATTCCTCCTGCCACTCTTGAATCCCAACTCCTGGGTCCTCAGCACCCCGGCCAGATGGGGACCATCGTGCCAGCCTCGGGGTTTGCTCATGCCACTGGATAAAGTCTCCCAAAGGAAAAAGGCCACTTATTGCTTTTTTTGCTTGTCATGGTGGGGCCAAAATGAGCTGGCCGTATGATGGTCTTGATCCCTCTCCCCTGCACGGGAAGGAAAACACCCCATGGCAAGTGCAGTCCTTGGATAGGATGAAAAGGATGGATGGAGAAAAGCATGGCACTGTTTGCTGCCCTCCAAACTCATCCAACGGAGTGGATTTAAAACTCTTCCCTTTTCTCTTCGTGTTCCTGGTGTTGGAGTTGGGGTTTTGGGGTGGGTTTATTTGGTTTTAGGCTGGGGGGGTGGTTTCCAACATATTTTTAAACCCAGGTATTTTCATGTTTCCTGCCCAGGTGGCTGTTTCAGAAAGTCCGACCGCAGGTTCAAGTTTCTGATCAGCATCTGCAAAGCACAAGAAACCTGGAGAGACTCCCTCCCTCCCGCCCACCGCTCTGGCACTGCCCCTGGCTGCTCGGACCCAACCCAGAAGCACCCACTCTGCACCACGCACTGAGCCAAGCACCTCAGCAGCTTCCTTTCCTTCACCAGCAAATTGCTCTGGATCCCTAATTGCCCACCCCAAAGCACTGGGATCATCTGTGACCCTCGTCCGCGACTGGGTGGAATTTAAGCACCTAAATGTATATATAGCCAAGCACCCAGAGCACAGGGCTTTTAAAAGGAGTCAAACTCCTAAATAACTTTTAACATTTGGGATCTTGGGTCTTTTTATTCAATACAATATCCCCAGTCATTAAATCATCTTTTCTTTCTTCTGAGACAGCAGCTTCTTTCTCCTTCCCCTGGTTTTCCAAGGAACCAAGGCTCACACCATCCCACGGTGCACGCAGGACAAGGCAGCACCCACCCCACGCAGCATCTGAGCCCACAGGACCTTTCCATCCCATTTGGGATGAGGCACCAACATCTCCAAGCCATGACATCCGAGCGAGTCGCACGAACGCCAGCAGATGGGTTAAGCCCAGCCCTTACGAGCCACTAGAGAATCTCCGCAACCCTGTAAGACAGACTACCTTGCCCAAAATGTGACCCAACGCCATCCTAAATCAGGCTTGGGATGGCTCAAACATCATGGGGTGCGACCAGGTGGGAGCGGGGCCGGGCTCGGGGCCAGCCCAGGCACCCACAGCCTCCCCCCCTCGCCATGATGCTGCCATCCCCAGTGGTACCCGTCTCCATGGTGACCATCTCCATGCAACCACCGAGCATCTCAGCTGCTACACCCCGGTGAGAAGGAACCGCCATGGTGCAGGGGTCCGAGGGTATTGAAGGGGACCCACAAACCTGCTGTAAAGCATATCACAGGCATTACACCGAGCGAACAGCGTCGGCAAAAAATCATCCTGTCCCTCTTCAGCACCCAGAAACCTTGGCGAGGATCAGGAAAGGGGAAATTCGGCATCACACCGGGGAAGCAGCGAGAAGCGCTGGGACAGAGGCAGCCCATTAGCACCCGCATCCCTCCCTCCTGCCCTACACCCCCTTGCGCGCTCGCACAAGTATGACTATCACAGCAATTAACACACATGCCAATTAACTACAAGCAGGTGCTGGTTAACTCTGTGCTGAGTAATTCATACCCGGCTCCAAGTAAATTGCTTTAAATTGGAGAGACGGGTGAGGGAGCAGAGTTAGCATTTTGCAAATGGGGGAAGAAAGAAAAAGCGAAGAGGAATCTCAGCTGGGAGATGTTTTTACAAAACAAGGAATTTGGGGGTGCTGAATCCACAGCTTCAAATGCTGGGGAGGCAGGAGAGCCAATATCTCTTCCAAGTCTTTATTTCTGGATTTTTTACCAACTGTACACATTTCCGATCTATTTTACCTATTTCTAAACAGTTTCACCTTGGCATTGCATGAGCAGCAGGGTTCTTTGCACCACTCCATAATTTGTCACTTTTCCATTTCTACTAGATAGCCCCATATTTCTCTCTGCATGAGTAGGGGCACTTAGAGTCTCATACCCACTTTCTATTTTTAATATACTTTTATTGCATCCCTTTTTAGTTGCCTCCTTACTAAAGTCAGCCATGACACAGCCGCTCCTCTCAAAAGTGATGATATTAAGCTGTCCTTCCTTAAAACCCCACCTTGTAAAGCCTTGTGCTCTCAGCACAATGTCAGCTTAAATAAACCAAACATTGGCTGCACAGCTGCAAAGGAAAGATCAAAACGATGAATCCAAAGCCTTAGGAAGATAAATAAAGGCAAATAAACGCATCCTTTCCAAAAATGTATTTTCCTTTCGAGCTCTGCACGGCCTTGCTTTTCCCAGCGTGCTGCCCCTGCGCTCACGTGCGGCACTGCGCTTCCCAATCCACTCATCCCTGTGCAGAAATACATGGTAGGGCCGGCATTACGAGTGATGGCAAAGTCTGGATGGGTGCATCCCAGCACCGGTTCAAGGGGCATTTTCCCCATCTCCATCTCCCAAACTGGGGCCAGTGCCATGGGGACGTCCTTGGCTGCGGAGAAACCTGCAAAAGCAGCTTCAAAGGACAGTTGGAGGCTGGGGAAAAAAAAGGAAGGAAAAGGGAAAAGAAGAAAAACACCCTTCTGTAAAAATGCTGAAAGGACCAAAGTGGCTCTTCTTAAAGAGGAGATCAATGGGAGGATGTCTGATAACGGCGCAGAAAGTCCCAAATGGAAGGGAGAAAAGGAGGTGACAGCCACGGAGAAGCACAGCCCAACGCAGCAGCCCGCTCTGCCCAGGCACCGAACACTCTCTCTGCAGGACAAACCCACCCTTTACCCAGGATTTGCAGGAATTCTCCCCAAGATGGATTTACCCTCACTTGGCTCCATCAAGCCAGGGGCCCAGCTGAGAGTAACAGGTCCAAACGCAGTGGGATGAGGGGTCTTCCTCGCTGGGCATCCTCCCCTGGGGAACAGGGCACCCGACAGGACCAAATTCACCAAACCCAGCCCAGTGGGACCAACATTTTAGGGAGCTTAGGGTTTGTCCACATACAGAAATGACCGCAATAACATGCTGCGTGGACACCTTTCCCTGTCTTGGAGCATCACCGGGCAAGGAAGGCCATTGCAAGAGAGCTTCAGCACACAACCAGTGGGCACGTGGGTTACAAGGTGCAGGATTTGTCCCGTCTCTCTGGCCACGGCAGGAGAGAGCCCATGCCAGGGAAATGCTGCTGTGCTGCAAACCAGCCTGCGAGCTCAGCCTGCCATGGGAAGTGGTTTACACCCACCGTGCCGACAGCGTGCTGAGCCCTTTGCCGCCCCGTGCTGGGGTAGGGGCGCGGGGGAACGGGCTGACGGGAGGGAGGGAGGGAGCCATGATGCTCTGGAGGTGGCGAGAGCAGCCCCACACCCTGCTGCAACGCTCCCTGCTGCAGCCTTGCAGCTTTTACCAAGAAAAGCGGTGGAGTCGAGGTGTGAGGTGGCTGTGCTGCCACGAGGAGCAGCCTGGCAGCACCTGCACAAAGCTCAGATTCTCCACCTGCTGCAGAAGAAAGCCTTAAAAGCAATTGCAAATAAAACAGCAAACCACAGCCGAGGTCTCCAAGCCTTGGCCTGAGGCTCTCAGGTCTCGCACCAGCACAAACCAACAGAGCCGCTTCCCCGCCTGCGGACAGGGCTGGACTTCCATCCCTTAAGGATATGGATTTAGCTCAAGTCACCTCTTGAACCTGACTGTTTAACTGCAGTTCTTGCCTTCCTGTTTCCTTTCTCTCTGATGGCCGGGCCTGCCTTTTGTGACTTAATTGTTATTTTTTTAACATATCCTCCATGCTGACACCAAGGACTTTTAGTTTCCTTCTTGGTGGTTTCAGGATCTGCAGAACTGGCTTCCTTCTCCTCTGCAGAGGGGGAAAAGCCCTCTTCCCTAAAATCCAGCGCCTGTATTCGTGTTGACATTGCTCGTCCTATCCTGCAAAGGCACCAGCGTGGTGCTTGCTATCGCCCCACCAGCGAGCGACCGTTGATGGACCAACCCAGCTTTGCTGGGGGATGAGGGGCAATGCCAGCAGGAGCAGCCCTGGCACCCCGGAGGGATGCAGCATGGGGGAGATGCACCCACGTGGGAACGTCCTTGGCATCACGGCAGGCAGCGAGGGCAGGTGCCTGCACTTCCCCAGCCCCACTGCATGCGCTCGTGAAGGACTCCAACTCACCAGCTTAGCATTGTTTAGCACCTCTTTATCTACAAACCAAGATCAAAACCACACAAACATGCTAAAGTCTCCTCCAAAGCTTCTATTCTGGTTTCAGGATGATGCTATCTGGGTTCCTGTGTCGAGCCTCCAGATGCAGGCAGGGGGAGGGGAGAGGAAAGGTGGCCGAAACACGGCTCCGGAGCAAACCTCCCGCTCAGAAACGCAGCTGCAGTGCCCTGCTAGGCCGAGCCCTCCCTGGGGCTGAATCCTGCTCACCTAGCAGGTGCGAATCCAGCGTTGAGCTGCAATCCCTTCCATGCACCTGACGCCCACAGGAAGGCCCTGATTTCCCCAGGATCGGCAGCAAAACCAGCATCTTGGGTCCTCCTGCCTGTGCAGGATCCGTCCCGCCGACTGCAGGTACAAACCTCGGGAGGCTCAGGAGAGCAGAAGCAAGGCTGGATTCAATCAGGTCCCCAAGGAATTTGAAAAAGACACATATATTCCTGACCCAGATTCAGGCGCTCTCCGGAGAAAAGCAGATGCCAACCGCACAGCCAGCTCTGCTGAGCTGTAACAAAACCACGCGCCGTGCCAAGACCGGCAGAGTCTGGGGGAAAAAAAAAAAAGCACAGCCCTTAAATGATGCTGGAGAACTGGCATTTGCCTGTGCAAAGTGGGGGTGAAAGAAAGGATTTGGAGACATTATTAAACGGGGCTTGATTTTCTCTTCCCCTGCAGCTCGTGCATCCATTTGCACCAGTGTGGACCCAGACAACACCCACCAAACAAGGGTGAGAGTCCCAGCATTGGCACAAGGACTGGAGGCACCGCAGCAGCACCCAGACCAGGCACCCCGGTCCCCTGCACCCTGAAATCCCACCGTTCCATCCCACGCCACAGCTAGCCAGGGATGCCACCACATCCAGCACCCCAGGAGCGTGTCCCAGGCTGGGGATGGGTGCTGCAGAGGCTGGGTGACAGTGGGCACAACCAGTGACCTTCCCCATGCTGCCAGAGCCAGGAGAGGCTGGAGGGGACACAGGGCAGCTGGCAGAAGAAGGGAGGCTGGGCAGAAGCCCCGGGCAAGGTCACTGGCAAGCCTGTGGCCCCGCTCGGCACTGGCCAAATGCCAACCATGGAACCGTCATCACCCCGTGCCAAGGCGAGGACAAGGACTCCAGGAGGAAAAGCTCGTGGGACCAGCAGCTCCTCATGCAGTGTGGTTTCCCAGGGTGGCAGCCAGTCCTCTCTCCCGGAGGGAGATGCTGCAGAGAGGGACCGGCGGGGATGAGCCGCCACACGGCACAACATTAAACCGGAGGGGTCGACAAGCCCCTTGCTAAAGTGACCTTTAAAGCACTTCTGGGAATGGTGACATGCAAAGGCTGATGCAGCCGCCAGAAAAGTCCCATGACCTTGAGCAGTGACCTTGGCAGTAGCATCCTCGCAGCAAGGGTCACCCGTCACCCTGAGCCTGGCTGCGGTCTCCTGGGCGGCTCAGCAGCTTGCCCGGGCATGCACACCAAGACTGGGGGCCCTGCAAGCCCTAGAACCCTGCTATGGGCACAGCATCCCCTTTCCTAGCTGGGACTGATCGCTTGCACGGGGCAGCCCTGCATCACCTCCATGCCCATCCACCCTCCATCCCCAGGATCATGCAAAGCCGTTCCCCTTCCCTCCTGTCCTCTATCCATCACCAGCTCCAGAGCTGGAGGCCGGGGGTAATTTTCCCCTCTGCACTAAGTAGGGTTTTCTAAATGAAGGGAAGCGAGAGCCCATTATCCGGCTCCGTCGCCCACCCCCACGGCTCCCTGCAGGGCATGAAATAACCACCTGCCAGCTCCCTGTAGCCCCGCGCCGTGGCAATGATATCGCAGCTTCCCCTGTCACTATTGTCAGAGCAAAATTTAGATACCTGGTAATGAGGAGGTTTAATATGACAGATGAGAGGTTGACTCATTAAAAAAAAAAGAGCGAGAAGGAGAGCGAGCTGAATTTGGGGTCGGATCCTGCACTGGTAAATCAGAAGGCTGTCAAAGCTGTCCCCGTGCCGGTGGGGAGCAGAAGCAGCTCAAACCTTGACCCCAAACCAGACCCATGGTGGGGACCTTCACCGGTGCTGAGGTCACAAGGAGGAAAAGGCGGGGACAGAGAGGGAGGACATGGCTACAGTTTTGGGGGCCACCCAGTCCTGCTCCCCACCGAGCTGCCTCCCCCCACCCAAGGGTTGGGGGGGCTCAAGCCCAGAAAAAGCCTCGGCGGCCAACAGCAGCAATGTTTCACTTTGGGTTGTTTTTTTTCTCTCAAATGGGAAACTGCACGGCAAAGATGCAAACCTGGCGTGGGGGCAGCCAAGACTCCCTGCATCGCCAGCACCCGGACCCCAACATCACACCCCATTTCCTTGGGCACCCCCTATCCTGAGGGTGCGCACACCCTCCAGTGCAGCCCAGCAAGGTCCCCGCTGCCAACACCCTCGCTACAGTCATCGGAAGGATGTTGATGACTTGCAAGTCCCAAAGCACAACATGCCAAAGGGGACAACTGCTGCCTTCAGTTCCTGCACAGGGGGCAGGATCCCACCCCTGGGACACGGGAACAGGGTCCCTTGGGGCGGCTCAGCAGAGTGAGGAGGGTGAAACCCTCCCTGCAGGGAATTTAGGGGCTCTCCATGTAAGGGGACAGGATTTCCCCCAGTAACAGAGGGGACAACTCTTCTCCCCACCATGGGTTTTACCCAGGGGAAACTCCATGAGACCTGACTGCTGCTCTGGGCCATCCATGAGAGCGATGGAAACCCACAGCAGCCCCACGGGACACAACGGAGTGCAAAACTGTCCTGGGGGAAACACTCCTCTTCCCTCTCGTGTCCACAGGATGGGATTGGGGATGCATCCTCTGCAGCAAGCCCAGGGCATCCTGCGGTCACCTTGCCTTCACCCAAGGGCAGCGTGGCACAAATCTCCATCCCCCAACACAGCTGGGGACCCCGCACCCTGTCCCCAGCCAGGAATGGACACCCAAGAGCAGCTTTGCAGACCCTCTGGCACCCAAAGCACAGCACGGGCTCCGCCTGGGAGCCGGGGCTGCCAAGAGGCCGGAGATCTCCAGTGCCATCCTGGAGCTCAGCCCTCGAGCACAATCCCCCCTCCCAGCACACAACCCCAGCAGCACCTTTCCCAAAGGCTCAGCCCTTCCCCAAGGACCCCCAAGGTCTTTCAAACCAGCCTCCCAAAACCACTTCTTTCTTTTTCCCCCACCCCTAAGCACTGGTGAGTAATAGCAGCAATGCCAAAAGTCACGGGGCTGCTGATTTTATTTGCATCTACTGACTGCTAACTGCATCCGTGTCCAAAGCAGCCGTGACATCCATCAGGTCCAAAGACATGAAGGCAACGTAGAAGCAGACGTTGCTCCTGCATTGTCCCATCCCACACTCTCAGTCAGGGTTTACATGTCCCAGGCGGGGAGCACCAGGCTCCCCAGGGGCTGGAGGGTCCAGCATGCGTCTGAGGTACAGAGGAGCTGGTGAAGCTGGTGAAGCTAGGAACTTCCCATCATTGGGAAGGGGATGGTGGTCACCAGCTCCACTTGACCACAAGAAGAAGGATAAGAAGCAAATGAGCGTAATTTGCCACTGATATAGCAATGCTGAATACTGGGCGGATGACGCCAGAGAAGAGCTCACCGGAGAGTCCCTTGGAGAGATGGATGGGAAAGATCTGGCCAACACCACCAGGAACAGGCAAGACCAGGTTCCTGCCTCCATCCCAATGCTCAGACTCAACCATCGCAGCTCCAACCAGCCCCTGGCACTTCCAACCTGGAAACAAAACCACAAAAATCGGCATCCTGGCCATCTGCTTTTCTCAGAGGTGGACCTGCCCATCCATCTGTACACATCCCCACCACTTCCACCCCAAAAACCTACTTTAGTCTGCAGCCACACACTCACGCTCAGAGCATGTTGCCATCTAACAGCTGGAAGCTTACCACTGGACACCGTTATTTTTTTGAGTAAAGCAAACAAAGGTCCATGAACAGCATTAATTATGTGAGACTGTAACACCACTATGATTTGCAAGCAGAGATCAAGGCTCTGGGCACAAGGAACTGAGCAGAAAGAGCTGTCCCTTGGCCCCAAGACCTACTGCCCAAGCCTCATGAGAGGAGAAGGAGCCACTGAAGCCCACCAAGAGGCACGGACCAGGGTCCAGCCACCACTGAACCCAAACCAAACTCACTCTAAGTGAACAGGAGGAACCGGGACAAGATGTCACACAGCAAAAATGGGTTTAACTTCCTCTTCCCCTGCCACTGCCTTGAAAACATGGCGGTTCCAACCCAGCACCCGAATAACGTTGCATCAGCCACCACATCTGCCGCTGGCACCAGTGCTCTGCGGACCCCCGATCCGGAACCCAGGCACGCGGCACCACTGGAGCACCCTGGGGACTGCAGAGCACTCAGACCTGCTGCAGCCAAAGCCGGGGCAGGGGACATACTGGCTCAAGGTCCCTCATCCCTGGCCTGACTCACGGCTGCTGGGACTGGGGGATGCCCGCCATACCACAAAGGCTTTGCCACCTGCCGGGACGAGGTATGGCCCCACTCCCCCGGCTCATCGTGCACGCACATGCATCTGTAGGCAAAAGGCTGACGAGGGACAGGGCTGGATCCTCACCCCACGTTCCCAAGCCGTGAGCCAGCAAGGCGGGTGGGTGAGGATCTGGCCCTGGCTCGTCAGGCAGCCGAAATCCAGCGAGACAGCTGGCTCTCAGCTGTTACCACTCACTCACAAGACGCACATTCTAGACACAGGCGCACAAATCCTGTCCTCCTCGCTCCCTGGCATCAGCCAGACCACCAAAATCAAGCCAAGCTTGGCGTGTGGCGTGGTCTGCCTGCACCGATGGCCATCGCTGGCAGCTCCGGCCAGACCCGCTGGCTGATGGTTCCCACTAGCAGGGCGAGCCGGACTCATCCAGACCTCATCCCAGGATGCATCCTCCAGGAATAGCTGGGAAAATTATTCTGTTTTGAAAGGTTTTTTTTCCAACCCACCCAAAGCCTGTGTTTTAGTAAGGAGGATTTAGGTGGGGGGGCGGGGGGCGGGAATTCCCTGCCGGGGTCCCTGACCTGCCGAGCCCTTCTCTGTGACTGCACCAAAAGCCACGTGCTGGAGGGGTGGTGATTTTGGCCAGCCCTAGGTTTTAGGGGTGCAGATGCTGGCCCCATGCCCACCTCGGGCATCCCAGCAAACCACAGAGGTGATGCTCAGGAGAGCAATGGGGATGCCCAGTCACTGTGGGAAATGCCAAAATTTGGGACTTCCCAGAGGTGCCACTACTTCTCAGGCCTGGCACCTTCCAAGCTCCTGCACTGGAGCACCACCAGCATGCAGCTGCGGTTGAAGCCAAGGGCTTGGTGGCGGGTCCCAGCCCAGGTTTTCGGAGAGATGACAGGGAAGATGCTGGGATGCTCCTATGGCACAGAGGAGACAGACCCCGAGGACAGGCGAGAGCTTGGAAGCCGTCATGAGTGCAGGAGTGTCACAGATAAACCAGTCACGATTCCTCTTGGAAAAGGGAAAATATTGCAAAAAAAGACCCAAAAAAGGCAGGTTTTTTTCTGCAGACTCGCAAAGGGGGCGAGAGAGAAAGTGTGGTTTTCAAAAGGCATGAGTTTGCGGGTAGAAATGAAAATACTTCAGTCAAAATTTTTGGCTGAAGGGTGGGGACATAAAAATAAATAAATATAAATAAATAGCTGCCCAAATCGATTGTTTGCCCAAAAGAGATGTAGGAGGAAGAGGAGGAGGAAAGGGTTTTGCAGCCATCATTGCTCCCACCGCTGCCCAGGGCAGTGCCATGGGCAACCGTTTGGTTTTGAAAGTAGAAACCTGGGAACCTGCAGTGAGGATGAGACCCACGGACCCAAACCCTGTCCCCAAATGTGGCCAACCCCTCCGTGACAGGTTCCCCAAGTCAAGCAGAGGAGAGAACCTGCCTCACCCAACCCCAGTGATGGTTAAAGGGTTGGGTTTAACCCAAAGAGCAAAGTTTATCCTCCAGCCCTGGTTGTGTTCAAGCCGTCCATGAGCATCAGAGCCAGGGCAGCACACGAGAGCATGTCTTGGGAGGGAAACACCGAAAGCAATTCTGAAGGATGCCGTCCTCCTTCCTATGGGTTTTGCATCTTAATTTTCACAGAACTGGATATTAAGATTATCAGCATTATTAACTCCAGGCAGGATCTGGGCAGTCCCAGCCCCAAAGCAGTAACAGCACAAAAAAACCCTGAAAAAAAATCAAGATGGAAAAGATTTTTTCTAGGTTGAGCCAAGCCCAGCGCCAGTCCCAGCCCCACCACATCCATCCCTTGTGCAGGACCGGCCGGGCTGGTCTCTAGAGCAAACCAAACATTTATGAAATAGTTAAGGGAGGAGAAGGAACAGGAGGGAGAGCCCTAGCGCAATGCTCCTGCCTCACCCAATGCTTGGGTGGAGAGGTGCGTGGTACCCAGCTCACCTCCCTACATGAGCCGCAAGCTCCCACCATGCTGGGCACCCAGCTCTGGCCGAAAGGAAACAGCACCGAGCAGGAAGATGTTAAAAAACCCCAGTACCGACCTCAGAACAACCACAATAAATAACCTCCCTAAAGCCTGAGTAAATACGGTGGGCTGCTCCCCCCTTGCCTTCCTGTTTGCTTTCGCAGATCCGGGCTGGGACGGCCACCTCCAACCCCCGGCTCCGTCCCGGCATAGCAGAGCTCCGTCTGTGGCACCCTCCACCCGCGTGGGTCCCCGGCATCGTCCCTGCCGCGGGGGACCATGGGTGCGAGCTTCCCCAAAGGGCTGGATTTTATCACCCGGGACAGGCACCAATCCTGCATCTGAGCCCACGCCTGCTGTGTTTTTCTTTGCTCGTCTATATTTGTTTTTATTTTAAGAGGAGGAAATCCCGGCTCACCCACTCCCCGTTGGTGAGATGCGTTCTCCCTCCGTGCCTCAGTTTCCCCCTCTCTCCATGCAACTGATCCTCCCAACATGGGAACTCACCCACCGCCCAGAACTCCCCTTCTCCCTCCCTGTCCACGCAGCCCTGGACAAAAAGCAACGGGTCCTGATTTACGGGCACTTCTGTGCTTTACCACGAACACAAAGGAGAGGGAAAAAAAAAAATAATTAGAGGCACACTCACATTGAAGATCTGTGTCAGGAGCAAAAAGGGGATCTGGGGCAAACAACCCCCCCCCGGCAGAGCAGCAGTGACCGCAGAGGCTGACAATAGATAAGGGCTCTAAATTCGGCGCTGGGCTCCGGCACCGGGCTCTGTAAGGCAATCGGGGTGGGGGTGTGCCGGGCTGTTTATTTGGCTCCAAACTCCGCACTGACACTGCAGCGTCACCCGTGTTTAAAAAAGGAAGGAACGAAAAGAGAGGAAAAAAAATAAAAAAAAAAAAGGAGAAAAGTGCACGCATACATTCAACAATAACAACAAAATAAAAAAAAAATCAAGAGAAAAGGAGCCGGGGGGGGGGGGGGGGGGGAATAAAAGGAAACCCAGTTGGGCTGGCAAGGTTTAAAGCGACGCCTGTTTTAAAAAAAGAAGTTGCTAATTTTAACTCTCCAGTGGAAAGAGTGAGAGGTACTTACAGGAGACAGGGTGGCTGCGTCCTTCTCCACGTCTGCTGCGCGCTGGCGGACGGGAGGAAGCACGCGGGATGGAACCGCCGTCCCCACCGCTGCCAAGGCAGTCGGCCGGCCCCCGATTCCCCTAAAACCTTGTTTGGGGAGTGCCGGGGCACACCGCAGCGTCTAAAGGGCAGAGGCAGATGTGAAGGCAGGAGGAGGTGGTTAAGCATGGGGAGAAGGGGGTGGGGGGGAAAGGGAGCAAGCCAGAGCCGTTCACTCGTGAACAGCTGCCGAAAGCAACCCCCGGGCTTGCTTCCTCCATCGCCCCAAAACCGGGGACACGGCGGGATGGGGACGGACGCAGCAGGACCCCCGGCGAGGACGAGCCCTGCTGCCGGGTTGTCACAGTTAGACAGCATTCCTGACCAAGCTGGCTTTTCCCCTCTAAGGGAAAAGGGGTTTGAAGACATTTCCCGCCCCCCCTCCCCGTCCCCCTCCCTCGGTGGCAAAATAGCGGATGAGCTCAGGAAACCAAAGCACAGGGCAGAGCTGTGACCACGAAAGGCCACCCGGCTCCGTGGGGAGTTAAAAGGTGACCTCCAGCAGCACGATCACGTTTCAGCAGCTGCACAGGGCGGCAGGAAACCATCGCTTTACCAAAACCAGGATCCCACCTCTGCTGAAGACAGAAAGGGGCAAGAAGTGGGATTTTTGGTGAGCCCACCAGCCAGTCTTTACAAGCTCTCCCTGGAAATAGGGAGGATCCTGCGAACGGCTTGGTGCCAGGCAAGGCGGCACGCTCACCCCTAAAGCATAGCGGGAGCCCAGGAGCTGCAAACTCAGGTCTCCATCAGCATTAAATGTCCAAGAAAACATGATGCAAGGCCTTAGACAGCAGAGGAGCAGACCCAGTGACCCAAGGGCTCTTCCCGAGCAGCTGAAAATCAGCTCTGGGCTGCAAAATCTCATCGAGAGAAAAGCAGGCTGGCACAGACCCTGCAGCTTGTGCATGCGGTAACGGACACGTGATTTACTGAGCATGGCTGCAGTGAGATGATACGACCATCTTCAGGACATGAAAGAGTCGATTCAATTAAGGTCACAGGCCCTAGAAGAGTTTTCTGCAGCAGATGCGTCTGGGCAGAGAGAGGTTTTCCTGGTGCGCCTCAAATGGGGCTGGCCTCAGGAAGACAAAATGCCTATTGATCGTGGGCAGCGATGCTGCACGTCGTAGGACGCAAGGACGTGGCTTCGTCAGGATTAAATCGCCCAGTGCTGGTCGTCACACACTTCCGAGGCAGGGTCGATATTGCTTTTCTAATTGCTCAGCTCCTGTCACTCGCAGAGCGAAGGGGACAAGTTTCAAAGCAGTCCCCGGAGATGCTTTTCAAAATCCTCCTCCCCAAGTCACACAACTTAATGCACCACTCCTTGGAGCGAGCAATTATGCAGCTACAGAAATCACTAAGCTGCTTCTCCCCTGCTCAAAACTGTGCCAGCACCAGCAGCAACATGGGGCTTTGCAGGAGGACACTGCTGACCCAAAAAACTAGAATTTGTGTGAGCCTAAAAAATAAGGAGCTGTTGTAACTGGTCAGTATGGAGTCAGTGGAGCTGAGCATCCCGTCTCCAGCAGCAAGCAGCAATGTGGGGGAGAACGCATGTTAATTGCGGAGAGATCCTGCCACCGCCCACCAGCATCCGGACCAGGGGGACAGGACCGGGACCGCGATGCTCGGGAGCTGTGGAGGGTCCTGCCCTCCGCTCCCGCCCCTGAGCTCCAGCACACCCCGCAGCAGACAGCCCTATCACCCCTATGCTCCATTTAATTATTCACTGCACTAAAAAATGTGCCCCTTGGCTAGTCTTTATTTATGCCCAACAAAAGGAGACCAGAGCCTGTCCCATACCAGCACCCGGCACTCTGCCACAGCACCGCGCTCAGCCAAACTGCAGCAGGACAGACCCGGCCGAGCCTTCCCGGCCCTGCTCTCCTCCGGCACACCACAACCCATCGCTGGCCCAAACCAAGCATCACCAACATACAGCAGGGCCCTTCCACCGCTTTCACCCTGACGCAAGCCTGTGGAGCTGCTCTTGGTTTCCATCAGCACAACCGATGGCAAGACGAAGCCCTTGGTCCTGACCTTGCAGAAGAAACGGTGAATGCTATCCCCATCTCCCAGCACCAAGCCTCCAAATAAATTACCTGCCCCCTCTCCAGCACTAAAAAGCAATCTCAACCCAGCAAAACTGCTCACTAAGCAGCAACGACAGAGTCCCCTCCTTTCAGGAGCTGGGGTCAGATTATTTTTTAAATCTTTCCTTTTATTGATTTCAATATCAGGTACAGAAGATACATTACACAAAACCATAGAGCCCTCATAAAATGGGTCCGCGGCATTGTCTCTACCACAACCTCATTGCAGATAAGGGAGATGCAAACATTTACTGTAACAGCAATAAACAGGCAAAGAAGGTCGAGAAGGGACAAAACCTGGACATGGGGCCCTCTCCCAACAGCACCTTATTTCTCAGGAACACAAGGGACAAAACAATACTGGGTTTGGCCACAAGTCTCGTCCATTCAGGGAGAAACCAGGGCAGGAAAACCCTCCTTTGTGCCGACGCCCTCATTTTGCCAAGAAAACCCCAACCAGAGCGCCCCAAATCAGTGCCATGACTGCAGCTGGGATCTGGCAGAGCCGCACCAGGCAGTGAAGCAAAGGGGAAGATGGGCGTTGGAGAACTGCAGAGGCACCCACCGTTGGGTGCGGGGCTGCCCACCGGGCTGCAGGACCTCGAGCGGTTGCTACCTCCCTGCCCCACACCAGCTTTCTTGTTGCAAGGGGGGGAACTCTGGTGCCCAGTCCTGCTCATCAGGACCCCCTTGTGCCCACAGCAGGAGAGGGGTGCTCAGCCGGGCAGGGTGCTCCCTGCCGGCACCAGGACCCACTGCTCCTCCTGCCACTGGAGCAGAGCGGTAGGGTCAGATCCCGCACCAATTTCGGAGTCTGAACCCCTGAGCTGCATCCAGCCGGGATGACCTCCATGGGGGTCTCCTCCTCGCCCCCAGCCCAGAGCAGGGGAGATGCATGGCCCCTGGCAAGCGAACTCGAGGCGAAAGGCAGCGAGAGCCCGAAGGTTGGGATTTCCTCCCCTACCTGCTACGCAGACTCCTGCATCTTCTGCGCCTGCCAGAGGATGAGCTGCGGCCGCCGCTCCTCAATCAAACTGCAAAGAAAAAGCAAGCAGCCATCAGTCTGAGGGGACAGAGACAAGGACCGGGCTCCCCACACATTTGCCATTGGAGCATGGTTGGTCAAGAGGGGACAGTGAAGGGCTGCCTCAGTGACAGCAGCCCTGGCTGAGGGGACAGGAGCCGGAGGGGTCCCCTCCCATGCTGCCCTGACCCCAAGCATGGCTGCTAGGACCTTTCCGGGCTCCTGCAAGGAAACAGGAGCCCCGATGCTATGAGAGCATCCTGGTGCCCAGAGGTGGGGATAGGGTACAGGAACCTGTGGGACCGCAGAAGAAAGGGTGGAAAAAAGGAGCAAGAGACCAGGGGGAAAAGAAACTAAAAAGAGCTCGGGAATGAAACAAACCATAAACCAAAAATTATCATTAATGAAGGACGAGAGCCAGCCTGGCAGCAAGTCATTCAAGGTTTTAAGTGAACTTTGCGATCTCTGTGAAGACTCACGTGCGTGCCCCGCAGGGAAAAGAACCGACCTGCATGCTCGGATGCTTTCTCCCAGGGAGCGCAGCCCGTGCGCTTGGCCCAAAGCAGTCCTCGACGAGAACAAAACGTCGTGGCCCAGAAAGAAACACGGCTGCTAAATTCATCTCACTTGCCACTCAAAGATGGGAGGCGATCCACAAGGTAAAGCGCAGCAGTTTCAGCCAGCCTTGTGCTGGTCATTCATCTACCGGTGGCCGTCACCATCCAGTGTGGGACGGTGCCTCCCCTGTGCAGAGCCCGTCCCCCACGGCACACTCCCGCAAGCGAGAGGAACGGCGCTTTCTCCCGCTGAACAAAAGGGAAACTGAGGCACAAAGGCCAGCACCCGGCTCTCTGAACGCGTCGCGAGCTCCTGCTCCCAAAGCTGAGCTGCACCCTCACCCCCAGTGCCTGAAACAGAGTGAGGAATTGTGCTCCGCTTTCCGGCGTCCTCATCCTCCGCTTCAACCACAAAACCAGCCTTCCTCTCCCCGGCTGCCTCCCCTCCCACGGCCAGCTCATTTCCTGACATTACAAAATTCAGCCTGAACAAAGCCAGAGCGAGAAACGCGTGGCTCCGGCCTGGGCTGCACCTACCGCTCACCCCTGAGGAGCCACATGGAGGGGACACCCCAGAACAGCCGGGTACAAGCAGCTTTCCAGCCTGCCAAAAGCACCAAACCTCACACTATGTGGACTGGAGTCCTGTGGATGGACCAGCCACAGGATTTCCCAGCATCAGGACAGACAGACGAGGCTGGCTCCATCACCTCCACGATGGGAGAGCAGCAGGGACAAGGATGGGGGGCTTCAGCTACTGCCCCACTTGCACCCATTAATGACCAGACTGACCTGTTGACCCCTCCCCCAGGACCACCCCTTTATTTCCCTTAATAAAAAAGAGCATCCTACAGAATGATCAACCACGTGGGGACAAGGACACCCACAGAAGAAGTGTCACCTTGCAAGTGCCACACTCCCAGCCAGGACAAGGGACCACGCTACCTGCGCTTCCACTTTCTGCCTTATCTCAGCTGCCAACTCAGGGATCAGGGGCTGCTTCTCTGCAAACAAACTCCCCCGCACCGGGACCCACCGGACTGTTATTAGTGCAAACTCAGGTGTTACCCGCAGGGACCTGGGTCGGTGCTGGCTCCAAGGGGTGGAGAAGTTAACGTGAGCAGGACCACCCTCGCACCAAGGGGCTGCAGGAGATTGGCACCCATGCCGTGGATGCCGTCCCCAGTGTTCAATGCAAAGGGACTCTCAACGAGCTCCTGAAACTCCCCCCGCTCGGCGTACGAGCAGCTCTTGCTGGTCTCAGCATTGCAGCGCCTTGCAGGGCTGTGGCAGAGCCTCGGCATGGGGACCAGGGACCACGGGTTGGGCTGGGTGGAGGATGTGTGAACACGTGGCTCAGCTCTGCGCCCGGGGCTGGCTCCGCTCCAGGCAGCCAAACCCCCGCTGGCCCTGGCGAGCTCGGAGCCAGCTCCACCATCCCATTGGGATGCAAGGGGAAACATGCAGCCAAGCAAGACCTGCTATGTCTGTACATGGAGTTGTCCCCCCTTGGTGGGGGATGCCGGTAGACAAGCCAGGAGCATCCCCACGGGCTGCAGGGTCCCCACTCGCAGCCGACCTGAATCCAGAGCCGTGTGTCCATGGTGCTGGTCCACACGTGGCCATCACGGGACAGCCCGTACAGCCATGCCAGGCGCCACTTACACAGACCCTAGCCCCAACAGCAAAAATACCCATGGCTGATTATTCGCAGTAAGCCTACATCCCCAGCCACGAGAGCCAACCGGCCTGTTGTGACGATGACTGTCAGACCACATCCAAATCCATGCAGCCCTCAGCCACGTTGCGGTCCCCAGACCGTGACGACTAATGGCAATGCCTTTGCCGACCCACTCCAGCAGACCGGCTCCCCCCTCACTGTGGCGAGGTAGGAAACCCTGGCTGAGCCAGGATCGGTCTCAGGGTATTTAGCCTGCCAGGCGGCTCTGACGGAGCCTATACACTTCCCTGCAAGGGCCTGGTCAGACCCTGGCCCAGGGCCACACCTCAGCATCGCCCGGCTCTGGATCAGCCCCCGAGACAGGGATGAACGCAGGGAGAAGGTCCAGAAACCACAGTGTACACAAACGTGAGCTCAAGGGCCCAATCCTCTCCAGCCCCACGGCTCCCACGTTGCTTCATGCTCCAGCCAAGCTGCCGAAGCCGCTGCCCTTCAGACCCGGTGGTACATCCAGCACCAGTAAACCCCAGTGAACCCCCAGTCCCCATTTTGCAGCATTTCAAGACAGTGCAAAGAAGCAAAGCCCCCACCCACCAGTGTTGCCAGCGAGCGAGCGTCCTGGCACGGCTCCCGGGAACTCTGGATTCTGGGGTATTTCGGAAGGTCACTATCTGACCCACCGCGGCACGGTGAGACCAGGACCGGGTGAAAGGTTGGGGCTGGACAGTGCCGCCGGCAGCCCCAAGGGACCCTGCTCAGTGCCCAGGTCTGATCCCCACAGCACCACCTGTGTTTGAAGTCTTTTTGTTTTAAAGAGAGAAATGCTGCCCAGGAAAGGGTGGAAGTATCGTCTTTTCAAAATGCTCTGTTATTTTACAAGCTGGGGGAAAAAGAAAAAATAAATCATGTAGGGGAGCGATGGAGGCAGCAAAGACAAGTGAATTCCCCTTTCTAATGGAAAAAAAGAAGGGGAGGAAAAGGGGGAAAGAGAAGACAATCTTTTCGCCCAGCTTTCAGACGAAAATGCTGAGCAGACGATAAAATTGTTCCTGTTTGAAAACCAAAGCTTTGGTTTTGCCCAGTGACAAACCAAAATGCCTCAGGGTGGAATCTGTCCCGAGAGCAGCAGGAAAACCTCCCTGATGTGGGGAGGACCTCCTGGGACCCCCCCATTTTTTAACTGATGTAGTCAGGCTGGTGCAACCTGCCATGCAAAGGCAGCGGGTGGCTATGGAGCTGCTCCAACCTGCCTGGAAGGATCCCGGAGGATGTGCAGGGATGGCTCCCGGGGACTACCCTCGATATCTGCTCAGGTGATGCTTGGCAGCCCCTGTGCCACAGCCAGTCTTTGCATATATGTATGTATAGAGAGATATATATATCTCCCCATATATAGATATACACCCCCAAATATATATACCCTCATATATATATATCCCCAAATTCATACACCCCATATATATATATACACCCCTGACTACATCATATATACATGTAATACCCCCAAATAAATAATCCCCTTGAGTCAGCAGAGGAAGGGTCTCAGGCAAAACCCATCCTCACCATGCGCAGAAGCCTGGAAGATGCTAAATCACTCAAATAAGCTCCCAGCCCTGTTGTTAGATCAATCATCAGTCAATTAAGCCACCAGCGTGAGCTTGCCTTTCTACCTTGGCGAAGGAAAGCCTCGCCGCGGCTGGCTCGGCTCGGGGTGCTGGCATCCCCAGCATTATCCCGCAGGGCCACTTCCACGGGCACACAGGGGGAAAGTCTGAGGGGAGAAAGGGAGGTGGACGGGGAGAAATTGTCCGCTCTGAGGCTCCTCCGGGCCAAAGCAGAGCCGAAGAGGCCAAGAGGGAGGCGCAGATTGTGGAGGGGAAGAGCAGCCGACCGCAATCTCTCCTTCCCCTTTTTTCATGTTTCCTCTAGCAACGGGCTCAGGGCCACAAACATTTGGATACCAAACCTGAACTTCCCCCCACCGGGCTCCCGACCCAGCTCGCCACCCCTCTGCCAGGCACTTGTGGGCCCCCAACCCAAACCGGGGTGACCCCAGACCCCAGTTGCTGGGGCTGTGCTGCGCCGGTCTTGGGGAGGTCCTGGCAACAGCAAGGATCAGCCCCACCATTAGCCAAAAAAAAAAGGACTTTCTCCATTTCTCCAGCCCATGAAACTAAAGCATCTCAGCCACGGCCTGGCCTCCAGTTTGCACCAGCCACTGGGAATATCCCCAGGGCTTAATTAGGCCTGATGAGTCTTTTACATTTGGGTTTCCTCTGGCTTGCCACCAAGAGGTGGGAAGGGACAAACTAGGAGAGATCCCACTCCAGGCAGGAGTGCCCGGCAGGACAGGCTGGTGGTTAAACGCAGCGAGAAACCGTGGCTCCCAACTGGCCATCGTGCCGGATCCTGCACCGGAGTCACAGCGCCAGCACAGCAACAGGGGCTGCAGAAAGGGAGACGGAAGGAAAGCGGGTGGAAGCCGGAAAGGAGAAATCCACCTCCAGTGGCACAAGATGCTCAGCTGTGCAGGGATGAGCGATAGCACAAGAGCGATGGCACAAGCCAACCGTGCCGAGGACGTGTCCACACCGTGCAGAAGGTGCAACCACCACCGGTGCTCCTCCAACACCTGCACAGGGATGGGTTGAAGGTGCCCCCAGTTCGAGGCAGGGTGGGAATTGCTGTTGGGGGGTTCACTTCTCCGCTCTTCCAGGTCACCTTGCGGAA
Organism: Haliaeetus leucocephalus; assembly: GCF_000737465.1. Lineage (NCBI taxonomy): Eukaryota > Metazoa > Chordata > Aves > Accipitriformes > Accipitridae > Haliaeetus > Haliaeetus leucocephalus. The sequence continues at coordinate 798,600 of NW_010972611.1, read as the reverse complement.
GCTTTGCCCCCAACAAAGGGTCCCAGCACAGGCCCCCTGCCCAAATCCAGCCCTGGGATGGGTGCTGGACGGCCGCTCTCCATCCCCACCGAGCCGTGCTCCAGGAAAGGTCATGGCAACCGAGTGCGTGGCATAGCCACCGCCACGGGTGTTGCGACAGCGGCCACCGGCCCTGCCAGTACTTGGGGGACACAGAGTGGGTGCCGGGGGGGGCGGTGCGCGTGTGCGACCGTTGCAGCCACCGAGTTTCGCTCTCGCCGGCTGAGTTCCCCCTTGGGCAGCGGAGATGCAGAACTGAAACCTCCAGCTGTATGGACGCGGGCGGGCGGGGGTGGCCGGGAGATGCAGGAGAGCTGGGGACTGGCATGGGTTTCGGAGCAAAGCCACGCACCATGCCACACCGGTGACGATGGTGGGGGGGGTCCGGGAGAAGCATGGGATGAGGGATGGACGCAGGAGTCTCCTCTGGCTCACAGCACCCACCCTGCTTCTGCCGTCTCTGCACAGCTGGGCCACCCATCTCCTTGCACCCAGCACATCTGGCGGGAGCAGAAATACCTCTCGGCAGGCTCCGGTTTGCATGTCCCCACTCCAAGAGCCCATCCAGGGGCTGACACTGCCACAGGACGTCCCGGCACATCAGCTGAGTGTGGATCAGCAGGACCACGACTGCCCGCACAGGGTGGTCCTACTGCCTTGCAGCAGCGCCTGCTCCTCCCAGAGCAGGGAAACTGAGGCACGGGGAAAGGAAGCAAACAGCAGAGCTGGAAACACAAACATCCCCCTGCCCAAATCCCAATTACCTTCCCCTGAGCAAGCCCCTCACCTCCCTCCTTGTCCCCTCCTGCTCACCCACTAGCACCAGGAGGACCCTGAGTCCAGAACAACCCCAAAACACCTGAGGACATCACAGGGTCTCCCATGAGAGCCCAGGGATGCCAAGATGTGGGTGTCCCGTACCCCAAGCACCCAGCTCTTGCCCTCGCCCCGGTGACGGAGGCAATGCTTCAGGTCACATTGCCACCTGCTGGCACCGGCACTGGGGCCCGATGGCACCAGCTAACCTGGCCGCAGGCATCTGCACTTTCCCAGATAGAGACAGCAGCAGCTCTGCAGGTGCTGTGCTGGGCACTGGGCAGGTGCGTGGGCCCGGAGGTGATGGGGGGGGCTGTGGGTGCCCCCACCCTGCTCATGGCCCCCAGTACCCTCCGGGGCATCACATGAAAGGGTCCAGTGCTGCTCCAGGGCTGCAGGAGGCTTTACAGCAGCAGTGACACCTACTCCGGATTTGCAGTTCCAGCTCCTGCCGGCATTTCCAAGGCAGAGGTAAAGCAGAGGAGGTACCATCAGCCATTTTGCCCCCTGACTCCCCTTAAGCCCTCTTGAATTCCCCACCAACCCCTTCTGTCCGCTGCTGGCTCTCCCCAAACATCACAGATCCGATTCTGACTCGTCTTTCAAGCCACGCTCTCCTTTCTGTGGCACAGTGGGGACAGATCGTCTGCAACTGCTTTGCAGCAGCTTCACATCCATGTAAAACCCCACGCGAGGCACGAGAGGGATCCAAATCCCGCCGGCACGCACCCCCAACGTAGACTGGCAATTTATCACTGATGCTCCATGGCCACTGACTAACACAACTGCCCATGGATGACAAAAGCGGAGCCGGAGGAAAAATCAACACTGAGGCTGGTTCTTCAACACATATTGGCGCCTGCCAATGTCTCTGGAGGGCAGCAGCTCCGGGGGTGTGCTGCGGCAGGGGTGGTGGGTGCAAGGACCAGGCGGGTGATGTTGGAAGGGACCCCAACTGCAACCCCATCCCAGCATGCCGGGGCACACATCTGTGCATGCATTGGCACGCTCGGGCATGCATCTGTGCCAGCCTGGCCACCGCCGGGTGCCGTGCCAGGCAGAGCTCGCATGTTTACAGCAACGACGCGGACCCGTGCAAAAAGCTCACGGACGGCGCCAGGAGTTGCCATGCACGTGCCCGGCACAGGCGAAGCACGCAGGGTCCCGCTGAGCGGGTGTCAGCTCCCATCGCCCCCCTATTTGGGAACGACCCCCCCCTTGGCAGGTCCCCAAGGGAGTTCGCCCAGGTTGATACAGCACTTGCCCCCTTCCCCAAGCCCGGGAACCCGGCAGGTCTGGGTGCCCCCGTGCCCACCGGCGTCGAGGCCAGCTGGCCGGCACAGCCTCAGCCCGTGCTCTGCGAGGCAGGTCCAAACTCCAGGGCCAGCGGGTGAGGTGTGGCGAGCCAGGGCTGCATGCCAGCATGCGCCGGAGCTGGGCGGGAGGGAGGATGGGAGAAAATCATAGTAATTAAGAGCAAAGCCCAGGCCCCTCACCGCCTGCTCTGCTGTCGCCTGAGTCAGCAGCCGCCGGCCCCGGGGACGTTTTGCATTGCCGCAGCCTCCCAGGGCAGCTCGGGCTGTCAGTGGCGGCTCAGCCCGTCCTCTCCCCATGGAAACCAAACAAACACCTTTGCCCAAGTCCAAAACCTCTAGCCCATCCGTCTCCCTGCTCTGACAAACAGTGGCAGGTCCTAAGTCACCTCCCAGCTGTGATTAAGTGACACGTTGGGGTGGCACAGGGCTTTCCTGCGGTGGGCTGGGGAAGGGTTTTGCCAGCCAGCCCCCAAAATCCCATGCAAACAGGATTGCAAATGCAGATGGAGGAGGTGGGCACTCACTAGGAAGGGGGGACCAGGCAAAGCTCCACATGCCCCTCACTGCTGTCCCCCACCCCAGGGAATGGGGACCGCCACCATGCCAGAAAATCCCAGCCCAGCTCCGTGACCCTTGCTGGAAGCCAAGAGCTTTTTTTAAACCTGCTTATAAGAGCAACTTGCAAACAAGAAAGAAAAAGGCCCTCCTTGTGCAGAGGAGAGATGGCTTTGTGGTCAAACACAGAACGCCTGGAAGACTTGCATTTAATTCTGGGTTCTGCTACAGACCCTCCTGTGTCTCCTGAGCTAAGCCAGCCACAACCAGGGCTGCTGCCGCCTTCCAGGCACCCAGCACCTTTCAACAACTCCTCCTCACCTCACTCCCCCAGCACCCAGCCTGCCGGTGACAGCCACCAACACCAGCACCCACCATCACTTCCAGATAAAACCCCTGCAAGGGGTTGGAAAACCAGCCAGCGCAGCCGCAACCTCAGCAGGAGCCAGGGTTGCTTGTCCCCAAAATCAAAAAGGGGATTTGTCCCCAAGCCCTCATGCAAATCCCAGCTCCTCGTGCAAACCCCAACCCCTCATGCAAACTCTTTGGGACAAAAGGCAAAGCGCTGATCCAGCGGCCAAGCATGACTACGCACCAGCTGCAAAGCCAGGGTTGCATCTGGAAAAGCGGGAGGAGCATCCCGATGGAGTGAGCCTCTGCCACCCGGCAGCCTCCAAAAACTCAGCAAAGGGAAGACCCTGAGCCGGAGAATAAAATCAGCCTTGGGGTTACCCAAATCTACAGGTTCAAGCCTAAAAACCCTTGCATCCTTGGCAAATCTCTGTCGGGAGGGCGCCTACTCTCCAAACTTCAAAATCTTTTTTTTTTTTTTTTTTTTTAAAAAAAGATTAAAGTATTTCTCTCCGGCGAGGTGTGGAGAAACGCTTGCACATTCGGTGCCATCGTCAGCAACTCCTACACCGCCCCCCACGTACACTGCTGCAAGGGGAAAGCAGAAGGGGGATTTTATAGGCACCTACAGAGAAAAAAAGAAGATCTCTGTGTAATTTGGTTAACCAGTCAACCGAGTGGCACGAGTCCGTAGGAAACTGCCCTGCCACTCCCCAAATGACTCGGTCCCTCGCAGCGCAATGAAACCTCCATGGCAAGCATCACCTCCCGGCACCTCCCTCTGATGGGTCCACCCCAATGATCCTCAGAAAAATCCTGAATTCCAAATGCAATCCCCAGTATGAAGACGCCGCCATCAGCAAATGCAAAAACAGAGATTTATCAAGGCTTGCTATCACTGGAAAAGCTCTTGGTGCTGCAAAAGGGAACCTGGCAGTAGCATCATGGACCTCAGCATCCTCGGTGCTTTTTCCCCTTAAAACCTCAGCCCCGCAGTCCTGTAATTTAAAGTGAAAATCACAGACTTAAAAGGGAGGGAAGAGAAGAAGCTCTCTGGCCTAGGAGCCAATTAAAACAAATGGAAAGTGTTTTGCTTTTTAATCTCGTATTTTTTTTAGCTAATCTCTCCATTGGAAAGGGAAAGTCGGCTCGTCGGCAGGATGCTGCCGGGGGGATACAGCACGTGCGGAGTCCCAGCCGGGATGGCAACTTGAGCCCTCGCTCTCCATTCCTGTCCTTTTTGGTCGTATTTATCCTGATTTTTGCTCAGAATTAGTGTACAGGGGTAGAGAAACAACAGCAGAGCTTTGGGAAACTTTTTAACAGGGGATTTTGCTGTACTTCTGTCTCTCTTTTATGAAGAAGGGAGTTTTCTATTTTAAAAATACTCTTTTCACTTTGAGTTTTTCAACAGTTTGCACAGGAGGGTTCAGAGGGAGGAAAACCCTCCCCAGCCCCAACAGACCCCTCTGCTCCCGTTTGCCCTTTCTTGGGAGAAAAGCAGGGTCCTATTCCTCACCTGGCTGGAGACCATAGAATCAATCATTTAGGTTGGAAAAGACCTTTAAGATCATCGAGATGATGCTTTTCCTGCTGCAAAGGGAGCCCTGCAACCAGGAAATTCATAAAAATGGGAAGTTTTAGAAGTGGAAAGGACCACAGACACCCAGGAACAGGTTGGGTTTTTTTCCTTCTCCAGCCTGGGGCAAGATCTTGGGCAGGATGCAGCAGAAGCGGAAAACAAGACCCGGTAGCCCAGGAGAAGAAGGGGCTCTCCTCGCCCCCCGCTGCCGGGACAGTGATTGGCAGCACACCGGAGGCAGAAGCTGGTTTGACCCTCTTTGCCAATCCGGACGGACTCATCCATTCCCCCAGGCAAGAGGAGAGCTGGAGCGGGAGGAGGCCATGAGATGCCATGCCCAGAGCCCATAAATTACAGCAGGGGAAAAGAGTTGCATTTGCCCTATTTCTTATCTGCTTGGAAATTGCACCGCTTTCCCAGCTGCAAAGGCAGCTCTGTTCCCAAGAATTTCAGCAAAGCCATGACCCCTTTCCAGGATCGTACAGTATATGGTGGCAGGGAGCCAGGGCTAATTATAGGCACAGGAAGAGGGGAAAGAGGCATTTGGAAAAGCTCTACCTTCCCAGCAGCAGGGAGTGGGACGGCACGACCCCAGCTGAGCCCACGGTGGGAGCACCCCAAAGGGCTACAAAACCCAAGGCAAGGAGAGCGAAGCCCCGGGACCTGGAGCTCCTGGACATCACGATTCCCCTTTTCTGGAAGGATAAAAGCCAGCGCAAATCACAGCTCACGACGCTCCCTGATTCCTACGTGCTCTGGTGCAGAAGGGAAGCCCCACGGGGGGGGCAGGACCTGCCACTGCTCCAGCACAGGCTGAGCATCAGCACGAGCCCCACACTGGCTGCAGAAATAAATGGAGCTAGAACCAAAGTCGCTCAGTCCTACGTTGGGAATCTGAGTGTTTAGGGTTCCCTGCAGAGACCACATCTACTATAGCCAATTGATGGCTATAGTAGCACGAGCCCCTCACCGTGCCCTCATGCCCTGGCAGCTGTGAAAAACCACAACCTGCAGAGATGGCTGAAGGCAAATAAATGTGTATTAAACTTTAAACACCAGCAAATGCTCTTGAGCAAGCCACATGCAATTTTAGAGCCTGGTTCAATTTTGTTTGCTGGTCAATGTCAGAGGAGTCACCTCTCCTCTCCTGACCCCACTGTATCTGGCATGTACAAGTGGACGAGGACATGTTAACATACGCGTCTGCGAGACCTTCCAGCAAGGAGGAGGTTGGACAGAAAAGCACTAAAACAGGCAGCAATTTTTTAGCCACCAAGCTCCTCTTTAGAGCCACATTTCTACACAAAGCAAAAACCAGGGAAGATAAAAATCCCACCTAATTTTTTTTTGAGGAGGGAAAAAAAAGCCAGGAACCCTCTCACTTGCTGCAATGGTTTTCATTTTCCACCAAATAAAATTGAGTCTCAACTCCGGCTGCTCGCTTATCCCCCTGTATGCTTGCTTCCTTGTTTGCCTGCGCATGTGGGAATGTGTGGGTGTGCGGTTTTTGTTTTGCTTTTTGCAATCATTCTGCAGACCATCTCCTGATATCTTGCAGATCGCAGCCTGCAAGGCAAGCGTGCTCAGCCCTGCTCAATTATCCAGAGAGAAAGACTTTCCACCTCTCCGGCTTTAGACTCGTGAGAGGCCGCTCTCCTCCTCCAAAGCAGCTTCCAAAACCAGGACTTGCATGTCTCCTGACCCCCTGGCAACAGCTCTGCAGCATCCATCACCCAGTCACCCCAAGAAGGTCCCTGTATACGGGGGAAGGATGCAAAAGCTGGGTGCTGCAAAAGGGAGCGTGGCTGTGCGAGGACAGGCTGGAGGAGCCGGCAGCACGGAGCAGCAGGGCACCAGCTCCAGCCTCCCAGCAGGAAAGCGACCGCTCGCTAAGGGAAGGAATCTGCCTGTGGCACGTCGGGTCCAACCGATGCCCTTTTTAAGGCTCCTGCGGCAGCGGGAAGGGGGTTAAGCGCACACCGAGCTCGCCCTCCTCCTGGTTCAGGGTCACCTCCCACGAGCTCAACAGATAACCCGGCTAAAACCTCACCCTTGGCACAGTGGGGACATTCAGAAATGCTCCTAAGGAGGACCTAGCCCCAGCGCAGACAAAAAACAGCTCTATTTCACATTACACCTCCCCAACACTGACACCCCAGATGGGCACGTCCAGCGATGAAGGGGAAATGATGTCCCTGTGGTCCACACCAAAGACACTGGGACCGCAGGCGCCCCGCACCCACCTCTGCTGTCACCTACTCCTCTCTGAGCAGCCAAAACCGGTGGGAGCAGGACAGAGCAGCGGGCATCCATCCCCCCAGAGCACAACCCATCTCACCGGGCACCCAGCACTGCCGGCACATCCTGGCGGAGCACGTGGCGCCGGCGGGGACGACACAATTCCTTCCTGCCCTGGCTCTGCAGGCGATGCCACCACGCGCAGCTCTAAGCCCTAACGGGATAACAAGCTCACAATGAGATCCTAATGAAGGATTAGTGAAATACAGTTTAAAGAGATTAAGGCAGGGTGCAGCACTGAAACTTTTTGTTGTTGTTGTTTTGAGAGCCCGGCAGAGGTGAGACCCGGATTTCAGCCCCTGCCAACATGGAAGGAGCCGGCACCCGTCGCCGGCTCCGGTGACTCGGGATGGTTTTTCCATCGCGCTTGTGCAAAGAAGGGGCCGGGACTCCAAAAGGATGGAGGAACACAAAAAAAAAATTGCTCGTGGCGCCTGAAAGCCCTGCCCAAGGCACTTTAAAAGCGAGCCAGAGGCTTCCTTCATCTCTCCCCTCCTACACCAGTCCCTTCCCATCTGCATCCCAGCTGCGCGCGGTGTGGGGAGTGATACTCTCGGTCCCGTTCATGATGACTGTTGATGTTATCCGCCCAAGCCGGAGCCTTCCAAGGAGCCCCGAGGAAGCAGGTACTCAACTCTCATTCAGGGAAAGTTATTAATATTAATTTCTTGGCTCTACACAAACAGAGCAAGAAGTCAGCCCTGGTCTCGAAGAGCTCAGCGTGACTGCCAGCTCCATGTGCTCCAAAAGGTCGGGAGTCTGGTTCACCCCCAAATCAAACGATGATGTTTTAAAATAGAAAGCAGCACATCTGGGATTGCTTTTTGGGTTTTTTTGGCCACTCGTATTTTTCCTGCAACCACAAACACCAGAAACTTTCTCCTCCCAAGAAAGGGCAATGTGACTCTTACCCCATCGCGGGAATCCAGGAGCTGGGAATTTGCTAAACCGGCCCCAAGACCGGTAATGCCTGGGGGTGAAAGGGCAAGCAAGGCTGGCGCTGAGCAGGCAGGGACGGGCTCGCCCCACGGGCAGCGGGGCAACCGTTCGAAGCTGACCCCTAATTTCATCCAAGTAGTCCAAAGCCACGTGACGAAAGGGAGGTGGGGAGGGGATCTGACAAACATCCCTGTCGAGAAACTACAAAACAAATCAAATGAAGATGTTTGGAGCGGATCCAGATGTTTACTAGTGACGCACATGGAGGTATAAATAATTATCCGGTAGGAATTTTGTTCACAGGCAGCTCTCCCTTATCTAATCAGATCTCAGCACGATGTGGCCCTGGCCCCCCCTGCTTAAAAAGTCTTGAGAAAACCAGATGCAAAATAAAAAGACCTCACTAGGGGCACCAATTTAATGCCATTAATCACTGGACGTTCGGACCAGAGCTGCCAGGACTCAGATCTCATCCAGGCACAGTTCTAGGAGGGAGGATTTTTTCCCCCCAGCAGGAGTGCTGGCAAAGGGCTGGATCCTGCATGAGGGTGCGGAGCGGGGCCCGGGAGCAGAACCTTTGCACCCTGCCCCATGCACAGCACCGGGTGCAGGTAAGGTGGCATCTGTGGGAATGGGAGTCGGCCATGGCGTCGGCCGGATCCCTCCACACTGGCACAAGGAGCTCGCCAGTGGCTCTTGCCTGTAAAAAACCAGCTGCTTAAAATACACTCACGAACAAAAACCTCCCTTATCCGGCTGCGTCTTACCAGCCAGCGACTTCAGAGCCCGTACACTGCAATTACCTAAAAATAAATGGACCACAAACCCCAAGAGACCGAATGGCAGAGGGGGATGAAGATGTCAGCAAAGGTGCCCTGGCAGCACCAAGCCCGGCAAGCCGGAGGGTCCACAGACGCAAGTGATGGTTGCAGCATCACCGGGAAGCCCAAGCCAAAGGGTTGGCACGCGACCGATAAACAGGGAGAAAAAAAGGCTTTAACAGCTCAGGAAAAACCACCTGAGCTGATTTTTCCTGGCTGTTAGCATCACCTAACCCACCGTCGCTGCCATGGGAGGTGTTGGCACACCAAGCAGCACCGTCACCCCCCGTGCCGGCAGCCCTCGCCCCGCCACCCTCCCGCCAGCATCGCCAATGGTTTTCCAAAAATTAAACCAACCCAACCCACCGTAGGCGAGGCCGCAGAGGGTTTCGCAGAGGCCGGAGAGGAGCAGTGTTGGAAACTTACTGTAGAAAATTGGCCGCTCAGCTCCGGCTCCTTGTCCCTACTGGTGGGAAAGTCTATAAATCTCTAATAAAGAAAAATAAAAAAAAATCTCCTCCCATTTTATTCCTTCTCTCTCCCCCCTCTAAAGGATTGCGAAACCAAGAGGGCAGCCGGGGCTTGGATCTGCAGCATTTCTGAGTTCCTATGGAGTCTGGGCTCCCTGCCACCAGCAACAGCGGCTCTGGGGGTGTGGAAAAAGGGAGGGAAAAAAAAAATAGAAGAAGAAGAGGAGAAAAAAAAATTAGAAAAAAAAAAAAGAGTCCTATTTATTTTGGGGGATGAGAGAGAAAACTTGCAATGTACAAACTGGGGGGGGGGGAGCGTGGCTCTGACATTCCTGCAGGCACTGCGCGCTTTGTAATAGAAAAGACTTTTGGTTAAAAAGCCTGGATTTTTTTTTATTAAAAAGCCTGGTGGGAATACTGAGCTTGCAGAGGATGCTCTTTCCTGGGGTGCACACGGGTGCCGAGCAATCTCCTATACAGGGAGCCCAGCACCTCCCAGGGCAGATAGACCCCCCCCAGGGAGCACCCATGGGTGCTAATGGCAGCTCTACCCTGCCCTGATGCGTTCCCCCGATCGCAGTAAGGGGAATTACGGAAGACAGGCTGGAAGAAAAGCCTGCTCCAGCCGTGACCCAGATTCCCCTCCAGCCTGATCCCTCACTGAAGTCATAATCCTTGGAGGGCTTCTGGTCCTTTTTTTTTTTTTTTAAATACATCCCTGCGTGTTGCCATGGTGATGAGGGTGATGCTATAATTTCAGCATTATAGACTTCAGCGCGAGAACAGGAGGGAGAAGGTGGTTGAAATATGGACGAGCTGCGCTGGTAATGTATTTAGGGAAAAAGAATTAAAAAAAGAAAGAAACAACCAAGGCGGCACCTTGGCTTCATTAGCAGACGTTGGAGGAGCAGAGCTGACCTGCAGCAGAAGAGATGCAGGGGATGGGGGTCAGCTCCTGCCCTGGAGCCAGGGTACCCGCTCTTGGGCATCATTTGGGCAGCAGCTTCCCGGGCATGGATGCTCCAGACCCTGCAGGGTTTTGGAGGATGCAAACTGCCACTCTGCCAGGACAAAGCAACAAGTCTGAAACTCCCAGGCAGCCCTTGCATTACCCAAGGCAGCCACGAGCAGGAACACCCTATTTTGGGGTGGCCTTAGCTCTGCCCACCACAGCTCAGCACCTGACCAGCGGCAAAACCAACCAACTTTGCAATGAAGCAGCTCCAAAAGAGCTGCCCAGCCCTTTTTCACCTTTATTTTTCCACCAACTTTCCTTTCCACCTTGCTCTGCCCACATCAGAGTCCAGTGGCATCCCATCACTGACGGGATGCAGAACTCTCTGAGCTCCTGCCCAGCTCCCAATGGGAGAAAAACCCACCACTCCTCCGTGGTTTTTGCAAGGCCATAAGATACCTCCGGGTGCTCTTAGCATCACGCTATCACGGTTTGGCCCCTAAGAGCCCGAGTTTTCAAGCTGGAAGGTGACCTGTGACCCCACAGGAGGGATGAACCAGGACCCAAGCCGGAGCCCCGAGGGCATCGGCCCCCCCAAATCCCAGGAGCCTCAAGCTCTGCTGCAGCAGAGGAACAGGAAAATTGCACGAGCAGAAAATAAACCAGTTTTAGCCACATTTCCACCCCCCCGCCCCGTGCCCCTTCCCGCCCCATTGCCAAGCATGCAACCAGCACCCGTCGCGACGAAAAATTTCCGAAAGACGCACAAATAAAAATAAGACTGTACACAAACACCTCTGCCTAAACACAGCCCAATGGCCTGTGACCCCCACCACGAGGGAGATGGGCTGCGAGCGGGTTCACGGGGTCCCAAAGGAAGCCAGAAAGCCCCGGGGGACGCCTCGCCCCATGCCACGCTCGCCCACGTGCCCTTCCAGCACGCGGCTGCAAGCGAGGAGGTGAGAAATGGGTGCTCCGGTCCGGTGCACAGCACCTGGGATGGCATCCAGCGCTGCTCCAGCCATGCAACCTGCACCCCTCGGCTTCTCTCTCTGCAAGGTGTGAGAAAGACCCCAACGGCAAAACCTGGGTGGCCAGCATTGGGAGGGCGCGTGGAAATCACCGTTGGTCCTATGCCAGAGCCACAGCACCTGGACACAATGCAGAAAGGCAGCTTAAAGTGGGGATCCTCGGACGGCTGCGTGATGCTGGGACAAAAGGGTCTCCCAAGCCCATAAATGCTTGGAAAAAGAAAATTAAAAAAAAAAAATCACAGCGCATCATTGCAAAAATGGGAAATCCAGGTGCGGGGCAGTGGGTGCTGCACACCAGCCACGGGACCCCACGCCGGGGCTCACAAGGCTCCTTGGTGCAAAAAAAAAAAGCTTGTATAACCTCAGGGGGGAAAAAAGAAAATTCAGAACATTTTGTTTCAGTCCCCAAAGGGGACCCAAACCCCAAAGTGCCAGCTTTAGCATCCAACCTGTCAGCCCTTGAGCCATCACGGTTGCTTTTCGCAGTGCCCTGAGCTCCATATTTAGCCTCAAAGGTATTTATCTTTGAGAAGCTAAAAACAAAGCTGCATTTGCATAACAAAAAGACCCTGTTTGCTCGTACATGTGTAGCATCGCGGGGAGAAGGCATGCAAAGCAGCCTTCCTCCCTCACCAAGCAGAAAGCACTGAAGGTCACCCAAGCGGATGCTGAGCTCGCGGTGGCTAGTCCTCTCCGCTGGAAAGGACAAGGCAAGAACATCTTCCCTTACGGGAAGCCTCTTCCCAACCTTCCCACTTGCATCTCGTCCAGCTGGAGCAGCCCTCTTCGGCTCAAAGGCAGGCGTGAAATTCTGCTCGCTAAAGCACATGCTCCCGTCTGGCCTTAAACCTCAAAGATCGAAGGGCAATTAACAGGTTTTTTCCAAACTCTCTTGATTTGCAACCAGAGCCCATCTCACCGTTTCCTCTCCCGGGTGCCAGCGGCGGGCAGGAGCGAGGACACGCGACTTTGTCCCCTCCTCGGGAGCAGCGTCTGCAGGAGAGTGGGATGGCAAGGAACCTGACCCTGGGCAGGGCGCAGCGAGGTGCTGCAGCTCAGGTGGGCACAGTGAGCCTTTTCCCCAACCGCGCTCCTTCGGAGGAGGGAAGAGGTTGGCCTGCAAGCAGCTCCCACAACACGTGGGGATGTCGGGAGCACCCAGGACCTCACCCCGCCAGGACCCTCACCCTCCTGCAGGAGTGGGTGGAAGATACGGTGACTCCGTACTCACCCATCTGACACGCCAGGTTGCCACTCACTGCCGTGCCGTGCCCGAGGCTCAATCCAGCACCTACGTCATTGTTTTGGGACAAAGTCCCTTCGTGAACTGGCACCACCCAACTCCCTGTCTCCTCCTTATCTCGCATGGGTGCACGCTGCTGTGGCACCACACTGCTACCGAAATCCCTTTTGCCCCACCACCCCCACGGCTCGATTAAAACTCAACCGTACCAAAACACAAGGTGGATCACACCTAACCCCAAAAAGCACCAGTGTGCCCAAATGCCGACCCAAAAGACAGATGCTCGCCTCTCCCCCTGCAATAAAACGCCAGCTCTGGGGAGAGGATTGATGGAGGGAGCAAGAAGCGGCATACCAGCCACCAGCTGCCGCGGGAAGAGGCTTGGCTGCCTTCACCACCAGCATCCTGCTCCAACCATTTGTTCTGCTTCTATTTTAGAAAGCAATGGGGCTCGGCGCTACACGGCTCCCAACCTCCCCACTTACCGAGCAAGGCAACAGATTTCTGCAAAGAGGTAGCACCGGCTCCGCTCCCCATCTTGGCAACGGCATCCGCGCGGGGCCGGGGATATTTTTGAACAAGCGAGTTGAGAGGTGCTAGTTTTCCCGGCGGCTCGGTGCCGACGTGTGGGAAGGACGGCCGTGCCGAGTCAGGGGAGGTTGGGGATGGATCAGTGATTGATCCCCATGCTTAAAACCCAGGAGATGGGGCGTCAAGTCCTCACAAGCCATGGAAAGCAAGATGTCCAGCGACGCGTTGAGCTCTCTGGGAAAGCATCACCCAAGAGAAGAGGCTGGAGAGCTGCACCCCAACCCCACAGCCCTGAGCCCTTCCCGGGAGCCCCCATGCTGGCCCATGCACTCAAAGGAGAGCCTGGCACACACACGTCTGCGCGATCCCAAGCGCTGTTCCTCACCGGAATACCAGGCTGAAAACTGCCCCAAGCCCATGGCCAAGCAAGTCCTGCCTTCACCCAACTCTTCCACCCCGGTTCCCAGTTATCGAAATAAATTTGCTGCTATTGCAGGGTTTTCTTAAGGGCAGACACACGTCTCCAGGGAGAACATGGTTTATCCCCTGGGATAACCGCGTCTGGAGGCACCTCCTTGCCTCCGCCACAACCTCCCCAGCGGTGTGAGCACCGGAGGAGATGCTCAGTGCCGCACGCAAACACTTTGCTTCCCCCCAAGGTTTTTCCAGCAAGTTCTCAAATGGTCTGAGCACCGCGTGCTGGGCTCTGCACCCGACGGCAGAGCCACAGTCAAAGCTCCCTTCGGCAGAATTTTAAAGGGCAAAATTCCCCCTGCATTGCCTGGCAGGGAGACGGTGCCGGCTGGCTCCGGCAACACCGGGGTTTTTAACAAGCTGCAGATTTTTCAGCCACTACAACCTGCTACCCCCTCGTCCAGCCGAGCGGCATCAGGGTCCCGTCCTGGACAAGGTGATACGGAGCCCAGGGATGCTCTGGGTGCCACAGGACACCGCACCTCAGGGACAGCCACGGTCCCCAACTGCTTGCGCTCGGACAAGACGGGTTCTTCCTCCCAAAGCTGAAAGCTCGCTCGCACGCTGGAGGGAAGGCTGCAGGTACCAGGTCCACGGGGACATTTATCACAATATTTAGACAATACATGACAGCTCAGACCCCACCTATGGTTATGCAAACACACAGTCCCTCTCTGCCTCCGTATCGCCTCAAAATTGGTAAAAACCCACTCATTTCTTTGCAGCCCCGAGCTTTGCAGAAGGTCCTCTCCCATGGATGCCACCACGGACCAGCAGCACGCACGCCATTCCCTGCCGCAGCTCCCGATCACCCTATTTTACCTCCTGCTCCCAGGAGAAGATGCTCTCAGCACAGACCACCGCAGCCTGGGGCTGCAGGATGGGACCGTCTCAGTGACTGCACTCGTGGAAAAAAAAAAAAAAAAAAAAAAAGTCTGGCCAGTCAAAATAATTCATCCATGTTTTGTTTTGTTTGGTTTTTTTTAATTTTTTTTCTTCCCTGTCAGTGGAAACTCCTGCTACGGCACTGTGTCTCAAGGTTACTGCTTGGGGTGGTGGAGGATTTCAGGTTTTACAACCAAAAAATTCCAGACAGAAACCCAGAAACGTTGCCAGTTTTTTACTAAACAGAAGTCCTTCGTCCAATTTATTTAATTTATTTAACTTTTTTTTTAAGCTTGATGCAGCAGGTTTTAAGCAAACCCTGTTTTTTCAGCCCCCAAAATTTTGACTGCTTTGATAGAAAACTCTCATTGATGCCATGAACATTTTCCATTCTCAATTTCTTTTTTGAGGAAAACCAAACCAAACAAATCTGACCCCACATATTTTCCCCACCTGCATGACATGGGATGTGTTCCTGGGTATTTGTTTCTGCGGCACCTAGCAATTTTTCCCTGAAGTCTTCCAATAATTGGAAAGGAAAAATTCTCCTTTTTATTAAAAAAAAAAAGTTTCATCTTCAAAATAAGAAAAAAAAAAAAAGATGCTTTCCAAAAGGATGGAGAAAAGTCACATTGTTCCAAAAGGCACTTTCATTTAAAAAGGAAGATGAAAACTTTCAAGCAGGGCTATTTATAACCACTGCTTATATCCATCAATAACACCTTCTACCCTGCATCCTCCTGGGCAGGTAACACCGTGCCAATAGCCCCCAGCACCCTGACACGGGGTGCAGCATCTGGCCTTGCAGGCGATGCAAACAATACCCCCCCTATCGCAGGAGGAGGAGGAATCCCTTTGCTGCCTTCCCAGATGAGCCTACAAGAGGTGACACCTTTGCAGCCCCAGAGCGGGTTTGCATCAGGGACCTGGCCCTGTGGGCAAAACTCTTTACCATATATTTTTTGGGGGGCTGGGGAAAAAAAAAAAAAAGAAAAATTGAAAAAAAAAAAATCTGGAGCCATGGCTTTGCCCTGCCTCCTTCCAAAAAAAGGCCGATGCGGCAGCAGTGCTGCAGCAGGAGATCACCCTTCCCCACAGCACCCAGTCCCCCACCCGCGCCCCGAGCATCCCGGCTGGGGGGCAGCTGGAGGCACCTCCTCCTCCAAGCAGTTTTGGGTTTGCGCCGGACACTTGCTGGAAGCTGTCTGAAGTTCTGGAAAGAGAAATGATTCCTCCTCCTCTTCCTCCCTGCCCAGAAATAGGTCATTTAATTACCACCTTTCCAACCCCAAACCAACACTGACTCAAGGCAGGAGGTGGGAGCGCTTCAACCCCGCGCCGGCTCATGCCCAGCAGCAGCCCGAAGACACCGCGGCGCGGCTCTGACCTTGAGATGTTCAAGCCGGCAGGACCCGGGCATCGGGGCAATGTCAGCATGGACGGCAAGGACTCAGCTCCCGCCTTCTGGATTTCAATTAGCGCTGTTCAATTAAAGCAAGGAGGGTCGGGGACACGGGTGCTGCTGAGCCGCTCCACGCACAGCCACCGGGCACGGCTGTGCGCCAGCTCCAGGAAAACCAACGGCTAATTGCACGTTGTGAAATAATACGTGTCCTGCTCGGCACAGAGTGAAACGTGCGGCCCCGGCGCAGTCCGGTCTGGCTGCTTCGGGATGGGACACCGCGGGATGGGGTGGCTCCTGGGTGGTGGCCGGAGCCTGACACATCCCGGCATGGACATCACCTGCCCTACCAGCTCGTCCTCACCGCATGCACCAAGGCACCCACCCCGGCACCGCTCCCACCGATTCGGGGACTGGAGCGGCGCAAAGCTGTTAAAAGCCCCACTGGGTACCGGTGTAGCGCCCAACATCGAAAATGGGCCCCGGCAGCTGCTCTGGCATCCCAGTGCTCAACCGCAGCCGGGACGTCTCACCGCAACCAGACCCCTCAGACCCTGGCAGTGAGGAGCCCCAACACCATCACATGCACCTCGTCTCATCCATACCTACCACCCCACTTTTATATAGGGGAAGAGGCTCACCTATAGCTCAGGAGAGAGCAGCCAGGGAATTGGGGAGCAGCTGCTGCATCCCCCCAGCCTTGGCATGAACCAAAACAGGCCGAGCTTCCCCAAAAAACTCTCCCCGTGCAGCTCAGAGGCCCCACTCCCCCCATCTTTTTAGCCAACATTCAAGAGAAAGCAAACGTACAGCCCACCCCTCCCCAAAATAAATCACTCCGAATTGATTTCCCATGTATTTAACAAGTCCTCGCTCCACATGGGCACCTTTTTTTTTTTTTTTTTAAATTTTTTAAAGGATGCAAGCTCTTGTCCGTTTTTCAAGCCATGGGGAGCTACAGCAGGGAGACACCAGGAGTGAAGGAAAAGGAAAAATTAAAAGAAAACCCACAAGCAAACCAAACTGGAGTGCGAGATGAAAAGCGACAGATCTGTGGAGGTAGAGCTGCTGGCAGGCAGACGGCTAGATCCATCTTGAAAGGAAAAGCAAACTGCTGCTCAAACAAGGCAGAGGGAAAAACCTAGAGGTCTTCCGGCACTGCCTAAGCTCTGATCAAACAAAATGATTAACAAATTTCAGCTTTTTATTGAAAGCTTCTCTAATTAGAGGAAAAAAGGAAAGGAAAAATAAAAAGAAAACCAAAACCCTGAGAGGCGCGTTGGATGGTAAAGCAATAAATACCGTCTCGGGGAGGCGAAGGGCTGATGCATCCCATAGTCCCACCGTCACAGAGAGGGTGAGCGCGGCGGGGGGCACCCGGCTCCCACCCCGCGGCACCCAGCACCCGGCACGGACGCGCGTTTCCGCGCCTCCCCTCCCTCACCAGCCGTCCTCCTCCTCATCCTCCTCCTCCCTGCCCCTGCTCTGACTCACTTGCTTTTTGCTCACCGCGTCTGGCTCAGCGGCAGAGCCGTACCTTCCCGGGGGCACGACTGTCATTTGCAATAGAGTCACCTCTGAACTCCAAATGGCTCAGCCTCTAGGAACTGCCAAAATAGCTATAAAAATAAGAAAGAGTCCCTGGCCCGAGGAGCTCACCCTCCAAACAGATGGGATGGCTACGGGGCGAGGCAGAGGGGATATTTTTAGCTCTGGTTGCAGATGGGGAAGTCCGGCACGGCATCTACACGGCAGCCCCCATCAGTTCACCACGGCCTTGCTTGGGCCACCCCTGTGTGCACTCCCGGGTATTAACGGGATTTAACGGGATTGCTGTTTGCTCACTTCCCAAGCCTTGGGCACTGGCTGGCCAGGGCCGGCTCGCACCGCCGCGGCTTTGCACGGCATCTCCGCCGGCACTGGGCTGCCGGGGGCACCCGGCAGGGCGGCAGCAGTCCAGCAAAGCGGGGGCGATGCCAACGACACACATCCCTCTCCCTCTTTCCCCTCTGTTCCCAAACGAGCCACCACAAAACGGCCACAGCCCTGCGATCCATCGCGGCGGGGGGACACGCCATGCAGCATCCCGTAGCAGGTCCCTCCCGGCACGCTCCGAGCGATGCCAACCTGACCCCAAAAAGTGCTCCGGCTTGGCAAAAAGAGGGTAAAGCACTTCCTGCCCCTCACCGCTGATGCTTTTTTAGATTTAAATGACTTGCCCAGGGTCACAGTGGCAGACCCTGTAACCAAGCCCTCCCTTTCTGGTCAAAGCCCTCCTGGTCCTTCGGGATGAGCCGGGCGACATCCCCCACCCACCCTTGCTTTCATCCTTCCTCTGCGAGCCGGGGCCTGCACCAGCGTTGACACCTCCCTGCCAGGCAGCTGCCAGCGGCGGCTCCCGGCACGCACCAGCACCGTGGCAGCTGGGTCCTGCTCCCATACTTTTCGTCCGACCCTTTCGGCTTTGTTCTCCTTCGCACAAAGCCGCCGTTAGGCTGCCCTGGCAGCACGGAGGGACCTCGAAGTGGATGTGGTTTATGACCATATTTAGGCTCCTTTACGTTGCCAGAGTCGCAGTAAAGGGCTGCAGCATTAAATGAGAATCAGACCCCACTTGTTTCACTTGGCAGCCTGGGAAAAATCCACCCCAGGCGACTCGGGCACTGTCCGTGCCTCCACCCTGCCCGCTCGGGGACAGGATAAAATAGCAACAGCCCTTTCCAGCTCCGCGGTTGCACTTCCCAAGCGGATCCAAGAGCCCCACACCAGCGAGGAGGAGGGGGGGATTAAACACATTAAACACCACCTCCCCTCCCAAGAGCAACTCCGAAGCATGGGGAAGCAAAGGGACATGCCCAAGGTCACCCACTGACAAAGCCGGCACTTCCCAAGGTTCCTGGAGCCCCCCAGCAGGACCGAGCACGTGCAGGGATGAAACCGCCCAGCACGAGGAGCCCCCATGCCAGTTTGTGCCAGGGAGCGGGGGAGCTGGGGCAGGAGTGGAAGAGCCAAGCCACCAGACGCGGGAGCTAATGCCCCTTCAACACGAGCACATCAAATCCCTGCCGTGGTGGAGGCGACAGTGCTTTTCCACCGTGCTGGCAGCACCGGCGAAACCCGAGCAGCGGCCCCCACCACATCAGCCACCTGCTCCCAGCCCAGCACAAGTGCGGATGCCTCAGCCTGGCAAAGCCACGACAACTGCAGGGGCTGAAGGGCAAGGGG
>NW_010972611.1:779236-779654 GCF_000737465.1 Haliaeetus leucocephalus | reverse complement strand
GGGGGACACAACACCCCAGGTCGTGGCCACACAGAGCCATGGGGTGTCATGGGGATCCTGGAGCGTGGAGGGAAGAGCTGTGTGTGTGTGCACACGCATGTGTCTCACTGGGTGTGTGCTGCTCTTGTGCGCGGGGGTGGGGGGGGTTGCAGAAAATGAAAATAAATTAAAAAATAAAAGCCAACAACAAAGTCAAGGGGGCAAGCTGTTAGGAAGAAGATAAGCCACTGGCAAACAAGCATTACAGATGCTAAACAGCACCCAGATGCTGGGACGCCCTGTCCACCGCATCCCTCGCCCGGCATCGTGCAGCCCCTCACCGCCTTGTACCGCCAAGGCAAGGAAACGCTCAATGTCCCGGGGAGGCCGCGGCGACAGTACCAGGGGCTTCCCCCCCCCCCACGGCACCTCGTTCCGG
>NW_010972611.1:778608-779226 GCF_000737465.1 Haliaeetus leucocephalus | reverse complement strand
GCCAAAGGGCGGCCGCGGTGCTTTCCCCCCACTGCCACCGCCACCGGCCCCGGAGGAACAAACAATCACAGCTGTCAGCTCCGGTGCCGGCACCCGGCCAAGTCATTGAAGCTCCAGGACCCGATTTACCACCGGCTCTCCAAAAAGCTGCTCTTGCCAATCAAACCACAGCCCCCCCACCAGCACCCTGAGCCCCGCTGGTGGC
Organism: Haliaeetus leucocephalus; assembly: GCF_000737465.1. Classification (NCBI taxonomy): domain Eukaryota; kingdom Metazoa; phylum Chordata; class Aves; order Accipitriformes; family Accipitridae; genus Haliaeetus; species Haliaeetus leucocephalus. The sequence goes on along the minus strand of NW_010972611.1, from coordinate 779,021 downwards.
CCCCTCCACCGCCAGTTCCCCCCACCCCAACACCCTTATCATCACCCCATGCCCCACCGGGGAGGGCAGCCCCTGAAAGCTTCTGGGCCCCACTTCTTCCTCGCTCCTGCGAGGCCGCTCCAGGTCCTGCGCTGGGGCGGCTGCGGTGTTGCGGAGGGGACTGTCACCACGGGGGTCCCACGGGGCTGCAAACCCACAGTGGGGCTGAGCACACACACCCCCCACACCCCAGTGCCTGCCCCCACCCCATCAGCAGCACCCACCGAGCAGGGGGACCCATCCCCTTACATCGCACCCTGCGCCCACATCCCACCCGCGTCCCCCTCCCCACCGCACCCCTCTCACCTGTCCCCCCCCGCAGCACCCAGGCCGAGGCGACACTTCTTCCCCTTCCTCCCTCTCCCTCCTTCACA
>NW_010972611.1:742513-778550 GCF_000737465.1 Haliaeetus leucocephalus | reverse complement strand
TGGGGACAGCCGGCGCCGGAGGAGGGGGGGAGCCGCGACCCTCCTCGCGCCCTCCCGCGGGGTCTGGCCCCACTCGTGTCGCGGCTTCCCTGCGGCAGCAGGATGGGGAGATTGGGGCCCCCCGCTCCGTCTGCAGCCCACCCCCCCGCGGGTGATGGTGGGGGGGAAGGTGGGGTTTGCCCCCAGCTCCCGGGCGGGGGACACGCGGGGCTCAGGGGAGTGGGGTCGGTGGGGTACGAGCGTCGGTGTCCCGGCCCTGAACCCCGGGCTGAGTGTCCCCAGAAGCCACGCTGGGGCACGTTAGTCACCCCTCGCCCTGGTGAAATGGCCGGTTCTGCAGTAGAGCTGCTGGATCCGGTACTCGGAGGCAGCAAAAGGTCCCGGTTAAGTGTCGGGCGCTGGCACAGACCCCTCGTGGGTACGACGCAGCCCGCCTTGCCCCCATACAAGCCGCCCCGTGGGGCTGCTCTCGCCTCTCGTGTCCTGCAGGACATCGGCACGAAGCCGGCCCTGCCCCAACCGTTCCCCGCAGCACCGAGTCCCCTGTGCCAGGAACAGGCGGCCGAGCACACGCCACCAGCACCGACCGGCCATGGCAAAGGGTTTCCTGCGCTCCTTGGCTGCAGGGCTGTGACGCCCAGGCCCGGCTCCAAGCCGGGGCATTACGTTCCCTCTCCTCCAGCTCCTCCAGTAGCTTCAACCTGGATAAATTGCTCTGTGGTTACCCTCAAGAAATCCAACCTGTTGAACAATGACTCCCACTGCAGCACTCGCTCTGCACCAGGACTGTTTGGCGCTGTGGATTCTGATTTTTAGGGGACTGGGGACCTGGTGCCATCCCCGTCTCACCGCCTTGTCTGGTGCTGTGTAGCCACAGCGTCAGGGCAGCACCGGCAGCGGGTACCGGCAGCCTCGGGGCTGGGGTTATAGAAGGGGCCAGCAGCTGGAAGGATGCAGACCTCCTGCCTGCACCCCTGGGTCTGCACCGAGGGGCATGGCAGGTGCTGGGTCTTCTACCGGACGAACTCTCCTGCCACCGAGCACTGGCCAGAGAAGTGCCGTATGGCACAGCGGGGACTCAGCGTGGGCTCAGCATGGGGCACAGGCTTTCCTTTCCCAGGGACGCACGTGGCATGGCGGGCCTGGGCAGGCTCCCACGTGCCACAGAAAGCAGTAAAAATAAAAATCAAGCTGGCGTGGGACTGCGCCTGGCGGAAGCAAGCTTGTGCCAGGGGTTGGAGCCTCCATGGGAGATGTTTCATGGGTCCCACCTGACCGGCAGATGTGCAGCCCACCTTCCCTTACTGGTGGCATGGAGCCAGCACGAGTGCGGCAGGAGTCTCATGCCCCAGAAGGCAGGGATGCTGAGTGATGACTGTGTCACACACAAGGCCACTGTCCCAGCAGGAAGGGGCTGGGGACCAGTGACAAGGATGTCCCAGCCCCGTTGGGTCACATCCAGTTGGAGCACTGAGAATACAGGCACTCCCAACATCCCCGGAGCACAAAAGCAGCCACAGGGGAGTTGCTGAGGATGGGGGAGCAAAGCCAGCCATTGCCTTTTTACCAAGACTGTGCCCATAATAACCATTAACCATCAACCATCTCGCAGTGGCACACAGTCCCCCCGCGCCGGCCTCCTGGTCCCCCACGGCACAAGGTGCTGCACAAATGCAAAAAAAACAGTTACGTCCCCAAAGGTCCAGGGTGATATGGGAGGCCGGGGCTAGGCTGTGCTCCTGTTGGGGCTGTTCATCACAGCCGGCTCTTCCTTGAGCCTTGTCCCGGGCTGGGAGGGCAGGAAGAGGTTCCCCAACGCCGGTGACTCAGCCGAAGGGGACGTTTTGCAACACACTGGGTGTGGGAGGAGGTTCCCGGTGCGTGGAAAGTAGGCGGCGAATTATCCGAGGTGTGTGGTGAGCGCGCGGCTCGTCTCGCAGGCAGGGAGCAAACACTGCAGGGAAAGCCGGCAGGGCGAGCAGACCTGCAGCCTGGAGCTGGGGAAGGGGGTCCTGCTCTGGCGCTTCCCAGGGGACAGAGGGACCTTGGGGCCGGGATGGTGGCGTAGCCGCAGCCAGCCACTCTGGGATGGTGCATGCACCCCATCCTGGAGCACAGCCATGCACCTTTGCCCGCATTAATCTGGGACAAACTAAGCAAAGGCACAAATATCTCTGTTAGGGCAAGAGGTAAGACGCACTCGACGGAGAGGCCAGATCCAACTCGAGCATCACAGGTGGCACAGGTACCTCTGCCATCATCATCCCTCTGACTCAGTGACACAGTTTCCTGCTGGCTCCTTCCCCCATCATGATCTGTATTTCTAGTGGACTTTTCAGTGTGTTTGGCTTTTTGGGGCTGTTTGTTGTCAGTTAGATATTTTATTATATTTATTGTTAGAAATAGGGCTATTTTTAGCACTCTGTTGGTTTAGATAGAGATGGGATTAGTCATCTCACCAAGAGCTGTTTGCAGTCTCTCCTCAAGGATTCTCTGGCGTTTGTTTTCCAATCAACTGAGATCATGCATCCAAAGAAATAAAAAATAAAAATAGTCATAATAATGCGCAGCAGCCAAGCTCCGGTGTCTCCGTGAGCTACGGGGTGGAAATGCAGGAAGGATTCAACCCAGGATATTTATGAGACGAAGACGAGAACATTACTATGAACCTCAAAGTATTTTGGAAAGTCAGTTAGAGCTGGTTTTGTTTTTTTTTTTTTTCTCTTGGGAACCAAATGCTGAGTAACTCCCTTCCCACACCAGGCTGATGGCTTCGTACAGCTGGTATGCAGCCTCTTGACAGTGGAAATTGCTTTCCCTTGCCCTATGCCAGCAGGTAGGAGGCAGGACTCCTGGGTCTTCCAAGATATGCAGCCACCTACACCCTCAGGCTATTACCAAAAAAAAAAGAAAATAAGACAGCCAAAAACCTAAAGTGGGAAAAATATTTGCTCCTTTCCTGCACCAAGTGCAGGGAGAATGGGAGAGGAGGCAGTTGAGGCTGGTTTCAAAGCCAGGAGGCCAAGAGCAGTGTCCTGTGCTGCGGAGCAGCAGCTCTACCCTCCTTGCCGCAAATTTTGGTCTCTCTCCGCCACCGTTCCTCCCTCTGAGCTGAGTGGGAGCAGAGCTCCCACCTTGGTTTTGGAGACCAGTTTGGCTCTTAAAAAGATCGGAGTCAGATGCAGCAAGGAATCAAAGTCTGCGGTTCATCTCATCACTCTCTGGCGTGGAAGTACTGCAGCCAGCTTGTCCCGCGGCAATGCCGCCGCCCTTGGGATGCTGCAGAGCTTAAAGTGAGGGAGGGGGATGTGTGTCTCCTGCCAGCCCCACCTCACCTGGACCCTGACCCCCGGGGGTGAGTGACAATGCCCTCGGCGGTGGCACAGCCCACCTTTGGGGACAGGGGACCAAACACCAACCGGGAAGAGGAGCCGGAGCTGTGCAGCGAGATGCATTCACAGGGTCAATCCCTGAGCCAAGGGACAGCCCCGGTGACCCCCTCAGGGTCCCTGCCAGCCCCTCTCCCTGTGGCACCCGCGACCCTCCTGCCTGCGGGGTGACGCATGCCCAGGGCGCAGCGCGGCGCAGAGGCTGGCACACTCGCTGCACACCCGACCTGCGGAGAGGACGAGGGTGGCACACGTGCCATGATGATGTGGGGAGGGGGTGGTGCCATGCGGGTGGCGAGGAAGCGTCGCCTTCACGTGGCCCACCCCAGCCCCCCCCACGTCACCCACCCCGGCACGGGCACGCCGGAGGTGGATTATTTGCCCTGGCAGCTGGCGGAGGCCCCAGCGTTTGCTGGTGGGGGGATAGTTGCATGGAGCAAAGCCGGCAGCGATGCTCCCAGGGGACCCTGGCTGGGGGGGGGGTCATGTCCCTCCTGCCCTGGCCGTGCACCCTCACCGGCCTCATGGCCCCCTCGCTCCCTGCAAACGGTCCCTTCCTCCCTGCCCCCCCCTTCCTCTCCAAGTCTAAATTCTCCCACAGCGGCCATTGACGTCCTGCCTGCGTCACCGTCTCCAGCACAACCAGACAGCACGTGGGAGAGACAGGTTTAAAGCGGCAGGGCCCTGCGAGGGCTCCAGCTGCGCACCCCAGCAGTGGGGACATGTGGGGAGGGGTGTGTGGGAGCCCTGGGGGGGGTGCTGCCCCCCCAGACCCCACTGTACCCCACCCACCCAAATGGCACCGAGGTCCTGGTGCAGCCGGGAAGGTGTTTCCCGGTGTCACTCCAGGGTGAAGCAGAGGGGATGAGATGAGGCTTTTTCTTTCCCGTAGCAAGCCTTGCATGGGAGCGTGAAAACATTTTGCTTCCAGGTCCATGCCTGCAATCCTCCCTCCCTGCCACTCTCCAAACCCACCCCAACTGGGGACCAGAAGCTCTGGCGGCCAGGGAAGGCAGCTTGCGTTAGACGTGCAAGCTCACAGACCCGGCTCCAAAAGCCAGAGCCAGATTCCTGGTGTTTTTTCCTGGCTGCCAGTCCTTGTGCCTTTATATCTGGGCTTTGCCTATGCCCAAATTAAGGTGCAGCTCAGCTGGGTCCTAAGGGCTGGGAACAGAATTTGCATGCAGGGAAAGTGCCAGACCTCTGCAAAGGTGTGGGGTGCAGCAAGTTTTGCAAGGGCTCACGCATGGGGTGCAGTGAGTTTTGCAAGGGCTCAGGTGCCTTCCCTGAAGCCCGCTCATCATTTCTGCTCCTGGCTATTGTCTTACAGCTGCAGCGCCGCAGGACATCAACTTACCCGTGACTCAGGGCTTCGGGGTGGGTTGGGAGAGCAACCCCCCGGCCCTGAAACAGCCCTGCTTCCTCTCTCTCTGTCCACACTGCAACCCTGGGGGCTATTTTTGTCCTTTCCCTTCTATTTATTGTGCCAAAGCCATGTGCGGTTGGAGAACGCTGTGGTGTTTGCTTTATGATTGCTTCCTTCCCGCCCATAACCTTTTGCCTTAAAACGGGATTCGCCCTGATCCTCGACACAAGGCCGGCAAGCCTGGGCAACGTGCCACCAGCGCTGGCTCTTGGGGGACAGAGATTCCTGGCTCTGATCCTGATTTTGGTGCAAAGCTGAGTGCAAATGCGCTGCCCATCAGCTCCCCAGGCACTTTCCCAGGGCACAAACTCACAGCCCCGAACCTCCTCCCCTCGAGCATCCCCAGCCCCTGCTCAGTGCCGCCGGCAGCGCCTGCGCTGTCGCACTCACAGCCAGACCTGTGAAATGCTTTGCGTTCGAAGGCAGACAGATGGGTGAGTGGGAACCATCGCGGCGAGCCCTCAAACAGGAGCCACCACGAGAAGAGGGAGGGGAAATTTGAAAAAAAGCAACTTCCAGAAGGCAGCCACCCTCTGCGTCCTGCCCAAAGTCCCACAGGCCATCTGCGGCCAAGAGAGGAACTGAGTCAGGGCCACCCCTTCGCGGGGGCCAGGCAGTGGCAGCCCTGCATGAGTGTCCCCGAGGCCAGCACGGGACCTGCTGCGGGGACAGCTCGTTCTCATCCTCTCCGACACACCGCTCGGACACCGAGGCAAAGGGAGGGTGACACCCCCCCCGCATCGAGCCGGGCTACCAGGGCTGGCTGGAGGCTTGGACCAGCCTGGACATCGCTGGGCCACTGGCATTGATAAACTGGGCAGAGGTGGGGCGGGGGGCACAGGTAAGACCCCGCTGCTGTTCCAAAGCATCGGCTGAGCCTTGGGCTTGGCCACTGGTCAGGACTGTTTGCCAGCACCCCGGCATGCTGCTGCCTTCACCCCTCCGCAGTATGGCGTGGTGTGGGATCTGCACACCACAGCTTACACTCCTTGGGGTAACCACTGGGGCCAAACCCTGATGGGAAATGTCCAAAAGCTTCTGCAGGCAGCAAACCCAGCTGGGGCTTAGCTCAGTCCAGCCTGGGCTTAGCTCAGCCCAAGCTGGCGACAACTTTGCTGGTCTGCATTGGAGGTTTCCAACCAGGACAGCAGCAGTACCTGGGGCCGAGCGGGCACAGCAGAGCATCCCCCAGCTCCCACTGCTGGGGGTTTTATCAGCAAGGGAGGCATCTTTTAGCACCCCTGAGGGTTAAGCCCAGCACGCAGCTTATCACCTAACTGAGACTGTGAAAATGTCTGTGTTGGAAGAAAAACACTGCAGAGCATCTTGCAATTTCAAATTAACTAGATCTCTCCTTTTCCTTCCAAAGCAGAAAACTGCAGCTGCGCTCTCCTTTTTATGGTGCATGTGGCGGCTGCAAGCCACCGGCGGGGTAGAGCTTCAGCAGGCTCCCCAAGCAAGTGCATATCTTTTGTGTGTAGGAGTAGCTGCTGATTGGGAGCAGCCCAATTTCAAGGAACTCCGAAAAGTTACAAACCTTAACGTCTTGCTGAATCAGAGTGCGAGATCCAGAGCAGCTCCCTGCTCTGCAGCCTGGAAAAAGCAAAGATCTGGGTTTCTGCAGCTGGGACCTCTTTGCTGTACCTGACAATCTCCATTCCCCTCCTGCATCCCTCCTTGAGACACTATCTGCAATTCCTGCACGCATGCCTGGCCCTAATGAAAGGGCCCAGCACCTTCCCCATCACCCAGCCAGTCAAACCTGCACAAACTGAGCCCAGCACACACAAAAACAAAAAACCTCTCCTGGGTGAGGTCGTTATCACCCATGAGTCAAAGCAGCCTCCCAGCCGTGGGTTTGAGCCATCATCGCAGCACTGCCGAGCCTCGATGCGGATGGGAGGTGCCCGGGGCCCTGCACCACGGATTCAGCTGCGTGCCACTGTGCTTTGCACCACAAAAAAAGGCTGGAGCCCTCCTGGCCATGGCCCTTGGGAGGGTGACCCCCCTGCAAGGCAGCGGCCAGGCTGCCCTTGCTGCTGCTCACTTGATCCTGTCTCCTCCCCATCTAATCCACGCTCCCCTCCCGGTATCCTCTGCTCCACTTTAATGCCAAACGTTGGCTGACAGCCACTCGGCTCCGGAGGACGCCTTTTTTCCCAGTTATGCAACCCGTGGCTGAGCTGTTTGCCTTTCACTGCGAGGGAGTTTTTGGAGGCCAGGCTGGGAACCCCATCTGGGGAGCAGACAGGTCCTGGGATGCCCCAAATGGGGACCGAGAGGCAGAAGCACTGGCTGCCTCCCTCACTTTGCCCCTGGGGCTGCTGCTCATTCCTAATCCCGTCCCCTTCTCCTCTTTCCAGGCATCCCAGCGCTCCCCTGGGGTCCAGCCCTGCTCCCTTTCCCCATGGGCTCCTCCACACTGCAAGAAGAGCTTGCTGCAAGCTTGCAGTGTGCCTGGCGCAGCATCCCGGCTAACCCTGCCATCTCACAGCCGGAACAATTAATTACACTCTGAGTGGCGGTTTGCAGACCTGTTTTACGTTGCTGTGCTCTGGGACTGCTGACACCGAGTCCCATTTTGCTTCTCCCCATGGGACAGAGAAGCATGAGCCCCCCCTCGAAGGGACAGTATGGCACGGGCACGGTCCTGAGTCCCTGCACCCCAAGGGGCCGAGCCCCCCCAGCCCAGCATCTCCCCTTGCAGTCCTCTCCCTCGAGCAGAGGCTCGAGCAGTGCCTTCACCTTTCAGGCGATGGGCTTATCTGCTCCACCGCAGACCTGCTTTCATGCCGGAGAGCTTTGAAGATAAGTGAGGGCTTCAGAGAGTGGGTATTTAAGGCTCAAGCTGCCGCGTCTGGGGATGCTATTCCTGGGCTGCCATACACGGCAGCATCTGAACCACAGGCTGGGTGGTCAACCGTGCCACTGGCTTATTTTGGGGTAGATCTGGGGTGCCTGCTGCCGGTGCCCGGAGTGGAGGAGAAGCCTCCAAGCTACAATGGGGTGTCCAAATGCATCCCTTCTTCGCTGCAGCCTGGGACCCCCAGCTGAGGCAGCCGTGCCCTTCCAAAACCCACCACGACATAAAAAGCTGCCAAAGAGCTTCTTCCAGGGAACAAAACTTCCCCAAGCCCAGCTGCTTTGGAGGGCATCATAGCCACCCACCACCAGACCCTTGCTCCCAAAAGCCAGCAGCCTCCCCACGCCCGGCCGGTGCCCACCGAGTCGTCAGGAGGAAGATTGGGACACAGAGGACATTTTGTTCCCTGCTCTCCCCTTAAATTATCCTGCCACATATAGTAGATCTTGGTGCTATTTTTAGGCCTTGCTTGTTTAATTATTGAGAAAGATTTTGAAGGATCTCTTGAAGGCAAGGAGATGAGCACCCGCGGGTGCTCACCAGATTTCTCTTCTTGCTGCTGCCTGCAGAGACCGCTCAGCCCTGAGGCACCGGGCAGAGAGTGGGACTGTAGCGGCTGAGCGGCTGCCATCCCCCTTTGCCGCATGAATCCTCCGACACCAGCTCCTGCCTGTGCTTCGTTTGCCTGCAGGGATGGCCGTGGGGATGGGGAGAGCGGGGTTGGGCTTTGAAACTGATGGGTGAGCCACCCCCCTGCCATAATCACAGCAATAGCCACCTCTTGCACACAAGGAAAGCAGCGCAGGGGCTGAAATGAGGGACAAAGCTGGTCCCCAGTATGACACTTTGCCAGCACAAGGGACCACGTGCACAAGCCATTGGAGCCAGGAAACGCTGGGTCCCAGCTAGCAAAAACTGGTGCAATCCCAGTGCTGGCTTCCGCCAGGAAAGGATGTGGCCCAGAATTCACCATTTTTATTTTTAACTAAAACGGCCGCTTTGCTTGCTGAAAAATGACCTTATTCTCAGCTCGCCAGGTGGAATCTCAATGGCAGGAGATTTTTTTTTTTTAAACTGGTTCCTTTCATGTTTCCACTTACAAAAAGCCAAACAGAGGATGGCCTTTATTTGAGATTAAAGGGTTATGGTCAACTTGAATTCTGCTGAGATTTCAGCAAAATAATACATAATGAAGTAAGAGCCAGATACTCAACTGGCATGAACTGCCATGGCTTTATTATCTTCAGTTTTGCAACACCTATTTGTACCTGCCAGCAACCTGGCCCAGGGACTTCAAGGAAAGCATTGATTTACTCCAGCTGCTGGGCTCAGCCAGCCGGGATTAACTGCCACCAGCTGAGGATATGGACTGTTCAGGGTATCTATGATCTGTCCATGTTTCCTAAGGAAACAAGAGATATATAATCATATATTTTGTCTGTTCATCCTCCCCACCTCTCAACCATGTTGGGTACAAAGGTAAAGATATTAATTTTAATAGTGCAGATACTAAAGTGCTACAGGTTGCATGAAAATAATTATCGTCTATCAGAGACCCCATACTCGCTCCAGGGAAGGACAGCAGGGTAACCCCAACTCTGTACGAGACATCAGCCGTGCCGCAGGGTGGATGTCCCAACACAGGACGCATCTTTGGTCCAAACCCCCTTCTGCCGCAGAACCCCCCCCCAGCCTGCATCCAACCCCCTGGTCGTGCACCAGGTCTGCTGCTCCCCAGGGAGGTCACCAAGTGATGCCACGCTGCCAGGATGTTCCAAAAACTGGCCCAAACTAATTGCTGCAATTAAGGATGGTGTGATGAAGCTGGGCTGGAGGGCCTGGGATGGGCATCTCGAGGCTGGATCTGGGCTGGGCTGCTCTGGCAGGCACATGCGGGGCGGGGGGGGGACGACGAGTTGTCAGCCCCTGCTCCTTAACACCCTGACAAGCTTATAACTATTTCATTTGTTACACTGTGAACCTTTTTAAATTAATGAACATAAGGTTGTCACGGTTGCTGTGGCAACGACATGTTGCCGAGGCAACAGCAGCGATGCAGAGCCTGCGGAGTGTAATCAGGGGTCAGGCTAATGATGGAGCCAGGATGCAAGTGGGAGCTGCGGGAAGGGGCAGCAAGTCCCGGGGCTCCCACCAGCCTGTTGCCCCCCACACACTGCTCTCCGACCCCAGACCCAGCACCGGTGGGTGGGATGGCATTTCCCTGTCGCTGCCGCCCTGACCCGGAGAGGGGGGCAAAACTGCCTTGACGCCCTCCATGTCTACATGGCCCGAGGACGTGCGTGCTCCACGCCAGCCCAACCCTGCTAACGGGGAAGACGGCCAACTCGCAGACCCCGTCTCACGGTCACATCACCTCCCCTTTCCCATCTCCCATGGGTCTGTCAGGGCTTCTGGCCCCCCCACCCCGCAGCGGGGGGCCACGCAGACCAAGGGTGGCCGAGGCAGAACAGACATGGCCGTGGGGCAAAAACCGCACCTGTGGGTCCCCTCCCGAAGGGACACGAGGACAACGGGGTGGTTTGGGAACAGCTCACCCTGCCTCACTCTCCCCACCAGCCAGGGGCTGGGGCCGGGGACCGGGACGCCTCGTCCCACTGCCGCAGCCGCCCTGCCCCGGCATCTCCCCACCGTGGTCGTTCGGAGGCTGCGCGTAACCCAGAGCAGCAGAGATTTTTGCAGCCACAAAACTCTTTAAATGCATTTATGTCCCCCGCCCCAGCAACGCGCTCGAAAAGGGTGGGGAGGGAAGGGGGGGGGGCAACTGAACACCTCTGCAAGAAAACTCACTGAAATTCGGAGCAGGAAAACGCCTTTGCGACATCTCCAGGCAAGTGGGCTTTGAACTTCTCTTTCCAAGTCCAAGCAAAAGGCCCCCCAGCCCCTCTCGCTCCCCAGGGTGCAGTCTGGCAGCCCCACGCGCACGGCGCTGCACATCCACGTCCGGGGAGCTCACGCAGCGGGGGACCCGGTGGGTGCCAAGCCCGCAGGGATGGCAGTGGGTCAGGGTCCAGCCAGCAGGCCCCAGGGAAGGCAAAGCCCCGCCGGGGTGCGGAGGGGGACTCTCTGCCCCCATGGAATTAGGCAAAGCGATGGGGTGAAGCCTAAGAGGCTGGGATGAAGGGAGCGGGGTGCAGGAGGGGAACTGTCCCCTCCCCAGAGCAGGGTGCAGTGGCCACCCTTCGCTCGGGGTAACACGGCCAGCCCTTCTCTGCAGCTGACGTCTCCCTGAGACCAAAACCGTAGGGTGTGAGCGGGAGAAAAAATGGGGTGGGGAAGGCAAGTTTCAGGGCTGGGGATTTCTCTGCCTTCTGGGAAGGGAGGTCTGGGCTCATCCCAGGGCTATTGGCATGGAGGAGGGTAGGTCTGTCCCCGGCAGCCCTCGCTGACACTCCCGAGGACCCTGCAGCGTCACAGGGCTGTGGATGGGCTTTTTCCTTGGCCCTTTCAAGGTATGTGTGGCCCAACTTCTGTTTGCACCCAGCTACCCCAGTGATGGGAAAACGGGTGGCTGATTATGAACCACAAACACCAACTCCCTTTCCAGCACTGACAGATCCATAATGTAATGCTAAATATGTATTTTTTATATATTATATTTGTTTTATATACACAAGATTTGCGGGGGGGGGGGATATATATATTCCAAAAACCTCCCCCAAACCAGCTCAAACCCATTTTCTCATCTAGCTTTTGAAGGCAACTTTGTTCTGGGCCCCTGGAAGGAGGAATGACCCATCACGGGTGAGCACCGACATTCCACCCTTTGGGGCTCGTGCGCAGCTCGGAGCACGGCTGCTGAGGATGGATGCATCCCTGAGCCTGACTCTTTGTGCTGAGGTTTCATAAGTGCGCACGTGCACAATGCCGTACCACAGAAGATCTTTCAGAACCCTTCCAGCTCTACTGCCTGTCAGGGAAATGTCTAAATATTTTTTTTTTCCCCAAATACTTTTTTCATCAGAACTGGAAAGGGGGAAAAAAAATGTAAAAAATCATGAAAACACTGAAATCCACATTAGGGTTTGAACAAAAGCAGCATCTCGTAATTGGGAGGAGGCTGCACCCTCAGACCCCCCAAGGGACGGATCCACACGCCTCTCCTGGGGCTTTGCCTGGTTGTAGCGTACCATAAAGCCCTGTTTCCATCCTACTGATGGGAGGTGAAGCACGTGGAGTCCCAGGGGGACGATTTGCCGTGCTATCTCCTGAGGATATCCACCACCAGCAAAGAAACAGGGACCAGAGCAGAGCCTGGCTCTATTTGTGTCCCAGATAACGCTGTCACCCCACAGAAACCAGGCTCATCCCGGCAAGCTCAGTAGAGAGGCCAAAGGGTGAAGGAGATATGTCAGAGCTTCCCTCCTGCTGTTAAAAGCAGGACTGTGACGCCCAGGAGGGACGAGTGTCCAGGAGACCTTCCCCGGCTGGCCCCAGCTCTGCTCTCTGTCACTTACAATCAGCTGCCGGGAGCTGTGGCAAAACCTCACAAGTGCAAATCAGGAGGAAAAAAAGTGAATTAAAAATTAAAAATAAAATTAAAAATAAAATAAAACAATACAAAATAAAATAAAATATAAAATAAAATAAAAGTAAAATAAAAAATAAAATACATTTTAAAATTTAAAAAATCTCCTTGACTTGCAAGAGTGCTTGGGTTAACTTGGAGCTTGTTTTCCAGCATGTTGCCTTTGAGGTTGGATGGTTTGTGGTGGGGAAAGGCACAGAAGCCTGTTTCCCTGCAGCCTGGCGTGAATTGAGCTCCGGGGCTGAGCCCCATTGCTCTGAGGATGGGCTGCAAGCAGCACCCAAGGGCTGAGCATCACCCTGGGTCATTGCTCGTGACATCCCTCGCTCCCACTCCAGCCATCCCACCACCAGCGCTGCCACCTCTCCCGAGGGGGCTGCGCAAGTCCCCTGACCAAGCTTGGCAAGACAAAGCTTATCTTTCCAAGAGGGTCATTGCCAGAGGCCAAATTATGACCCGGCAGCCAAACCGCAGCTTCCCCTTTCCAGCAGCACTAGAGTCAGCATCATGTGCCTTGGGTGATGCTGCGCTCCCTCCCTCCGCTTTCCTTCTTTATGTGCAAGAATTTAAAAAAAAAAAAGGCACAGAATGAAAAAAAAGCGCAAGGAGCCTGGCCTCATGGAGCCCTGCAAATTCAAGCCAGGGCCAGCTTCAGAGAGGAAAAGACCAGCAAAATCTGCTCCAGCAGCAGTCAAGGCTAATTAAATAACAAATGCTTCCATTCCCAAAGGATTTGGCAATTTCTAGCTGCAGCTGCTGCTGACCTGCGATGCAACCTTGGGCTGCAGCCAACTGTTGTTACCTCTCTCACGGTGGCTCAGCACCCCAAAGCCCAGGGTAAAGCTTGCTGCTGCAGGTACCCCGTTTTGCACGACTGTCTGCATTCTCCCATCAGCTCGGCCGGGGACCACTGGGTGCCACGGGGCACATCCCGGGGGCTGTTCGCCCCATGCTCTCCCTTCCCACTGGTTCCCCTGCCCTAAAGTCGAAGTCACTCATGCAGAAAGTACCTGCCAGCTCTTAACATCTCTGGGCACACGGGACTAATCCCATTTTACAGATTAAGGAAGCATCTTGCCACGTGACGGGTTGGAAATAGCGCGCGACTCCCTTCCCCGCTCCGACCCATGGCCATCCCCATCGCTCCCTGCTGCCTTCCCGGTGCTGGGACCCCCATTTTATTGTGTTAGCCCTAATCCCAGGATTTCGTTCCTCCCATTCCCCAGGTGCGGAGCTCGGTTTGTCCTGTTCAATCCCAGGGACGACCTGCCACCTCCCTCCCCACTCCCTCCTGCCCAGCACCCGGTCTCTCCCTCCCAGGGCCGGGCACCCGCTGCACACCCACCTCCACTGCCTAATCCCCCCTAATCCTCATTGCTGCCTCTGGGTTGGAAAGCCCTTATCGAGCTCCCTTGTCTAACTCAGGAGCAGAGATAACTCGCTATCTCCCACCCCAATCTCTTCTATAGTCTATTTTCTTCCTGCCCAGAGTTGATTTCCCTCACCTAATTGCCCGGAAAGCTCTTTTCCCTTCCTCTAATCAGTCTGGAGCAGACTTTCTCTAGATAATTGTGCTGAGACCTGATCACCCTTCTCATCTCCGTTTCTCCAACATTCCCATTTCTTCACTAAACTCATCTGCCAGAGCTGTGTTCCTTGGTCTAATTATTTCAAGGCTCTGTTGAGTTACTTAATTGCTTGCTCGTCTGGCACCCGTGTCTGAAAGCTCCCAGAGCATCTGGGACGGGACTTGGGTCTGAGTTACCCTGGTACAACTGTGTTTCCAGTGAATAAATTTGCTCCAGGTATGCAACAGTGTGAGCCCAGAGCAAAACCTGCTTTTAAAAAAAGAAATTCTCTGAAATTAAGAACTTGCTGCTTCTCTTGGTTGGAGGAGCAAGACCTCCTTGGTCAGAGGAGCAGCAACTTGGAGATGCTTTGCTGCATCCCACGATGAGTTGCACAGGGCTCACATTAGCCACAGCCATGAATAAACTCATCTTTAGGCCAGGCTGTGAATTTACCCATGCTAATGTCAAGCTGAAATAGTCCATTAAACTCAGCCCATTGCCCCAGGTCCCCACAGCCCTTGGAGGATCCAGCTGGGACCATTTTCCTCCCATCCCATCCCATCCCATCCCAGCTGCTCCACCAGCCCCATGGTAGGAGCTGCAGTGGTTGGTTTTACCAGCTCTGCTCCCCTATTCTTGTTATCACCCAGCCTTGTCCTCTTTCCCAGGCTAATTGATCCACTGTTTTGTTTTCTTATCAAATTGCTCTCAGTCTCTGATGCTCCTTTAATCAATTCTCAGCTCTATCTGTACCAAGGACCGCTGGGAGACCTTTATTTGCAGCCACCACTGTATCTAATCACTCGGGGACTTTACCTAATTGGTGTAAAACCTGATTTCTTTCTCTAATCGCTCCGAGGCCCTGATTCACTTATCTAATCGCTCCAAAGCCCAGGCCTTGCACACCTCTCCCTGGAGCTCCAGCATATCCTCCTCCATCGGTTCCCCCCTGCCCCCCACAGGTGGCTTGGCTCTCTTGATTCCCTAATCCCTCGGCTGCTTGATCTCTTTAACTAATCCAGCCAAGATTTGGCACCCTTGCTCGGCTGCTCCCCTAACTCAGCGTCGGGAGGAGTAAACCCACCGCCGCGTGATTTTCTCCATTTTCTCCCCCCGCAGCAAAGCACAAACTTGCCACAGTTGGGTTTTTGCCTCCTCCTCCCCTCCGACGGTCCCCTGGGAAAGGCAACGCACATCCCCAGCACCCAGTCCCCTCGGGGTGCGATGACCACCCCAGTGATGAAGGCACAGGCGTGTCTTGCAGCCCCCCCCAAGGGTCACCCCCCACCAGAGGAATCTCCCCTCTCTGCCAGGACAGGGTGCACCAGCTCAACCAGTTCCCAGTCTGCTGCACCCACTGGGCTGGGCACGGGGAGGGGACAGTGATGGGACAGAGGTGAACGGCAGCCCAGAGTTTGCCTCCCCTTGCAACACCGCTTCTGTGGTGTTCGGCTGCATCGGCCCTCGTACCAAAAGGGACCCGATGTCGCCTTTGCGGGCTGCAGCACAGCTCGCCCGAGCCCTTTCTTCCATCCTGGTGAGTCACGTCCGCTGATTCAAGCGAAAGAAGTTGGGGCGGGGGGGGCAGGAACCATTCACGAGCACCAGCCTGGAAGGATCCCAAGGCTGAGGACAAGGTGGCAGGAGCAGAGGGGAGATTTTTTTTTTTCCTGTGGAGTTTCACAGAAGAATGAGTCCTCTCCCGGGCTGGCTTGCAGCGTGCTGCTCGCCAAGCCCCAGAGCATGCAGCCCAGCAGGTCAGGCGAAGGGGCCAGCAGTGCCCAAATCCTGCCTCCCTGCTCCAGCAAACACTCGCGCTCTCGCCTCAGAGACGGGGCAGACCCCAGCCCTTCCATGACCTCATGCCTGTTGCTCCGGTCCCCTCCGGCTGGTGGTTTCAACCCCGGAGCTCATTCTTTCCTCTGGAGCATCCGTGCTGAGCAAAAGCTTCCCCTTCCCATGGCTGGCGAGGCCGCGGTCCCCAGCCCACGCTGGCTCAGCGGCACAAGGTCACTTCTGCCTCACCCTCAGTGGGAGCCGCATGGGGTGACTCACGACCAGCTCCTGTTTCTGCTCAGCCCCACGCAGTGAAGTTTTTTGGGGCGGAAAGCGCTGCCCCTCCCTCCCCCCCCATCCTGGGAGTTGGATGCGGCTTCAAGTCCCAGGTCCAAACTCTTATTGCTTCAGTTTGCCTTGTTCCCAAGACTTGGGCTGAAGCTGCACCCAGAGATGCTGTGATGGAAACCATACACCAAGGAGGGGATGGGGCTACGCAGGGCTGGAAGCAAAGGAAAAGGGAATGTGGGTCTCACGTGGTAGCTACAGCAAGGATGCAAGAGAGCTGGGGCCTGATCCTTGCTCTCTCCATTTGGAAGAGGCAGTTTGGGATTTTTCAGACTCCGCAGTTTGGGATTTTTCAGACCCTCATCAGAACAAATTGGTGTTTCCCCCATCCCACCTCAGCCCCTGGGGTTTTCATTCCCCCCCACCACTCCCCCGAGATGGCTCCAGGTGCCACCAAAGCCCCCCCTGCTCCTAGGGTGGGAGGACACAGTGGGACGCAGGTGGCTACCCAGCCCCTTCCCAGGTCCCTGCCCTCTGCACAGGGCTGGGAGAATGTTCCCAGAACCGAGCAGTGGGAATTTGGTGTGTTTATTTGCAATCCAGTGCTGACCCCAGGACTGGGAGGAGAATGAGTCAGCTTCCAGTTCAAGGCAGAATTCCTCATCAGTCCTCTCCTTTCAGTTAAAACAAGCGCCATTTGGAGATGCAGCAATTAAATTAAATTTAATTAAATTGGCACTTCTAAGCAGCGACAGGCTGCAACCTTTCCACACCGACACTTCTTGTGCAAAGTGGGATGGAAAGCAAGAGAGCCCCCAAACCGCTGGCTTGCAGGGATAACTACCAAAGCACTGGGGTCTGCTGGCTCTGGAAGGACTATGGCCACATCCCTGAGGAGCTCAGTTCTTCTGCTGCAGCCCCCAAAGAGTTAACACACATCTCTGGTGCTGCTTTGGCTGCACAGAGAGGTTCCTGGCCCCCAGGGGCAAAGTCTTCACCCACCCCCTGATTGCTCTGCCCTGGGCATGCCGTGGGGCACACACAGCTCCTGCTCTGATGGATGTCAGCTCACACAGCTCCAGGGGCTGCAGGAGGGAGCGAGGGACTCTGGGAGCATCGCCATCCTCCCCAAGCCCGCTCTTGGCCCCTCTCCCCTCCTCGGTCATGCTCTTCTGCCCTGGTCACCCCAGCCCCAACCTGACCCTCGGGAGCCCAGCTCCATCCCTCGCTGCCCGTACAGGCAGCAGCCGCCTCCACCCTATGCTGCCCAGCCTGCAAAGCAGGAGATGAAGCTCCAGGAGATAGAAAGCAATTTAACTCTGCCTGCATTAGGCCACGGTTTGGTGCACCAGTATAAGAGGAATGACTCCTGTCCTGGATAGATATGTGTGCACCCACCCACAGCATTACCCGACGCCCTTGCAACCCCTCCTGCGAGCTCTGCATGGTGCTGCACAGCAGCAGCCACCCCTCCATGATACTGCTGGGTTGCTCTCTTTCTTCTGGACAAGAAGGAAGACAATGAGCCCAGATACTCCCTGGGCAGCCCAGGGCTGGCTGCTTTCCCCCTGTGAGCAAGGATAACCCATCAGACCTTTAAGCTATGTTTCTCTGCTCAGCTCAGATCCAGGTCCCTCTCAGAGGATGCCAGGGCCCAGGGGTGCAAAGCAAGCACCCATCCCAGGCTCACCCAGGAGGGAAGCAGCTAAACTGGGCACAAACATCATCCCATAAATCCCCCTGCCCCAAACCCCCCCCATCCCCACCTGGGACTGCTACCAGGCTGGCAGCTTTGCCCTGTCAAGCAAGCCCCGGCTCCTCGCTACAGAGCGCTGGTACCCGCGATGCTACAGCCTGGCATGTCTTCCCGGGGTTGCCAAAGCAACCGCAGAAACACAACAAACAGCAACAACACACAGCAGACAGTCGGCAAACATTCCCTCTTATTTTCTCCCCAGATCGGTTTGTGCTTTTTCCCCTCTCCCACGAGGAAGCTGCTACCATTGGAAGGGAACAACAATATTATTCTTAAGCGCCCAAAGCCTGCGCCATCCCGGCAGGAGCTGCTTTGCAAAGCCCCCGGCACTGCCGGGAAGACGGCTGCTTCTGGGGAGGAGCCAGGCAAACCTGTGCTGAACCCCAAATCTGACACGGGCAGGCTCGAGCCGCTCACCTACCTCCTCGGTGCTGCAGGCGAGGTCTTTGCGTGCCAAGTAATCGAGGCTGTGCTGAAGCCAGGTTGGCCAAGTAAGGTGAATCCCTCCTCCTGGGCAGCCACTGTGCTCTCCCGGGCTGTTGGGATGTCCTGACCTTGGGGCTAGGAGGCACCCAGTATGGTCGAGCCCTGCCGACTTTACATCAGCTTCTATCTGACTGTGTGTTTTGCAGGGGGGCGTCCAGGACTCAGCACCCTTTAGCACAGGGCAGGGAGCACATGAGCATCCTCAAGGCTGAAGCAGGAGCAGGCAGAGGATGTGAACACGACCGGGTGCACCCACGGAGGGGCCCCGGGTGCATGGACACCCTGGGGCTCGCTGAGGCAGCACCGCAGCCTGAGCCGCGTTAGCAAGGGGGATTAGCGGGTGCAGCATGGGGCGCGGGCTTTCAAAACGGGATTAGCATCGCTGCAGCACGTGACGCTGGGGGAGAGCAGCTCTGCGGGAGCGCTGCCTTCGAGCCAGCCTGCCCAGCACCAAGCAGCCCCAGCACCCGCTCCACTGGGCCAGACAGCCCCTGAGTTGGCAGGATCAGGACCCTCAGTGGCAGCTTTCTGAGCCCAATTTAATAACTTTTCATCCTTCTTGCATTTGTAGATTCCTGCGAGCATACTGGAATAGATAGGGGATGCTCCCAGGACAGTGAGCTCCCAGCCATGAACCTTCCTGCACTCCTCCATCCTATCTCACCTCTCCTTCCCAAAATCTGGGAAATCACAGCTCCTTTCCCACCCCAGAGCAGGGCAGAAGCCCCAGGGGTGGGGTCCGGTGGCACCTATCACCACTGATTACACTTGGCAACTGCCTCCAGTCTCCTTAACTCCTGCAAATGCCAAGGGCCATGGACTGCAGGGATTACATCTGATGCCCTGAGAGACAGCCCGATTAGACGTGAAATACTTAACACATAGCCTGCGCCATTTTTCTCTCCATCTCGCACAAACTTATATACACACGCATATACTTCTATGCATGCTTCTGTTAACTCTCTCTCATGCCCTTTTTTCCTCCTTATTTTTTTAAAGCCCACCCATCTGGCAGCTCGTTTATGCTCCTGGAGGCAATTATGGCAATAAGTAACAAGGGAGAGGGAAGAGGGCTGGAGGAAGCGAGGCCGGTAATGCTGAGGGGCATCTGGGGACATGGCACCTTCGGCAGCACCCTCCGGTGCAGCATGGCACAGCCCCAACTGTATGGAGCTGGGGATGCCAGATCGCAGCCGGGTGCGAGGGTGCAGACCTGGGAGGTCAGCGAGAGGACTCGCTGCAAGCACGACGCACGTAGCCATGCAGGGAGGGCACATGGCCCCACGTGCTGGACGGTCCATGGGTGCGAGGCACTGCATGGGACCTGCTGGAGCTGTACTAGGTGAAATATGACCCTCAGGGGGAGCCTTTCTCTCTCTTTCTCCCAATCCCCAAATAACACCTTTCAGGATGGTTTTAGCAACAGGTTGGGGCAGGACCTGACTTTCCTCCCTGTCCCCTTTCAGTGTTGGCTGTCCCAGCCTAGGCAAGCACCATGCAGGCCCCAGCAAGCCCAGTGCCCCGGGGAAAGCCCACAGGGCAGAGGAGAGGCCAAGGGCCATGCATATGAGGACAAGTCCCCTTCACCCACGTGCCTCGGTCTCACTAACAATGTCCCAGACTTGGACTGCACACCCTGGGATTGGTGTGACCGATCCATCCCTCCAGCTGGTGCTACACCACGGCTGTTTGCAGCACGGTCACATCCAGGACTGCGCAGCAGGAGAGGCTGCTGGTACCCGCGATGCTATGGGGTGCTCGGAGCACCCACAGCGTGCAGCATTGCACAGCACCCATGGCTGGTGCCTGGGCTCCCACTGGCCACGGCCATGACGCTTTCCCCCAGCTTGCAATGACATCTAGTGGAGCTGCCTTGGGAAATCTCTCAGCCCAAGCCAGCTGACAGGCCTCCTTTGGTATTTCCAGGGCTGAATTTTCCCCTCCAACCTCCTCTTCAAAACGTGGGGGCAGGAGGCAAGAGCCAGCACCCAATTTCCGAGTTGTGGCTGGCCGCTGCACAGCTTTCCAGGAGGCAAAAATCACCTTTTCCACAGCAACAGCAAGTCCCCTCCAGCCTGGGCTGAGACAAGCACATGCTTTGCATCAAACGAAGAGCTGGGGATTATTATCATTATGCAGAGCCTTGTAGATCAGGCTCCCCCTCCATCCCCAAAATATCACAAAGAAATGGTTTCAGGGTGTCAAATGCTGTTCCTGCAAAGCCAATGGCTGCTGTAGGAGGTGGCTGGTGGCAAACAAACCACACCAAGCCACAGCCAGGGATGCACAGCAGCTTCTTCCTCTGAAGACAAGGAAGGAAAAAAACAAATACAGTAGCCAGAAGGAAAAAAAAAAAAAAGTAGTAATGGGTAACAGGCAGCAGCAACTCCCAGGGATCATGTCCCTGCTGATGGTGCAACACCCAACAGGTTAACTGCAGCCCAGTCCTATTTTAAAACTGGAAAAGTGCTGCAGTTTGATCCCAATTCATCCCTGCAGAGATATAATCATAGTCTTTGTGAGATGTAATCATAGTATTTATTTAAGAATTAAGTGTGTCTGAAAGTGGCCTAAATTCCCTGTGCAAGAGCTGAGTCAATGCCTCAGCGTCTGACTCAGCGCTGCTTCAAGGGAGCCAGTTCCTGTCTAACGTGGCAATGATTCCCATTGCCATAAGCCAAGGGGGCACCCTGCTTCGGGGACAGGGTGCTGTAGGAAATGGCACAAGCCTGAAAGCACCCAGCAAGTGAGAGGAGAGATAAGTAAGGACCACAGAACTGGTTTAAGGAAAAATGATCATCCAGAGCAATTCTGTATTTTCTTATACATATTTATTAAGAATAAATGAGCAAAGGCAGCACAGCTGGGATGCAGCACATACACAGTGGAGGGGTAAATGCTTGCAGCTTTTATATGACAGAAGGGAAAGAAAAAATACATAAAAACCTCACAAACAAACATCACTTTCCAAAGACAAGACAGACGCACACCCTAGATGCCAATATAGCAGGGTACCATTGAGCCACCTCAAGGTGCTAAGGCAGTTACCGAAGCAGCAATGGAGACTCCCATTCAGATCCCCCCCAAAAAGGTCCTTTGCAGAGCAGGTTTGAGACCTGCTGCTCCTGTGCCTGAAGGAGACAGGGCTGGGAGGAGGCTTGGGACCGCTACCAGCAACTTTCCCATCATGTGGAATGGGCTGGAGCTTACATGAAGGAGAAAGTGCTTTAAAAGCAGCCACGGACAAACTCGGTCATTATGCCACATTTTAAAACTAATTAAACATCAGAGCAAAATCAACATGGGACACAGCAGCCAACCAGCCCGGCTGAGGAAATGGCTTGGGGTTGCTCCACACCACCTGCCAGGCATCAGTATGGTCCAGAGGAGAGGGGAGGGCCCTGCTCCTGTCCCCCAAGGCAGCCCCAGGACAGCAGTGACTCTAGGCCACCCTCTTCTATTTCTGCCCCTAGCCTGGCTGGAAAACAGGCAGCGAAATTTATTTTTAAAAAACAAAATTCTCCTATTGCACCTTGACTTACTAGAGAGCAGCCCGTGGGTGTCTTCACAAGTAGTTATTGCCTCTATATTCTTCCTCTCTCCCTACACCCATATAAAGTCTTATTCTGACATTTCCCCATCTTTAGTGGGAGGAAGAAAAAAAAAAACATTAAAATACCTTTATTTCATCACTAAAAACATGTGTAGTGTCCAGAAAGCCATAGCATCCTTGAGCAGCCAGCTGTTAGCAACACAGGAACTAAACAGCCAAAATACCCACAAACACTAGATTTTAAAAGCTATGCATGCAGCAAAAGCTGCAGCAGCTGCATCCTTCCTGCGGGGAGGGCTGGGTACCAGCTCACGCCAGCACAAGCTGCAGGAGCAGAAGGCTCCCAAGCCGGCCTCCAGGCAACACTGATTTCAGGTTGCCCAGGGCTAGGGCTGAGCTCTGAGCCCTCTGCTCTCCCCAGCCAGACACCGTTGGCTACGGATGCTCAGGCACGCTGCATCCAGGCAGGAAAGCTTCATTGCAAGCAGCAGCTTTCCCCGCCACAGGGACATGCTGCCCCAGGACCACCAACCCCAAAGTTTCTCTTTGGCAGGTTTGCATCACCCCCCCTCACAGCCTTCCCCACCCCACCCCCTTCCTGTTACTTCTTGAAGAACTTCTTGTTGAGGAGGAAAATGAGCAGGTTGACATTGACCTTGGCTTTATCAAACATCTTCATGACGGCTACACCCTCGTATTGCAGCTGCAGCAGGTCCTACAGGAGAGGTGACTGTCACCACTGCCAGCCCCATGTGTCCAGCCAGAGAAGGGGACTGTCCCACCCTTGGCACCCACCTGCAACATCCCCTGGGAAGAGGGGAGCCAGGACAGAGCTGGGTTTGCATCAGGACATGCAGCAGGGAAATGCATGGCGAGGCTGTCCCCAGCTTGGGGCAGGGCTCCCCATGGGCTCTGAGTCATCCCCCTCTCCCCTCCCAAAACCAGCCAGGTGTGGGGACACCATCTACCCCCTGCACCCCCAGGCTGCCCTGGCTTCACTAGGGCACTGGCAGCCCCAGGATGAGTTCCCCACCTGGTAGTGCAGCTGGAACCGCTCCATGTCAATCCCCATGAATTTAGCTTTCACCTGGAACCTGCCCGATTCCTCACAGGGGATGATGTCAAAAATCACATTCCTGAACCTGAAGTGAAAGAGTTGCTTACTACCAAAAGGGGCCTCACGGCTTTAAATGCGACCAAGGGGCAGGTCACCCACCCACCACAACCCCTTCGGTACACACAAGGCCAGACCCACAGCCCAAAACCTGCCCCCTCCAAATCCCAACTCTCCCATGTTCTCCTGGTAATACCTGAAACAACTCACCCCATCCTTGGGGGGATGATGGTGGGCCCACATGCACCCTCCTCCCAGGCTATTTTCCTCTACCTGCCCAGGCTTTGTGCTGCAATAGCTCATCCCACGGACCAGGGGCTACGTACTGGCTGAGCGGCAAGTCCTCAATCTCCAGCAGCACGCCCTTCTCAAACAGCCGGGCTGCCGTGTAGTGCAGTGACTGCAGCTTCTTGTTCTTCCCACTGATCCTTGAAAAGAAGGGACCACACGCTCAGAGCTTGTCTCCAGCCACATGTGACCCCTTGGACCTCCAACATCTCCAGGATTCAAAACATCCAAATAGCAATTAAAGAAAAAAATTTTTTTTTTTTTTTAAATTATTGGATTTTTGTAAGGAAACATACTTGTTGCTGGCTGCCAGGTTGTCAAGGCAGGTCTTGATGTACTGGTTGTAATAATCAATTTGCTCCTCGTAAAACAAGGTCTTGGCATTGAGGCCCTCCAGGGTCTGTCTCAGCTTCAGGAGCTCCCCTTTGCGGTGCTGCCGATAACGCCTCTGGTTGCGGATATCCTGGAGAAAACAAAGCCGCACAAGAAAGCCGATATAACTTGTTCTGAGCTTTATCGAAGCACCACAGTGGGATCTCAGGTGGGTTTAGAGAGGTGACCTCCTAACTCAGTCTCCCCCAACCCCCAAGCACACCTTGGCCAGTTCGTTGATGAGCTCCTGGTACTGATGGGCAGAGTCCACGAGCCCCAAGCTCTCCAAGCGCCACAGGTTGCGGATGATCTTGCGCTTCTTCTCTTCCATGGACAGCTGGCTGTTAGCAGCCAGGGAGCGGTTGCGTTTCAGCTTAGCAGGGGTCTGGGCATCCCGCAGCGCTCGCCTGTGCATGAGATGGTCATGGGAGGCTTCCTGGGGAGAAGAAGGTGGTAAGCCTGGCATGTGGTTGGAATGGAACACGAGGAGATGGAGCAATCGACCCCCCCTCAGACACACACTTTGATATGTCTCTCTCCGGGCCCAAAGCACATGCTTTCTCTGAAAAACAGAGCCCAGCCACTGCTAGAGCCAAGCCTTTGAGAGGAACAGGGCAGCTTTTTGCTGAGGGCTTGTTTGCCATTTCCCCAAGAAGTTTTTTAGCTCATACCCAGCAGCAGCCTCACACATCCCACCTCATGCTCCGAGGCCTGAGTCCACAGGATCTCTGGGAGGCAGTCTCCTGCCTGGGACTGGATCACATCCACCAGCATCTGCTTGGTGCTAGAGACCAGAGGGAGAGGTCAGGTGTCTGCTCCGGACTATCACCCTCCTCCCCCAGAGCAGCACATTATTTAGTTGCCTCCCAAGGGTTTCTTGCCCGCCCTCCTTGAGCATCCCAACCCCCAGAAAGCTCCCCTGAAGTCTGCAGAGCCCATCCTCACCTCAGCAGCAAGCTCCTCACGTCACTCTCCTCGCTGCTGGCCACCGGCACCAGCTTACCAGTGAGGGTGAGGGAGATCTCCATTTTGCTGAGCTGGGAGAGCACCTGCTCGGCACTGCTGTCCACCGGGCTGGGAACACTCTCCCCTGTGAGGGCACAGAGAGCCCGAGTAGCCATGGTGGGCTCAGGAGGGCTGAATTCCCCATGCCCAAAGCAATCCAGCTAGAGCTTCATGCAAGAAAAGCATCCCCATCTCCATCCTCCTCTTGCTGGGATGGGTGGTAGGCCCCAGAGCTCTACCTACCAACAAGGGACTGGACTGTAGGAAGCTCATCAAGATCTTCCAGAAGCTCATGCAGGGGGTCTCCATGGTGCGGCGCGATGGTGTCCTGGTGCTCCAGCAGGAGCTGGATGGTGCAAGGGAGGAGAGTCAGTAGCAAAGGGGCATGCAAAGAAACAGGGAGAGAAAGCTGGTCAGGAACGATGCAATGCCCTCTGCACCTGAGAGAGGACTGCAAAGTTATGAAGTTCAGGGAAGGAGAAGCAGCAGAGAACCAGCAGAAAATCTGGATTATTTTCTTGCTTAAAAAATGAAAAGAAAAAAAAAAGGCCAGGAGGAGCTGTGCTGGTGATGGGATACAGGATTGTGATGAAATGCAGCAGAAAGCCCAGGAGGTGGGAGCAGAAGAAATGGAGCCTGCCTGTCTGCAGACGAGTTTTATGCCCTTACTTTGTGCGTGTTGATGAGTTCCCCCACTGTGATGTAGATAACTGGTTTGGCCACTGCCACCATATCAGAGTACTCATCCACATTAAACCTCTCTTCTGGCTCTGGGACGCAGCAAGCAGCAGATATGAACCTCCTGCAGAGAAGGACCTCTTTGGTCAGCCCCCAAAAAACCTGCCACTGGCCTGGAGCCCCCTCCCACTCCCAATGCCATCCTGGTGCCAACCTGAACTTGTTGTGGGTGTCCTCCAGGTACTGGTTCAGCCCGCAGAGATGAGCATTCTCCCCATCAAAGGCCTTGTGGGCAGCTGCATGCTGCAGCACTTTGGCAATGGAGCCCAGGCTGCGACGGTGGTCGGGATGCAGGGTCATCCCGGCTGAGATGTCCACAATATCAAAGCCATCAGGGGCCACCACTGCCGGATTCATGAAGCGGTAGTAGAGCAGGTTCCCCACGATCTAGGGCACAAGACAAGCTGGGTGTTGGGGAGCACATGGGCTGGTACCCAAGGAGGTGGTAGCTCAGCAGGTAAGGCTGTTTTGTCCTTGCACTGCTCAGTGGGACCCTCCCAAAGGCTCAAGGAAATGTTGACTTCAAGGTATTTTTAACTCAAGAGGACCTGACCTTCTGTAGAGGGATCCTGGCCCTTCACATGCACACACAGTTAAACCCCATCAAGCCATGCAGACCCCCAAGCCCAGGGGTACCTTGTCAATCTCCTCCACCGAGGCCTTGGGGAATTTCTCAGCCAAGGATATCCTCAGGATTTTGGCCACGTAGCGCATCCCATAGCTGAGGAGAGGGCAGGGAGAGGTCTGTCAGCATGCAAGGCAGCACCAGGCTTGGCCACGCTGCCCCATCCCTACTACCCATCACTGAAGAGGTGGCAAGCCCCCAGCCTTGGGGCAATGGACATGTGCATAGGAGGGGCTGGCAGCTGCAGCATCCTTCAGCTCCCTCTCCTACCCTGCTGCCAGCCCAGACATCCCTGGAGAAAGCCTTCATCCTCCAAGATTACCACAAAGCTCAGCTTCTTACCTGCAGACACCTCAACACCAGTAGTAAAGTGCTCAGAAATGGAGTAGCAAGAAGAGCCAGCCCACTAGGGTGTTGCTGGAGGAGCAGAAGCAGCAGCACCCACTGGCATTTGGATTTCCTCTTGTTGACAGTGCAGTAACTCAGTCCTGCAGCAGCTAAGGAGCCAAGAAGCCCCCCATCACCCATTCTCCCTTTCTAAGGCCTTACTGAAGCTACCTTCAAGCCAACAGCACTGCAGGGATGTGCATACAAACCATCGAGATACATACGGGATCTTGTCTACAGAAGAGGTGATGGCAGAGATGAACTTGTCTGTCACCGTGAGGAGGTTGCAGATAGAAATATCCAGCCGCCTTTGGACCTCGGGGTGGCTGAGAGCCTGCTCAGGGCTGACCTCGTATGGGAGCTTGCTGTGAACGGAAGACAATGTCCCCATCACCCTCCCAACGCCCATCACCCTGTGGTCGGGCTAAGCCTCCTTGCCCAGGGCCTGACCTTTTCTGCCCACTCTGCGACTCAGTCTGGTTGATCCATGCCTTGTAGATGTCCACGGGGTTGGTGCGGATGCTGAGGGTCTTGTCCTGCAGAACCTCCTGTACCGGGCCACCCAGGATCTGCCGCAGGGCATTCTGCCCACGCGTGTTGCGGTAGAAGCTGACCACCATCCGGATCACCGTGGCATTCCCCGTCAGGATGTCATGGATGTGGTCCACCTTGGACCTGGGGAGAGAGACAGGACAGATGGGATGAAGGGGATGAAGGGGATGGACCAATGTGTTTGTTCTCCAATGCAGGAGGCAACAGCCAGAGGAGATAACTGCCCCTGGTTCAGCATTTTCCCAAACCTGTCCCCAAACAAGGCCACCCACCTGATCTCCTCCTGCAGTGCTGCTTTGAAGAGCTGGAGCAGCAGGTAAGCCTCCCGTGGGTTGGATGCATAGTTGTAAAGTGTAAAGATCACCGACTCCATGAATTTAGTGGACTTGTTCTGTGGCATCTGGAAGATCAGCCTGGCCAAGTACACAGGCTGGGTCTGTAGGGAAGAGGAACACCAAGCTAACCCCAAGTGTCACGGGGTGACGGGGGGCCAGGGTCCCTGCACTGCTCCCCCAGCTGCAGTGGACACAGCAGGCCCCCACCAGCCCCACCTGCAGTAGGTAGAAGAGATGCTGGTATGCCTCCAGCTTCTGCCGCTTCTCCTTGCTGAGCGACTTGAGCCCCTTCTGCTTGTCTATGGACATCATCTCCAAAAGCTGCTCCTTGTTCTTCTTGGTCAGCTTCTTGCAGTGGGAGACCACCTCCTGGAGCCGCGCAGGCAAGGAGAGAGAAGTGTTGGTGACTGCCAGCAAGCTCTGGGGAAAGGGAGCCAGAGGCACCTCAACGCTCCCCAACCCCTTCAACCGCTTCAAAAGCAAAGCGGAGAGAAGTACAAGCTGTGATGCCAAGGAGGGGAGGACCAGCTCCATGCTGGCCACACAGCTCGAGCGCTGCAGCAAAGCCACATAAGGTGGCCAAGGTCCTTCCCCCGCTGCCACACTCCCCACCTGCAGCGTGATCCTGTTCTTGACCAGCAGCCCAATCTTGATGTCCATGAGGTCCAGGTCACTCTCCAACTGCTGGCTGGCACGGATCCTCTTCACCACCTCCTCCTGCAGCCGCAGCACCTCCGACTCCTCCCAGAAGTCTTGCTGGCTCTGCTCCAGCAAGTGGATGAAGCGCCGGACGATGCTCAGCGGTGGGCTCTTAGCATGGACTGCAGCAAGGCATGGCGCTGCCATGAACACTCATGGGGAAGACTGAGCAGCTGCCCCCACCGTGGACCCTCAGATCCCCAGCACCTCACCAAGGCACCCCATCCTCTTCCCAAAAAAAGCACCTTCTTGCAACACCAGGACCCAGGACAAGATGGTGCCATACTCTGCAACACCTGCCCGGGAAGCCTTTGGGAGCAGAGGGGCTCTGCTCTAGCTGCTGCCAAGGGGCCACCAAGCCTCTGCCACATGGACACTGGTGGCCAGCCTGCCACTGCCTCCCCACTGTGCAGGGCCAACGAGGGAGGAGGCAGAGTCCCCTTCCCAATTAATTATAACCACTTCAGAAAAGAGACGAGCAGGCACTTACCCAGCATTCTGTAATCCCCACGGGCCTTGTTAGCTCGCACAAAAGCCTGGATTTTAATTACAGCTTTAATCTGCCAAGACAAACAAGGGGGTGGGGGATGTTTCCCACAGCATGCCTGAAACATGCAGGGAGTGGAGGAGAGCTGGACAGGCACCCAGCTGCCTGCTCCCACTGCTGGGAATCTGCCAATGCCCAGGATGAGGCAGGTCTCCACAACCCAGCGAGGGATTTCAGGATTTCACTCTCCTTAGCAGTCACTTCCCTTTTGCTTGCTGTATTTCACATGCTGCAGCAACTCCAGAGGCTCAGCTTCACTTCCCACAGCTGACACACCCCTTTCCCCCAAATTTCCTTCCCCTCTAATGGGCATCTTGAAGTCCTTGTTGGTTTTTGATGGAACTGGAGTTTTTTCTCTCCTCACACTTTATAGAGCCTGATAGCTTAGCTTCTAGACCCACCAGGCACCTTTTTCTTCCCATCTGTCCCCCGGCAAGGATGCACCAGTTTCTCCCTCCAGCTGCGCCATGAGCAGTCGGGGGCAGAGATCCAACTGCATGCTCAGAATCATCCCCTTCCATCCCCACAGATGGTGACATGCTCCCAGGAGCTGCCTTACTCCTCATCCCATCACTCACATTCTGCCTGAAGTAGCGGAGCCTCTCCTGGTACTTTCTCCGAGCCTGCCACATCCTCACACCTGCCTGGATCTAGGAGAGATGTTCAAGCAATTGGATACTGGAAGGACTCACTTGGGCAAAGCAAATGGGTGGAAAGGGGGAAAAACCATGGGGAGTTTTGCAAGACATTCTTCCCCAGCCCAAGCTCCCCCCACCCCCTCACATGCTGCCCAGCTGTGTCCTGGTCCAGCTGCCTTATTTCCCCCCCAGCTGCCTCCGTACTGGGAGCAAAGGTTGAAGGAAGAGTCTTCCAAACCTTTATCGCAGCATCTGCATTGGCTTGCAGGTAGCGCAGTCTCTCCAGGTAAGCTCTGCGCTGTTTGTGCCCTCTCCAACAAGCCTGGGCATGAGAAAAGACAACTAGCTACTGAGATCTGTGCAAGGTCACTACAATGTCCAGTTGGTTTTTCAAAGAGCACACAAGAAAAGAGGGTAACACAGCATGGGAAAAGAGAGGAAACCAGCACCCAAAGCAACTGCTGTGAGAAAACAAGCCCTGTACCATCCTCTGCAGTACCTTGGGTGCGTCCTGGCTGCTAAACGTACAGACCAGCAAGCACTGGTCCTCCCTGGACCTGCTGGAGAATGCTACAAGCAGCCACCCATAGTTTGCATGCCCCCCACACAGAGATGAGATGGATTCTGGCTACGTCACCTGGATCCTGATAGCAGCTGGCCACTGCTCCCACAGGATGTGCCGTTGTGCCGCAAACTCCCGGCGGACAAGGAAGCCCCGCAGCCGAGCCTGCAGCCGCACCACGAAGGCAACATTGGATGCCCACAGGCACTCCTGGTCATGTGCAACGGTCACTCGGGTGACAACCAACTGTGAGGACACGATGCACCAGCGTCAGCCCCAGCGATGCCACCAGCACCCACCAAGCCCCATCCTCCCCGTACCTGGATCTCCTCCCGGCTCAGGTGCGTGGTGTTGAGGCCACCGTCATGTGGGTGCTGCCAGCTGCCCTCGAAGGTCTGCAGGTTCAGGTAGTACTCAGCACCGTCTATCAGCCTGTGTCGGATCCAGCATGGCTTCACACTCCCTGCAGCCCAAGACAGAGAGGTGCTTCTGGGGGGTGCTGCTCCCCCCTGAAATGGCTTGGGCAGGCATGCACTCCAGGGTCCTTGGTGGGTGGGGGGGGTGGGGGTGGAAGTCTTGGCAGCCCCCAAGCTTTTACCTGCTTGTCTCTTGGTGGCCATCAGAGCCGCGAGCTGCTCCTGGTACGCCACGGCGCAGGCACTCACCACACCACACAGGGCCACATCGGGGTTGCGCAGCACCCGCAGGGTCTGCGCTGCCTTCCCCTCCTTGATGGCCTGGTTGATGGCAGCGGTGCCCAGAGCCACTGCGGGAGCAGAAGGGGCTCACATGAGCCCCTTCTTCCCCCCCCCCCGCCTTCCACAGCAGCCCGCCCGCTGGCAGGGCCAGCACCCAGCACCCACTCTGGGGAGAGCACTCACTCTTCCTGGCTGCCACCGTGTCCTGGTTGGCCTTGCAGACCCCTTCCTGGATCTCTTCCCACCAAAGCACAGCTCCATCATCCTCTGTGGCCTGCGAGGCAGGGGGAGACAGGGCAGAGATGGGGTCTAGTGAGCTGAGAAGCCCCCCCCCCCCCGAGAGCTTCAGCCACACTGGTCTTGCACTGCATCACCCCTCAAGCACCTTCTGCTTTGCAAGCTGCCATGCTGCCGGGGGGGATGCCACGCTGCCAAGGGGGGCATGCCACCCTACCTGGGCTTTCAGCCTTCGTGCCCGGGCCAGGACATCGTGGTAGTGCCGAGCAGTTGGGAGGGTGATGTCAGGCAGGGCGGCTGCCGGCAGCAGCAAAGCCGCCAGCGTCTTCTCAGGGTCCGCCTGCACCAGCGCCTCATTGATCAGCCGGACAGCAAGAACTCCTGCATGGGAGGGAAGGGACACACGGTTCAGCTCCCCTAGTGCTCTGGGCACCCAGCAGAGCCACAGCCCAGGGTAGCATGAGGTTCTCTAGTGCCTCATTAGGGCTCAGCTTCCATTGCAACCTCCCTCCAGGGAAGTTTGCAGAATCCCCTGCTTGACCAAACCCCACGTGGGCAGGACTCACGGTCGTTTTCATCTCGCACTGATGAATTGGTGTCATTCACGCTGTCCTGAATGTCATTCCAGCTCAGGAACTCCGCTCCTGCTTCCCTAGATTGGCCTTTCAACTGCAGTAAGTCCTCAAAATACCTGCAGGAGAGACACAGGGCAACAGCTCAGTGCATTTTAAGCAGTAACAGCACCTGCCAGAACCAGCTGCCTTGCTTTTCAAAGGGGAAAAGGTAAGGCACAGGGCAGGGAGGCTGGTGAAACAAGCCCATGCAAAGCCCAGGCCCCCTGTCCATCCCCTGCCAAGAGATTGCTCCACATCACCAATCCCAAACGCAGAGACTGTCTCCTTACCGCTGCGCATTTGCATCCTCGACACCCGAGAGGCCCAGGGCAGAGCTGACGAGGCTGCTCCAGAGCCCGTCGGGGTCCCCAGCATCCAAGGCTTGGTTAACCAGTGCCACAGCCGAAAGCATCTCCACAGCCACGAACAGCTCCTCCTGCACCAGCTCACCCTGCACAGGGCAAGCAGAGACACTGACTCCCTATACCCCCATCTCCAGCCCCAGCAGCACCCTCAGGCACAGGGGAAGCTCCCCTCCATCCTAGCAGAGGCACAGATCCCCCCAATGCCGATTGGACCCAGAGCCCATCCCCAGGAGATCTCTCACCCTTAGGTGCTGATGCTGCAGCAGTGCCAGCTGGCACTGGTACAGGGGTGCAGCGAGCGGGTACACATGAGGCAGCTGCGCTGCAGGGTCCATCAGCACTTCCAATGTTTTGGCCGGCATCCCTCGACGGATGGCCGCGTTGATCCGGCTGACAGCCCGCAGCACTGAGGGAAAGACCAGGGTGAGCTGGCACGGGTGGGTTGCAGGAGGCGACCATGCCCCATCTCCCCTGGAGCACTTGGCCAAGCTGCCAGCAGGGGATGCACCAGGCAGCAAAACCTGCTGCAAGCAACATGTTGACCCCAGCCACTCACTGGCTTGCTCCTCCTCGCCCTTCTTGTTCACCATGAGGATTCCTGCCTCCAACTCCTCCTGCTCCAGCAGGTCCATGTAGCCCAGCTCCTGCAGCGGGCAGAAAGAGGGGCTTCTGGTGTCACACCAGAACCTGCTTGTGCTGACAGAGCAGCCACGCTCAGACCCCTTGCAGAAAGCTGCTGATCCACAGAGCAAACCCCTTCCCAGGGGGGAAGCCCCCTCCTCCTGGGGACCATTGCAGTCCTGGGGTGCCACCCCAGCATGGATACCCCGCGCCTGCAGGCTCCTGCCAGCCTTTACCAGCGCCTTCTGCTGCCGGTCCATGCTGAGCTGCTCCAAGTAGCGGTCAAGGTTGTCCCGCTGGAGGCAGCGCAGGGTCAGGATGGGGTCCTGCAGTGCACGGTACAGCGCCAGCGCGTCCTGTCTCTCCAGGGCATCGTCCACCTCCTCCAGAGCTCCATGCACTAGGAGAGAGGCCAGTTCACACCCAGAGAAGGTGAGCAGGTAAATCATCCCACAACTCCAGGGAGCAAAGGGAGCTACAATTGAAGCCTGCATACCAATAATTTTAATTTGTCCTTGGAAATGCACACCCAGCCCTGCTCCCCGCGTGGTCTGAAGCTGGCCTGAGCAGACAACTCCTTTCTGCTATGCCCACCACCCCAGGGAGGCTCTCCCCTGCTGCCTGGGGTACCATGGTCACACCGATAAACTCTGGAGACCCCCCAGGAGGGAAGCCACAGCTTTGCTCACCATTCACTTTGTTGATGTTCCCTTGGATTTCAGCCTGGGTCAGACACCGGTCATAGATATCTTCACCCTCGGGGATGACCTGCAGGTACTGGAGAGGGACCCCCCCACCCTGAGCTTTCTGCACAAGAGCACTCCAACAGCACACAGCAGGGGTCCCCTGCAGATGCCTGGGCTCCTTTCCCAATCCCAAGCCCTGGGTCAACCAGTCCCCAAAGTAGAATCATTTCTCCACCACTTTCCCTCCATCTTCTGATCAGCACAAGGGCTCCCAGGCTGTGCTTTACCTGCCAAGCTTGGGGACAGTCTCCAACCAAGAGGGACCCCTCCAACTGGAAGCACCCACCACCACATCAGTGAAGGGGCTGGCTGCTCCTCTCCCAGCCTTCCCAGGACCACCCATGCCCTCCTCACCCTGTTCCTGGCATTGCTGCCCTTCTCCAGCTTTGCCCGGTGGAGCACCTCCTGGTAGGCACCAGACAGCACCTCACGCAGGTCGAGAAGCATCGCGCTGGGGTTGCGGAGGGCCATCATTGTCTGTGCCACCACTCCTCGATCCACCGCTTCGTTGATTGCCAGCACCGCAGCATGGACTAGAAGTGAAGCGGGAAGGATGTAGGTGAGACAGAGCATGGAGGGCTGCAATGAACCATCCCCTATATCCCTGCATGCAGTGGGACAAGCTGTGCCACGCACGATGGTGGGAACCCCAGCTTCTCAAAGAGGAAGGTACAGTCTCCAGCGCCCAGAAAGTCTCCATGTCTCTACAGCAAGCCCAGCTAATGCAAAACCCCTGGTGCTGCTGGCTGGGAAGGGGCTGTGCCAACCCTTGCAGCCATGCACGGGTCTGAAGGAGAGCATCTCTCAGAGCTTCTCTTAGTTTGCTGGCCCTAGATTTGATGTTCAGGGGCTGAGCCAAGATCCTGCTACAAGCTGATGCACAGCACCTCTCCCCGCACGGGCACCCATCACCTGCTGCTTCGTCCACTGAGAGCTCATTGGCCAAAATGCCCCCGATCTTGCTGAAGGCAGGCAGCTGCAGGCCGTACTTCTCCAGCTCCCGCTTCATGTTGTTGATTTCCTCCTCTAGAGCAGAGCACAGAGGCATCACTGCTCAGCACCAGCACCGTGGTCCAGCACTGGAGCGTGGGCAGCCAGCAGAGCCCCCCACTCCCCTGCCAAACCAGAGTGGTACAGAAAACACCCACACTGGGGTAAGCATCACCAAGGCAGCTTTGGAAAAGCTCGCCCAAGGTCTTCATTCCCCACATCCCTCCAACTGCAGGGATCTGAGAGCATTGTTAGCAAACCTCCCTTGCCAGCCCCCAGCCCAGGTTCCCCCGCACAGCGCCATACCTGTGAAGTCCAATTTCCCGTACAAGTCCTGGATCTGAGGAGCCAGCCCTAGCTTGAAGAGGTACAAGCTGAAAGACAAGGCAGACACATGCCATGACCGTGCTGTCACTTGCTTCTCCCTCCTGACGTTTCTGCAACACCTGAGGCTGTCGCCCCAGCCCTGGGGGTGGCACCACCAAAGGGCTCATGAGCATGAACATGAACATGACAACAGTTTTGGCCCTGGGGCCAGGCCAGGGACACCCACCTGAGCGCATGGATGCAGTAGACCACCCGGGGCATGTTCTTCTTGTCATAGATGTCGGTGGTCTCCGGGTGGAAGATCTGCCGACAAGATAAGAGAGCTCTGGTGGAAATGGCACAAAGATGGTCCATGGGGAGGATGGTGTCCAAGGGTGGGGGGGGACAGAGATGAAGCCCCCCCTGCAACACCAGCAGTCCCCCAGTGAGTCAAACTGGTGGCGTGCAGCCCCCGTGCTGCCACAAGGGGAAAGGCCAGTGCGTCCCTTGGCCCAGGGAGAGCAGAGGGAGGACGTTACCGAGGGAAGCCCCACATGGCTCATGGCATCACGCCAGTAGTTGATGTTATCCGTGTGCCGAAAGTGAAGCCCGGCTGCCTGGAAGAGAGGAAGCTGCGGTCAGGCTGAATCCCACTTTCTCCCATCCCTGGGGTCCCGCTCTCCCCCAAACCCACCCAGCCAGGGCATGAAGTTAAAAAGAGAGTCAAATCCTGTGGCACCCCCAGGGAAGCGCAGCTCAGATCCCGTTTGCAGCTGTACTCTGTTAAATTGTCCCTTAATGACTGCAATCAGTATGACCCTCCTTCACTTTGCATTCACCAGTGATGGAAAGGTTCCTACAAGTTTTGGGCTACACCTTCAGGAACGCAACCCCCGGTGCTGCAGTCTTACCTTGTACTGTGTCTGCTCACAGTCATAGATCTTCTTCAGAGGGACCACAGTGGGGGCAAAGCAGTGGCCCAGCTTGGCAAGGACGACCCCGTTGCGCAGGGTCTCCTCCAGCTCTATGAGAGGGGGCAGCTCCTCACTCAGGCAGGCCTCCATCCAGCTGGCAGGGTAGACATGGGGCACGTTGCAGACGCCCAGTATTCCCACCCAGACCCCTTCCAGACAGGAAAAGGGGCACCTAAAGAAGACGCACACACACCCTCCCCATCCCCATAAATCCCTCCCTGGCAGGGAGAGGTCAGCCCCCACCCCTTTGCAGCAGGGTTTAGCAGACAGGTGTTTCTCAGTTTGGGTGCAACAGCATGGCTGAGTGCCCCCCCACCCCCAACCTACCCCAAAACCACTTTTGAAGGGCCAGAAAGCACCAGGAGCAGGCAGGATTTTGCAGCCTCCCCCCACTCAGATCCCCTGGGTCTTATCCCCTTTCCCCCCCTTGCATTCCTTTTCCCCCAAAAAATTTGAGCTCGAGGCAGAGTGGCTCCCCAAGTCCAGCCCCACCGCTTGGCTTCCTCCAAGTGACACAGATACTGGTAGGCGACGTTCTGTCTCCTCTGCTCATCCATCTCGTCTGCGGTGAGGCGCTCATCTGGGCAGCAACAGGGGCACCCCGTCAAACCCCGCTATTCGGGGGGAGGGGGCACTTTTTTAAGCACCCATCACCACCCAAATTAAGGCAGGTTTTTGGCACAGCAGCCTGCCTGTGCCTCCCACGGCCCTCGTGTGGGTGGCGATGATGGTGACACCGGCCAGGCCCTTCTGGCAATTGGAGGAAAGTTTCCAATTTCCCTTTTTCCCCCAAAGTAACGGCCATAGCCGGCACCCAGAGCCAACACCTGGGGGGGGTCACAGCTGCAGGTCCGGGGTCCTTTCATGCCGCTGGGGCTGGAGGCACCCACGACTGCTGGGTGGCACCCAGCAGCACCCCACCAGACATATTCCTCAAAACATGTCCCGTCCAGCTGGTCCCCAGGTGCCT
>NW_010972611.1:737925-742503 GCF_000737465.1 Haliaeetus leucocephalus | reverse complement strand
GCGGGCGGGGCCGGGCCCGGCGAGCGCACGGAGATCAGCGCGATCCGGGGTGCGGGGGGAGCCCACGGGTGCAGGGGTCATCCTGGGGTGCGGGCACACCCAGAGATCAACCCACCCACGGGGGACGCAGCCCGGAGTGGCAGAGGGGACCTGCACACACCAGGGGCACCCGGCTGTCAGCCCACCCGGGCCCCACCGGCGTCTGCCCACCCGGGCTGGGCCAGGCGGGGGCTGTTGGGGGAACCCCGGGATGTACCGGCCGGCCCCGGGGTGCCCTTCACCCTCGCCGCGCCATGCCCATACATCAATCTGCTCCCGAACCACGAACGCGCCCCCCCATTAACCAACTCCGCGGTGCCTGCCACGAGCTCGCCGGGACGGCGAGGGGCCGGTTGTGCCACCCAGCACATGGCTGGCTCTGGCTGAACCAGGTTACCATGGCACCTTACACCGTGCCAGTGACAGAGATGAAACCGGAGCCAGCCGGGCCATTGCAGGAATGTGCCCTCCCCGGAGGAGAGCTGGCTTTGTCCTAGTTTGCGTGTGCCACCCACGACCCTGATGTTTTCTTGGTGCTCAGAAGCTGTTCCGGCACCAGGGCCCAGGCACCGGCGTCCATCGCCCCAGGGAGGCTGCGACCCGCTCCGGGTGGCTTTCCAGGCAGCCCAGCCCCAGCGGGACTCGGAGGCCCTTGGGACACCCTCCTTCCCAGTCCGGAGAGCAGTGGTGAGCAGTGGTTTGCAGCAGCGGTGTGGCTGCAAGCGGTGGTGATGCCCCGTCCCTCCCCTCCACGATCTCAGCACCCTTTGCACCTAAAGAGCAAACAGTAAGCGTGTGCAACGAGTTATTCTGCCTCTCAAAAAGAGACCCTAGGAATGCCCACCCTGTGCTGCGGTGTGTGTGTCCCCCTCCTCCCTCAGTGACCCCCCCCTTCCTCTCTAGCAGCCACAAAGGTTTGCGGGAGGCAGGCACCAAGTGCAGAAACTGCGCTGGGGTCCTCCATGAAAAGGCCTTTTTCCCCCCTGAAACTTTAGCCGCAAACAGGCTACAAGGCCTAAGTTATTTTTTTTTAATTATATAAAATAACGCTGCTCATTTCAAGAAATCCCAGGACCATGCCGGCTCAGGCTGCCTGCTGTGTCTTTCTCTCTCTTGCCGGCAGGTCACTCACCCTGCCCATGGCTTCCGAGGAGGCTGCTAACCCAGGAGCCCAGCCCGCAGTCCCCGCAGCCCCCGCCATCCAGAAGAAGAGCTGGAAGAAAGGGAAGGAGAAGCCCGAGACCAGGGAAGATGCTCAGGAGGGAGGGGATGAGGGAACGGGGCAGGCAGCCGAGATCAAGGGGCTCATGCGAGCCAGGCGCCGGGCGCTGGTGCTGGGTGACGCACAGGAGGCGGTGGGGTGCTTCAGGAAGGCGCTTCTCCTCTCTAGGGGTACGGCGAGCCCCCAGCTCCGCAGGGCTTGTGCCTTCAACCTGGGGGTTGCCTGTGTGGAGACCGGGAAGCCCAAAAGGGGCCTTGAGTTCCTCCTTCAGTCCCAGCCCTCAGAGGGGGAAAGCAGGGAGCACTTGGGGGACCTTTATTTCAATATTGGGGCGGCTCATGAAGGGCTCTGGGACTTTCCAAAGGCTCTGGAGTATTTTGACAAAGCCATCAGCCATGACCACGCGGTGCAGGCTGGCAGCCGAGCAGGACCTGCATACAGATGGGCTGCTGCTACCTGGGGATGCGGGACCCAGCCTGAGCCGTGTGTTGCTTTCTGGATGCCGCGCGGACCTATGCGGTGGCTGCAAGCACCGAGGCTGCCGCGGTGGCTCTGAGCAGGGCGAGCGGCTCCATGCTGCTGAGCCAACGGTTCAGGGCGACGGAGATCGTGGGCGTTCTCACCCAGTGCCACTCGCTCTGCGAGAGCATCCCCAACCCAGCCCTGTGAGGTAATGCCGTGCCGCATCCTCTCCTCTCGGTCCCCTGGGGAGCAGCGCCCGCACCCAGCTTTTCCTCTCTGTCCCACAGGGAAACTCTACAATGACATCAGCCTTGGCTACTCCCAACTCCGCATCTTCTCCCTGGCTGCCAAGAGCTTTGAGCGGGCCCTTGTCCTCTGTGGTGGCAAGCCGGACCGGTGCAGGGAGGCTGCGCTGCTGCAGAACCCGGGTGCTGCCCACAACGCCCTGTGCAGCTTTGGCACAATGCTGGGCTGTCACCTGCGAGTGGCGGCACTGCACAGTAGGTCGCACCAGTATCTCTTGCTCTCGGCTTTGCCTGGTGTGCCGGCTCAGGATGGAGCCCCATGTTTCCAATTCCAGGTGCTTTAGGGAACCGGAGGGCGCAGGGGCAGTGCTTTGGTAACCTGGCGTATACCTGCAGCCGGCTCAGGAACCACGAGGCTGCCACAGAGAACTACCTGCACGCCTTGCAAGCCTTCCGGGACTCGGGTAAGGGGAGGCACAGGCAAATCGTCCCTGTGATGCTCCCTCCCTGGGACCTGGGCTGCGATGTGCTGGGCCAGCACTGATGCTGCCCTTCACCTCCCAGGGGATATGCAGGGGCAGTGGCAAGCATGCGAGGGACTGGGAGTAGCCTGCTTCCACCTGGGAGACCCCCAGAAAGCCATCGGGCACTGCAAGGAGGCCCTGACTTTGCTTTCCCACTGCCAGGTAAGGCACACCAGGGAAAGCCCCGAGGCTGGACCCTCCCATGCATCACAGGGTGACTGCCCCAGCCCTAGGGACAGACCCACTTGGCTGAACCCACGTGGGCTGTCTCCTCTGCAGGACACCCCCAGAGCTGCCCACGAGCGGATTGTGCACAAGCTCACCAATGCCATCCAGCACCAGCTCTGCCTCCATGGCCGCCTCTCCTGTGGGGGTGGCTGGGTGCCCACCCCAGCCCCAGTAAGCATCACCCTGGGGGCGTGGGGCAGATCGGGGTGCTGGGGACTGACACCCCAGATGGCTGTTGGTGGAGCGAGGCACCAGGGTTTGGTGGGCAGAGGGACACGCACATGTAAACCCCAGGCCATCCCTCCATCCTAGCAGGAACCCGGCCAGCTGCGGTTTTGCTCCACGCTGCCCCACGCCAGCAGGACACGGCTCCGGGGGAGCAAGGCATGAGTAGGAAAGCTGCCATGATATCCCTCCTTCCTCTGTGGATGAGTTCCCAGCATCCCCCATGAGATAAATCTTCCTTTCTCCGACCCCAGGTCCTGTGGGGGGAAAGCCCAGCCTGGGGACGAGCTGTATGTGCTTGTGCCGCGGGCACGTCCCAGCTGTTCAGATAAGAGAGTGCAAACAAAAACCCAGGCAACTTGCTTCAGCCATACAGCCTATTTCTGCCAGAGCCAAGACTTCGGCATGGGCTAGTACGGGACTCCTGCCTATCTGCCTTTCCTCCCTGGAGGCAGAGGAGTCACCCTGACTGATGGCCCTGCGCCGGAGCTCCGCAACCCACACAGACACCTGGACATCTCTGCGAAGGATGAGGATGGTCCCAGAACGGCTCCAGGGTATCACAGTCAGCCCCATGCTAACAGGTGGGTGGGTGAGGGGGAGGCACACCGATACAGCTCCTTGCACCCAAATACCCTTGCAGTAGCAGCAAACATAATGCAGTGAGTGGCATCACCCCAGGGACTTCTCGTGATTAAAGGTGAAAATCCAGAGATTTTAAAAGATGTGTAATTCTGGGGAGTGCCTTTGGGGTAACTGAAGCTGGAATTTGGGTAGGGTTCGGTAATGATGTGGTAGGGGAGAGTTTGTCACACAGGTGCTCTCCATCACCTCCCCATGAGCCATCTCCACTTTGCTCCCAGTAACTTGACCATCACCTACCCCTGCCCAGCCCTGCTGTGCCACGGCAGCCTCTGGCCAGGTGAGTACCAAACACAACTGGAGCTTTGCTTCCCCAGCGAGCCGAAGGCTGTGGTTTTCACAGGGCATTGTGACCGCCAAACCCTCCAGCTGAGGTCCCCGGAGCAGTAGGTGATGCACTGGAGGAGCGGGTGAGGGAGCAGGCAGGAGGTCTGGGCTCCAGGGTGTCCCCTAAGGGGAGGGATCAGGGACGGAGACCCCCCCGGCAGGGCCTGGGACACCCCAGCTCCTCGCGACGGCCGTGTCCCCAAGCCCAAAATCACTGGGGCTCGGGATTTTGGCACCTTGGAGCCAGCCCCAAACCCCAGCCTTACAGATGGGCAGCAGATCTGAGGGTGGATTCAAGTACCCCTGTATGAAATCCCCCCCAATTCTGCATCCCACCGGACCCCCGCACACCCCATAACGCCTCTGTGCCCTCACCACCCCGCAGCCCCGCCATCACCACCGCCAGCTGCCGGTGCCGCGCAGGGAGCAGGATGCTGTCCCTCATCTGCAGCCTCGTGTGACGGTGGAGGACACCGGGACGATGACCGCTTCCCACGTTGGGGGTGGGGGGGCGGCCCGGGCAGCAGGACCCCGGCGTGGACCGCGCGTCCCCCCCACCGGGGTAGAGCCGAGCTGCCGGTGGGAGCCCGTTCCCGGAGCCAACACGGGTTTGAATCCGCTCCTTTGCCGTCCTCCTTCCCGTGTTGGGGCCGGGGGTCCGCCG
>NW_010972611.1:733532-737915 GCF_000737465.1 Haliaeetus leucocephalus | reverse complement strand
CGCCCCGGGGCCGCCCCTGCCTCCGCGCCTGCTCCGTACCGAGCCGAGCCGAGCCGAGCCGAGCCGCTCCCGCCGCATGCCGGGACCGCGGGCGCTGCTGGGCCTGGGGCTGCTGGTAGCGGCAGGGGTTCGGGCGGGGGGACGCTGCCCGAACCGGGGCTGGGACCGGAGCTGGGACCGGGACCGAGAGCGGTGCCGTCCCCACCGCGCCATGCACGGGCCTAACGCGGGGTCCGGCCCGCGGGGGCTCCGCTTCCTCGGGTAATGGCTGCGGAGGGGACGTGCGGGGACCCCGGGGGAGGCGAAAATTGCAGGGGCGTCCGGAGGGTGGTAGAGGGTGCGGGGGCGTTAACGGGGGAGAGGGGTCGGGAAGGGCACAGGGGGGGGCAGTGGTGCACGGGGGGGGCTCAGCGCGGGGAGCTGGACACTGTCCCTGTCCCTATCCCCCCACTCCCACCCGCTTGCTGGCACTATGCAAAGTCAAGGGGATCATAGCTGCCCCCCCTGGCTGGCCCTGAACCCCCACACACACCCCCTAGAGCCGGGGTCTCGCCGGGTTTTAATGCCCCCAGGGGTGCCATCCTCCCTCCCCAGGCAGGACGAGGCCCAGGCCATCGACCAGGAGCTCTTCACGGAGTACAAGTTCAGCGTGGATCAGCTGATGGAGCTGGCAGGGCTGAGCTGTGCCACCGCCATTGCCAAGGTGGGCGTACAAGA
This sequence comes from Haliaeetus leucocephalus, assembly GCF_000737465.1. Taxonomy (NCBI): domain Eukaryota; kingdom Metazoa; phylum Chordata; class Aves; order Accipitriformes; family Accipitridae; genus Haliaeetus; species Haliaeetus leucocephalus. The sequence continues at coordinate 737,198 of NW_010972611.1, read as the reverse complement.
GGCAGGTGGTGGTCCTGGGGTGGGGGGGGTGTCCCGCTTTCCCAGCGTAACCCTACGCTTCTTGCCCCACACCAGGCCTACCCACCCAGCTCCTTCACCACCAGCCAGCCTGCCGTGCTGGTGGTGTGCGGGCCAGGCAACAACGGCGGCGATGGCTTGGTCTGCGCCCGACACCTGAAAATGTTTGTGAGTCTCTTGTGCAGGCAGCTGCATGCTCCCCCCTAGGGAGGATGCCCGTCCCTGCACACCCCCGTACCCACAAGCTTTGGGGTTCTTGCTTCTCTGGCTTCTCCTGGTGCCAGAGCACCATTCAGGTCCCTTCTGCTCTTCCAGGGCTACCAGCCAACCGTGTATTACCCCAAACGCCCCAACAAGCCCCTCTTTGAAGGTTTAACCACCCAGTGCCAGAAGATGGACATCCCCTTCCTCCCCGAATTCCCAGCCGAGGTGAGAAGCAGTCCCTGGCTACGGAGCAGCTGCCCTCGGAGCCATGCCCGGGGCTGTTTTTCACCCACTGCCTCCCTTGCCACAGGCTGCACTCATCGATGAGCTCTATGGCCTGGTGGTGGATGCAATTTTCGGGTTCAGCTTCAAGGGGGCAGTGCGAGAGCCCTTCGGTAGCATCCTCAGCACCCTTGAGCGCATCACAGTGCCCATCGCCAGCATCGACATTCCCTCGGGTGAGTAAGAGCTGGACCTAGTGGAGGGAGGTGCCTGGCGGGGGTCTTCCTGGCTCTAGCCTGGCCTCGGGGCTTGTTGCAGGCTGGGATGTGGAGAAGGGGAAGGCAGACGGTCTCCAGCCCGACATGCTCATCTCCCTCACGGCACCCAAGAAGGCAGCAATGCATTTTGCCGGCCGCTACCACTTCCTCGGGGGCAGGTTTGTGCCTGCCGCGCTCCAGGAGAAATACACTTTAAACCTGCCACCGTACCCCGAGACAGACTGTGTCCTGCAGCTGACCTAGGGCTGGGGCTCAGCAGGGGCTTGGGGTGCTAGGCTAGGCTTCGGCACAGATCAGGGCCCAATTCTGTCAAAGCCACAGCTCTCCGCTAGGAGGATGCTCAGCACCTCACTGGGCTGCAGTCCTGCCCAGCTCTGCCAGCAGGATTGACGTTCACTGCAGACCAAAGCCCCCAGGAGCTTGTGACCGATGGAGCAGCTGCCAGGCAGGCTCTGTTTGGGGTTGCTACCTAATCTGAGTGGTTCTAGATGTACACACGATCCAGGATCCCGGGGTCTGCTACATATCTTGCACTTCAGGATAGTTTCATTGCAATAAAGATTTATTCATGCCCTTGAAAAATATATTTCAATACTCTGTGCTGTCTGTCCCCTTGTGTCCCTCTGCAACAGACCCACAGCAAATGGGTGCCTGCCCCAGGGCCTGGTGGGAACTGGGGTCACCTCTGATGGGAGGAAGGCTCAGGGAGAGAAATAAAGCTTGATCCAGCTTCAGACCAACTAGTCCCAGCCCAGCATCCCCAGGCAGCAAACACACAGCTGGGCCACGGCACTGGGCTCCACCTGGGAAGAGCCTGGAGCACCCTTGAGCACGCACCAGTGCCAGCAGGCAGGATTGGGACCCTCACAGCCAGGTGGTACCGGCAGCTGCGCAGCACAGCAGCCTTGGCCCTTGCTCATTCCGGCTCCTTCTTCCTTTTCTTCCTCCTCTTCCTGGGGCTGTGCCCAGCCTGGTCTGGCCCATCTGTGTCTTTTAGAGGTACCTCTGTCTCAGCTGGCTCTTCTTTGTCCTCCTTCTTCTCTGTCTCAACTGGCTCTTCTTTCTCCTCCTCCTCCTGCTTCTTCTTCTTCTTCCTCTTTGTAGCCTTCCCTTCCTCTCCTGCCACCTCCTTTTCTCTGCTTGGCTCCTGGTTCTTCTTCTTCTTCTTCCTCTTCACAACCTTCCCTTCCTGTCCCGCCGCCTCCTCTTCTCTGCTTGGCTCCTGGCCCTGCACCACTTCGGGATCAGCTCCATCCCTAGTCTGTTTCCTTTTTTTCTTCTTTTTTTCCTGTTTTTCCAGCCTCTCTGCTGGGTGGCTGCTCTCTGGTGGCTCATGCTGCCTCTCCTTGTGTTGGTATGTGGTCAGGAAGGCTTGCTCCTGCTCCTCCAGGCGTGCCAGCTTAGCGCTCATGGTCAGGCCATGACGGGCACCCCTGCAATGATCGTGGGCAGCTGGGGTCTGGCACCTCCCTGTCAGGGAATGTGGCCCCCAGCCCAGCCTGCTCAAAATCCCCGGCCAGGAGGGGGGAGCCCAACCATGCAGCCCCCACCAACCACGTACTTGTGTGCTGTGCGGCCCCCACACGCTCGCATCAGCTCCTCGTCCGTCAGCCTGCAGGACATAGACAGGACACGTCACCCCCAGCATCAGCTCCCCCTCGCAGCCCTTGTCCCTCCCCACTGCTGCATCTTGGGGACAGGGCATGCGCTGCTTGCCCAGGCTCACCTCCTGGCCGAAGAGAGGTCCAGCTTCTCCTCCTCGCTGCTCTCTGAGCCGGAGGGCAGCTTTGTGGACTCCTCCCCGCGTGCTGTGAGTGTGGCTGACTGCAGAGGAGAGAGGCAGAGGGGCTGCGAGAAAGGGGGACAAGGAAAAGGGGGCCCTGGGGGCCACAGCAGTGATGGGCTGGGGAGGCTGCACTGCGAGGAGGGTTGCAGAGTTCAAAACAGCCTTCAAAGAGATGCCAGCTGCTCGCCAAGCCACATCCCCAGGGCCAGTTACCTTCACAAAGCGGCCATACAGCATGCTGCCAGCACTGCTGGCCTTGCGGGGCTTCTTATTGCTGATTCTGACTCCCTGCTCGGAAAGCGTCTTCAAGGAGATGCCATCCTGGGGGGAGAGAAAGAGATACAAAGGGCTCAGGAGCATTTTGTCCGAGGGGCTTCGTCCCCTCCAGCAGCACCTCTCTGCCACCACAGTACCCGTGCAAGGTGCTGTGCGGTTAGGGGCTGCAGAGACATACAGCAGCCGTGCAAAGGGGACCCCAAAGCCCTCCCCTGCCTTCAACCCCCCCCCAGCCCCCCCAGCCCTCCTCCCTGCCCAGCCTCCACAGCGATGTTGGCAGCCGCCTTGTTGAAGACGTGATCCCACCAGTGGAAGGAGAAGGGCTCTGCCGCGTCATGTCCCACCTGCGGGGTGCAGAGGAGCCACCGAAATGGCTGCGGCCGGCGGCGGCTGCTGGGTCCGAGCCCCCGCCGGGCAGGGGGGCTGCACTCACCCCCGCCGTGCCGCACTTCACCTTCACCCGGATGGCCTCGGCGATGCCGTCCTCCCGCTTCCCCAGCCCCTGCCCTGGGGACAAGGACACCCGTCACTCATCGCAGTGGCTCCCCCCAGCCCCCCGCCGCCGGGGCAGGCCACCGGGGGCTGGGGCTGCTGCGAAACCCCGAGTGGGAGGGGTGGTGGGGGAGGCGGCGAGGCCGAGCCCTGCTCCTCCGGGACGGCCGGGGACCGGGGGACGGGCTGTGAGACCGGGGAGAGCCAGGGACCGGGGGGACGGGGCCTGGGGACCGCCGGGGGCACTCGGGGAGGAACAAGGGATGGCGGGACCGCGGACTGGGGGGACCACAAGCCGGCCCCCACCTCGCCGCCAGCCGTGCCGCCGTAGCTGGCTCTCCGCAAACCGCATCCCACGCCCCGGCGGCTCCGGGCCACTCATGGCGGCGG
>NW_010972611.1:714819-733312 GCF_000737465.1 Haliaeetus leucocephalus | reverse complement strand
GCACGGACAGGCGGACCCGTCCGGGACGGAGGGGGGAGGGCGGACAGCGGCACGGACACGCGTGTGCGGGCACAGGGGCACACGCGGATACAAAACCAGGCACACGCGTATGCTGGCGTGCGTGCACACGCATGCACACACACACACGTGCACGTGCACGCAGGCGTGCATGCATGCACCCGCACCTACATGGCATGTACACGCATGCACACATACATGCACGCATGGACACGCGTACACACGTGCACACACAAACGTGCACATGCTCACATGCATGCACGCACGCACACATACACGTGCATGCGCACAGATGTGTGCACATACATGCACCCACCCATCCCCACCACCTGAGCATTGCACATACCCCCCCAGCAGCTGGGAACACACATGCAGCTCACCATGCATTACACACACACACACGCGGCATTTTACGCACTGGTGCTGTGCACTGCACGTACCCACAACCTGCATGTTGCGTGCACAGACGCTGCTCCCCGTGCGGTTGCACGGCATGCATGCCTGCCGCTCGCCACCTGCTTTGCACGTGTGCTGGTGCTGCTGCGCGTGGGCCAGGGGCAGAGGGGGCTCTGCAGCCTCAGAGAGCGCGTGTGTGTGTGCCTGGCCAGAAAGCCCAGCAGAACCCACGGCACAGCACTTGGCCCTGCAGCCGGGGGCTGTTTGCTTTTCTCCAGGGCAGGGGCCAGATCCTGAGCCGGTGCCGTGGCCCCTCTCCCCCCGCCTCGGTGCATCATGCAGCTGGGCCAGGCCAAGCCACCACGCTGCGTCCTTGTCCCTCCCAGCTCCGTCCCTTCTCCAGCTGCCACTCAAAGCTGTCACCAAGGCCAGCCTATTGCCAGGCCAGTCTCACTGGAAGACTCCCAGATGCTGGCAGCTGCAGGCACCCTGAGCTTGGGTGCGCCTGCAGAGCTGGGGACGCCCCGCTTTGGCATCCCTTGCCCCACTGTCCAGGGCAGGGGTCTGGCCCAGGTGACGCCGCAGGGATGGAGACATGCACCCGTGTCACGTCCCCTGGATCTCCCTTTGCTGCTGCCAAGCTGTGCTTCCAAAAGCGGGAGAAGGATGTGGTCTGGCGGAGAGGTGGCACGTGTGGGAGTGTCCCCGTGCAAATGCCTCAGCCTCCCTGCATGGCTCCTCACGCCGTGCTCCGGCTAGACGGGAGCAGCCCAGAGCTGCCACGAACTCCTGCACATCACTGCTCTGCCGACGCCAGCTGGGAGAGTCATGGGGAGGACGGGCAACCAGCCCCCAGGTGAGCAGGGGTGCGATGAGGTGTATGACGGGGCGTGCACGGGGTGCGCGGTGTGCAAGGTGTGCAATGGGGTCTATGGGACGTGCGTGGGGCATACAGGGTGTGCGCTGTGCAATGGGGTGCATGGTAGGGTGCACACGGGCTGTGTGGCGTGCAAGGTGTGCAATGGGGTGCACGTGGGACGTGTGCTGTGCAACAGGGTGCATGTGGCATGCGTGCTGCGCAATGGGGTGTGACCGCATCCAGCGAAGGCACCAACTCCGTACTTTGCACTGCTGCAACCGTCACAGACAGCAGCAGCATTTTGCCAGCGTGGCCAACAGAGTCAAGCGACATCCCCCGTCCCCTGCTCCAGCCCTGTGAGCATTGCTCCTGTACCCCCTTGCACTTTGTTTTCCCACCAAGCATCCCAGCTCCTGCTGCCTTTCCCTCCCACTCCCCTTGATAAGAGTGCTGGGGGCTTATCTCCAAGGTCACACTGAGCCGGGAGACCACAGCAGCCCGAAGTCCACAGGGCAACAGCCTTGACTGCTCCATATTTCACTGCTATCTGCTCTGTCTGCTAGGATTAAAAAAAGCAGCAATAACCTTCATGGAGGAGCAGTCTCACGGCCGCACCCCAGCTGTGTCTCACAGGGCAGAGCAACCGAGACAGCAAGGATGGGGATATTCCCACCAGGACACCCAAGAAAACACAAGCAGGGCAGGACAAAACATCCCAGCGCATGATGGCAGCAAAAGCTGCCATAAGCAGACACCCTTCCTGGAGCGGCATGGGGAACGTGGGAGGCTTCTCCTCCATCCCTGGCAGAGACAGAGCTGGAGCAGTCCACTGACAGTCCAGGCTCCCAAACAGGAGACTGGGGCCAAGCTGGGGCTCAGACCCATCACTGACACTGGGCAGGGGACAGACATTGGGCACAACTGCTGTCCTGTGTCACCACTGCCAGCAGTGGCCAAGGGCTGCGAAGCCCCTCTGGCACCCTGGACCCTCTCCCAGTGCACATTAGAAACCCACTGGGTTTCCTGGGTGACACAGCCCCTCATGCACCCATAGGTGCAAGCGTGGGTGCATCAGCCAGACCCAACCTAACCCTACATGGGGCCGTACAGAGGCACACGCAGACCCAGAGGGAAGGGCAGGTGCCCAAATACTAACCCTCTCCTTTTCTCTCATCCCAGGGCAGCTCCGGCAAGGCTCTCCAGACGACCCTTCGCTGCCCACGCATCCTTCAGCCCTGAGGCAGGCTGGAAGACTTGTGATTTTGTTGTTTCCAATGTCAAGTGGAGCAAACAACAAATCCCAGTCTCCGCCCTGCCATGGGCACAGGCTCCACACTGGTGGGCACTGCTGGCTTCAGCACAGCCAGCCCTGCAAGCTGGGAATGTTGGACCCATGTGCAAACTCCAGTGAAACGTGGCCAGGACGGGGCAGGCAGCTGCAAGGAAGAAGGTATCAACTTGCTGGAAAAATTAAAAATAAACCAAGTCAGAGCAACGTGAATATGGACCTGAATGTGACACGGTCACATCCTGCTGGCAGGCAGCTGAGCAAGCTGGCAATATCCCAATCACTCTCTAAATCATGGTTTTCTACCCTGAAACACTGCAGAATTGAGCAGAGAGGCCAAGGAGCATCATTCAGCATCATTAGCTGTTCCTTACAGCTCCTGGGGCTGAGGAAAGATGCTGTAGCAGTTCAATATACATACATATATGTGTGTGTATGTATGTATATATATACACATACACACACACACACACACACACATACATTTTTTCCAAGCTACCCACTCCATGACCTCCTAACCCTGGGAGATTTCCCTGCTGCCCCCCTCTTGGAGCATGGTCAGATGTTATTAAGAGTCAGTTTGAACTTCTAGCCCCATAATCGGGGCTGTGGCTGCAAGAAACAGCCCGTCATGGCCAGGGACCTTAGTAATAAAAAAAAATAGTTTCTGAAAGAAATTTAGATGTTTGCTTCCTGCAATATCTGCTTCCTCCACATTTAAGAGGTTTGATTTCAAAGTTGAAAGTGTTACATTCAGTTATTGGGGAAAAAGGCTGTGGTTCTCCTCCAGGGAGCAGGAAGGAATAAAGTGAAAATAAGTCCTTGACAGCAGAGATCTCTCCAAATCAGTCTGCCAGATTCACCACTACCTGCTGAGGAAATTGCTCCTTCCACTACGTTTTAAAGGAATTAATTCTATTTATCAGAGAAAAATGAGAGGAAACAGTCAGCAAGGAACACCTTTGGGCAGTTCCTCAGGGAAGGAGAGATACAACAGCAAGAAAGTGCAATTGTTCCTTTGCAAGAGGGCTTTTGAACAGCACATTACTGAGGATTAGGGAAAGCTCTCTGGAGGGGATTAATGTTTCACTAAAAATCTCCCTTCTCACCAGTCTTCAAAGCCGCCTTTTCCACCCAAGCCTGGACCAGCCAAAGGTGAGACCCAAATCCCCCTGCGGATACGCAAGGCTGGAGCGGCTGCATCCATCACACCTCCAGGTTTATCTGACCACAGCCCCACCGTGTCGCACCCTGCGGCCCCTTCCTCCTGCCAGCGATGCTGGGGAAGCCACAGGCCCTTCCCTCCCAGCTTTTCTCCCCCATTTTGAGAAGGGGGGAATGCTGCTGCTCCCACTACCCTGCGCAGAGCAGAGGCCAGAGACTCGCCAGGCAGGTGCAGGGCAGAGCTCCAAACTCAGCACTTCATCCCAGTGCATGGGCACGGGCAGATCAAGATGCTTTTCTGCTCCCCGAGGAATAAGGAGGACGAGAGCATCAGTTGTAGCAGCTACAGGGAAGAGCCTGCAAAGCCCATTCAAGAGACAGTGCTCAGCCCAACCTTGGGGGAAATAACTCCTGTAAGGGCTGAGGGGTTGGTAAAAGCTGCCCAGTGCAAAGCATTTCCCTGAGCTCATCCCCTTCCCCGCGGGGGGAAGCAGCTGCTCCCCTCTGCACTGCTTTAGCACCAAAGGCAGAGCCACGAATCCACCCAGCTGCTCCACCCAAGTATGGCAAAGCCCCTCTGGAGCAGCAAGGAGGAGAGCACGGAGGGTGGCAGCTTTGCCAAATTGCCCGGGGGAAGCTGGAGAGCTGGTAGATGAACATCAGATGCAAACAGAGGCTGCAAGCCGAGATAGCAGGCTGCCCTGTTATCTTTATTTTAGCACCTTGGCTGGTGGGCTGGCAGCATGTGAGGAATGATCTCAAACTAACATAAGAGCAGATGCTGCAACATGGAGAGACAGGAGAAATAAGTTTTCCTCCTTAAATGAGCAGAGAGACACTGAGGACTGAAGGGCCTGTAAAGACTCAGCATTTCCCTCTCTCTTCTCCCCCAGACAAACGACAATTATCCTCCTTCTATGGGACGCATTGGAGAATGGCGTCCAGGCGCTTGCCAGGTCCAGAGCCCTCTCTGGAAACGCAGGACCCTAGCTGAGGAAAAACATCCTAGCAAGAACTTCTACAAGCAGCACATTAATTCTCCTCAATATTCACAGCAGTCTGCCTAGGCTGCCAGCAGGATCCCTCCACAATGCAGGTATTTCCAGCCAGCTTTGCTCACAGGCACCGAGAAGCCAGCCTCTGTGTGGCTCAGCTCCAGCCTCATCTCAGCGACACTGAAGCATCACCAACCGTTCTCCACCTTCTCAAGCCAAGACAGCAATGGCAGCCACAGCCCCGCAGGAGCCCTCCCCTCTCAGCAGGCTCATTGCTTTGGATTCACTGGACCCCTCCAAGTCCCTCCTACATCAGGAGCAGAGGGACAGGTCAGAAGTTTCTGTCCTGCCAGCAAGCAGCACACCAGCTCCCCTCACAAGTACACAGACCCCTCACGTTGGTGTAATTTACACCACATTGGCACATCTTGCTAACACTGAGGAAGGAGATGGAAGGACCGTGGCTTGCCAGAAACAAGTTTGGGACTAGTTTTGCTTTTGAAAGAGGTTCAAATGCAGAGCACAACTTTATTGCAAAGACAGGGATACGTCTCTGCTCCCCACAACCCAGCAGCACCACCTCTCCTTCCAGCTGCCTTCTCCGCTCCCTCTCATTACCTGGTTACCCCATCCTCTGTCTGCAACTCCCACAAGCACATTCTTTGCAAGAGCTGGCTTGCATGGGGACAGAGCCTTTGCAGAGATAAACAGACCTTAGTGCAGACAAAGGTCATCTGCCCAATCTAAGATATCACAAAGGACCATACAGGCCTTTTTATAAGCCCATTTTTAACTGCAAAGGGGCCAATGAGCAACATTAGGAAAGAGCTCTGACCCTGCCAGTGCAACCAGGAACTTAAGTACTCATCCTTACACAACTCTCCACAAATTCTTTTTACGTTGGAGAGGTTGCAAAAAGAAATCCACATGTATGTGCACAGACTCCAAGGGAAGAGATCAGGCTAGGCTTTCTGAATCCTCATCTAAACGACCCCAGTCTCATGATGCACATACACAAACGCAGGCGCATTTCCAGCCCGCATGCACTCCCATGTTTTCTCATGCAACCACTGTTCCACCTACGCTCTCCAACAACACACAGTATTGATAGATCCCATCTCCAACACAGAAGCAAGCTGGGTGCAGCAGGTTTTACAGGTATACAAGAAGGCAGCACTGGGATTCCTCCCATTCCCCCTCACTGCCCAATCTTCTCTTACCAAAAGAAACTTTAAAAAAAACAAACAAACAAAACCCACTAACACCCAGCTAACAGCAAGCAATGTGCAGAAAAACCCACTGGTTTCTGTGGATCAGGTCATCCAAATACAGCAGAACTACTTGTCCTACACATACCTGGAAGTCCCTAATTCAAAGGAAGCTTCCAACCAGGCATGTTTAGGGCCAGATTTTGGGCAAGCCTTCAGCAGCATTTCTTAAGTGTCAAAAAGGTTTCCTACCACAAGAGGGAAGGAAGCCTGCCCAGGCAGGGAGGTTGCACGACACCCCACATGATCTGCAAGAGGTAAGTGTGGGGGACAAGACAGATTAATCACAAGTAACTAGGGGAACTCAACCAGCTTCAATGTGGCAATCAAGGAAGATACATGGAGTGCAGGGAGACAGATGGTTGTGCGCATTTATTTTCTTTGATAAAAATGGTATGCAAATTACACAGCCATGGAGGCTCTTGGGAAAATATCACCCTGCTGGTCCTCGGGGAGTTTCTTGGAGAGTCTTAACATTCAAACACACCAAAACTGGGGGGAGGGGGGGAATGGAGGATGGATCTAAACTGGGAAGAACATGAACTTCAACATTTTCCAGTGAAGCGAAAAGATCATTAACTTATTTTTCCATTTTCTTTTTTTGTTTTTACACTTTCAGAAGTGAGCCTATGAAGCACAAGAGTCAACAAACCCCTGACACTGCTGCGCAAGAACTAAATCGCTTGGGCAGAAACACACCTTTCAAACACATTCTTCTGCACGGCACTTTCAACTCAAGTTCAAGAACAGCAAGCCTGATCCCTGAAGGCATCTAGGCTCCTTTACACCATCCCAAAAGTGTAAAGAGGCCATACTTCAAATGTAGTTTTCATGCACATTAACCCTCTACCAGGAGATTAGAGGCACCTGTGTGCAAGGGACACAGGCTCAGTTCATCCAGTGAAACATTAAGACAAATAACACCAGAAATTTCCAGGTCATTTCAATTTTTCTTTTGATCCATTCCCAATAAGATGCTGGGAGAAATAACCAAAACCAAACTTGGCTCAAGTTTTAAATATTTGCCTGAAAGGAGGACTAGGGGAGGGAATCATGTACAGTTAAAATCAAGCTACTCAAAACACAATCTTTCAGGTAAGTAACTAGAAGTATCGCCTCTACCATCTAGAGAGAGAGAGAGAGAGAAGAGTGTCTGAGACAGAGGGCATATTTAGGAAAAAATACACATCTGAAGTCTCTGTGGCCACGATGAGAACTGGAATCCACATACAAGCCAGTTAAAGAGCATTTCAACATGAAATCTTAACTTAGTAGGAAGGTCAGGGGTTAAGCTGTATCTTTTTGTTTTAAATACATGGACAGCTGTCAGATATGAAAATGATGGTGGGCTTTCCTGAAAGATCCCCTGTGCATGTGTATGGATGCATGTGCTGACATCTGTGGGGCAGCATGACAAGAGTTTAGGAAGGCTGGGAGCCCAGCAGTCTCTCAATAGCTGCGTTGATGTCTCCACCAGTGGCTATAAGCGCCTGGAGGTTGGCCTCACGATTAATGAAGCCCATGGCGTTCAGCTGCTCCAGCTGCTGTTGGAATCGCACTTCAGGACTCTGCGCCTACAGAAGGAAAGGACAAAGACCTTAGAGTCAGACAGCAGAGATCAACATCTAATATGGGCAGGGCCAGCAACAACAGCTGAGCAGGGACCCTGAGCTCAGCTTTAGGCATACTGAAAATATTCCAGGCTTGTTTACTGTTGTTACCCATCTCCCCATGGGCTTTGGCACAGCAGCCACACTGTGCACACAGTTAGTCCAAGTTCTGCACCTACAGTGACAGCAGCGCTGGGAGGAGGATCCCTGGCACTCTTAGCTTCAAACCTGTGCAAAGGGTTACTACACCCCAAAGAACTAGCCAGCCTCAGACACCAAACTTAGCATCAAGCACCACAGCCAAGAGAAACCTCTCAGGGACCACATCCCTAGAGTGAGTGGGATTGGGACAGCTTCTAGCTCACCCTGGAGATGCCCCTCCCCAGAAGTGTATCAGCATGCAGCTGGGCATTACATACTTGAGAGCTTCCTCCGGCCAGCAGCTGGATCATCTGCTGCATGAGCTGCTGTTGGGGGTTACCACCCCCAGCTGGAGAGGCACTGGCCGGCGTCGAAGCGGAGGGAACAGGGTTCTCCGGGATTGTGCTTCCTCCTGTGGAGGACGGGGGCATTCGAGGCATGCCGAAGGAGCCGAGGCTGCAGAGGAAGGCAGGGCGCGCTCAGAGGCAAGCTGGCACTTCTGGGTGTCCCCTGAGAGCTGGGCAGCACAGTAACCAGCAGGCTCTGCCAAGCTGGCCCTCACTGAGGCCCATACTACAGGACAGCTTTGTAAATTAAACCGGCTGCGTTTGTATCCTGGTCACACATGGTACTGGGAGTAAGCAATCCTAACAGAGGTGCAGGCCTGAAAGGAACTGCAGAGACTGAATGTGACCCATGCTGCCACAGAACAGAAGACCTGAGGGCTGCCAGCAGACCAGTCTGCCCCAAGGTACCCACCCAACCTTGTGGCTGTGCATCTCATACTGTTCAAGTTCAGAGATAAAATTCTTGAGTTCAGCCAATAGTGAATACAGCAAACAAAAGATGGAGGAGGGACCAAGTGGTTTCCAAACCTTTTTGTCCAAAAAGAAAGGGTCAAAGACTTCCCGCGTGAAGTATAAGCAAGCAGAAAGTGCTAATTAGCTGGAGTTCACAGAGGCCTGCAGGCACACACACATGCAGAAGTCCCCATGACAGAGTGCCCTGAGCAGATCTCCTCGAAGAATCAACAGCTAGTCTGCATGCTGGTATCAAGCATGTTAGCTCTGCCTGCAGAAACCCACTCTAAAGCGCTTATTACCTTGGCACTAGTCCTGGGGCCTCCGTTTGCAGTGTCTGGAGTCCCTGCTGGATTTGGAGGAGCGCCTGCATGGCGCGGGGGTTGGTGAGAATGGAGAGGGAGTCTGGGTTCTGCATCTAGGAACAAAGGCAAAAAGACACAACGGTACCAAACAGTGAGAGCTTCTGCAGCCAGAGATGCACCAGCTTTCAATCTGAACAACAATCAGCATAGAGCTGCGCCTCTCGCCCTGCAGCCAGAGCGAACCTGCGAGTCTGGTTCCTCCTTCAAGTCTCCAGACTGCAGGGCTCATCTGCAGAGATACTCATAGGGTTTAGATCAAATTTTCTAAATGAACTAGGTGAATCAGATTAGAACTGGGGGCACAAGCCTTTGGAATTAAAGTGATTCTATTTGATTTACCTGAGTGAACCAGCTGCTCTAGCACAATTAACTGTTTTAATTTTTGTAAACTCATTACAGTGAGAGACTGTCCACACACAAGTTTCATGTAGCTTAACTAGTCTAATCTGAAGTCCACCTTTAGGTAATTTAGACTACTTAATTTAGATTGCCTTGTCTAAACAAGCTCTTCCTTTCTCTCTTCCCTGTGCAAACCCCTTTCTTTCACAGCCCAAACCACCCAAGCCCACATGCTTCCTAGTCCACTTGACTAAGCAGCCAAGATACTCCCTTTCCTACAGAGGATGGAAAAGCTCTGGAGCCCAGGGCTGAGAGCAGCACAGGGCCAGACAGGGGCCTTTACCTGCTGCAGGAAGACAGGGAGCTGAAGGCGGAGCTGTTCTTGAAGCTGTGGATTCCCAGCAAAGAGGGGGACATTTACCATGATCTAGCAAGAGACAGCACACGTAGGTAGGGTCAGAGGGTTGCTGCCACTGGCTGTTAAACCCTATGTAACTAAGCCATGAAGAACAAGTCAGTCACGCCCCTGACTCCCTCCCTGGGCTTTCAACATGCTCCCCTGCTAATGGGGACCAAAACAGGACAGCTCAATTCCTGGCAGCAGTGTTGAACTGGGGCCACTTGACCATGGGCAAAGAGAAGGGCCATTCCCATGTCGCTTGGAAAGCCACCTTTTTTGTTAGGGGCTCCTAAGACACGGGGTTCAGTACTGTGACTGCCTTCGAACTATTGAGAAATACAACAAAACTGTCTATATTCACTCAGCTCTCCAGTTTCTGCAAGAGGAACCACTCCAGCTATAGAAGCAGACTGGTTCTCACAAGCATCGTGCTCACAGCCTGTCTGACAAGAGAAGAAAACTGCAACACTTTTACCTGTGCTGCAAAGTCTGGGTTCTGGGCAAGAGTTTGCATCATGCTCCGCATATAAGGGGCAGATATCATGTTCTGCATCAGCTGAGGGTTTTCAGAAATCTGCTGCAGGAGCCCTTGCATCTCTGGGCTGTTAAACATGCCTGCAAGGGGAAAGGGAAGAGAAGACAAAGGAAAACCCCTTAGAAGCCTAAGCACTGCTGCAATGCCTGAAATACAACATGACATATAACAGCAATGCCTTTGCTTCATCCCCTGGCCAACAGTGCATATCACTGTGGACAGCCATGGTAGTGCTTTCCTTGCCACTCTCCCACACTCTGAGGGCTGCAGGAACATCAGAGTTCCCAAAGTAACCCTCCAACAGGTACACCACAGATAATCCATTTGTGCTTGCAACTGGGCTAGAATCACTCATCTGGAGAGCAGCCACAGACAGGCACTCAAATGCCAGAGGGAGCCGCCCTCCAAGGAAGCCTGGGTGACCTGTTTAGTCAGTAGCACCCTCTGGTTCCTCTCCCGCTTACGTACCAGCCCCAATGCTAGCAGCATTCAGCCCAAAGGGGTTGGATACAGTCGGTGTGCTTTGGGTGGTTGCCGAGCCAGTGCTCCCTTCACTGCTGGGCGCCTGGCTCTGGGAAGCAGGGGGTGTGGGACTCCAGGGGTTCGGTAATGGCTCTCTGTTCTCCGTCCGCAAAGGCTGAGAGCTTGAGCTATCAGAATTTCCCGTCAAGGAAGAGAAAGGATTGTTGCCAAACTAGGGAAAAAGAAAAAAGAAATAGCTGTAATCAGTTAGCCCCAGCAGAGAATGTCGGACTAACCCCACCACCGTACAAGCTAGGGAACAGCCGATCATATTCATCCAGGTCCTGAATTTGCGAAACACATGCCATAATTTGCCTCCTGAGGAATCTGTAATCCACAACACACCTCGCTCACAAAGAGACCAGGCTCAAGAAGTGGCCACAGCCCTAGATTTGGCTCCCAAATGCAGGGCTTCAAAACATCCATGTAAAATCAGCACCCGGACATACCAGTAGGTAATGCTAGACTGGAGTATGTCTGCACAGCCTTTTGGAGACAGACCTGTGCTCACTCCTCCTGTGCTTCAAGCCAGCTGGATCTCAGCCAGCTCCAATCCAAAGGCGTCAGGCTTGAGCTAATACAGTAAGCTGGGCTGAGAGCAGAGGGCTGTGCTAACGAAGCTATGGGGCCTTCACATCAGTGATGGCTGGCATCCAGCCTGCTTGGAGACCAAAGGAGCGAGGTCAGGTCTCTGCTCAGATACACCAAACTGTGTAATAAAAGCAGATGACAGGCACTGCACAATGTTCTCCTGCTAGTGGCTGCATTCATCATCTGGAGTGGGAGGGGTGGGCAGCCATGCTTTGGGAAGGCTGCCCCGTTAGCTCGGGGGTCAGGGAAAGACCCCTTTCCCATGCTCAGCACACTACACCCCACTTACAGGAATGCAGCCAATACCTGCTCCCTGGCTGCACTAAACATGGGCTCCTGGATGTCCGTGTACATCCGGCGCAGTGCGTTGTATCCTCCTGGAATGCTCTCGAGGTTACTCAAAGCACGGTCCTGGTTCCGCATCATCTCCTGCATCATGGCAGGGTTACGAGCCAATTCCATTGTCTGGGAGAAGGGGGAAAACATGGAAAGCTCAGGCCCATATGCACCATGGAAGACCAGAGTGGATCAAGAGAGTGGTTAGCAGCCCAGTGGTATTCTACTGATCTACCAGCCAAGTGCTGAAAGAGTTAAATCCCAGCTCCCAGCAGAAAGAATATAATTAAACCCGTTTCACAGCCAGAGAGCAGAGAGATCATTTATCCAAGCAAAGAGAGCCCAGGGATCCTGGCTCCTCCCATCCTTGCTCAGCTCTCTTCCTTCTCAACCTCAATTCAGCTGGATGAGATTGTTTTGTTTCTAAGCAGTATCAGGACATCCAAACATTTAACACCCATATGCTCCCACGCAAAGTAGATGGACTGCATTCAAAAACTGAGAAGGTAGAAGAGATTGGATCCTTCCCATTTCAAGAAAACCAAGAAATTCACCCTCTCCAGACTTCTGATGGATCTCCCCTGCACAAGGAACATTCAGATCTCATTTGAAATGCTGCTTTAGTATGGATCATTCACAATTTAGTCCTAAAGCTCTGGAATTTCATGTATGGCCGACACAGTTGAAAGAAAGATAACCAAGAAGCAGATGGAAACTAGGCTCATTCAGCAACAACCCAGAAAGACCTTCTGACAAGTTTTCCTGGGGGAACAGCAGAGTCCTGTCAAGGGCTATTTAACACTCAAGGCTCTCACTCATCCCTTATGCTTCCCTTCCGATGAACCTTCGGTCTTCCAGATAGCCAGGCCTCTAGGGCATGGGTCCTCTCTGTTCTGGAATTGTACAGAAAATTGAGACCTCTAAGATCCCAGCCTATGACTAGTGCTCTCCGCTGATACAGGCAGTAAAATATTGACTGTACAGCTCTGTAGTCTATACTTAATCTATCAAGAGAAATGGAGAGAAACAAAAAGCTTTTGCAGTAGCTTCACTTCTCTGTGACTGCTTTTACTCCCATCCCTGAATCAGAATACAATATCCTTCTATGAAGCACGCTAGGATGATCCCAGCATCCTTTTTTGCCCAACACATGATGAATTCAATAGCCCTGAAAGGGAGATAAGAGTTGCAAGTATGTGGGTTGAGTAAGCAGTATTCACATAACTGAAGACTACCATCTGTTTGTGGGGAGCTTACAGCAGGAAGGAAAAGATCTCTAAAAATCACTGATCTGGCATTCACACACTCCATTTGGAGAGTAGACACTGAAGCTGGTCCACAAAGATGCTCCTGAACATGCTTTAAACAGGCCCTGGCATGCTGACTCACCTGCCTCATAAGCTCTGGGTTATTCAGCATGTGGCTTATCTCTGGATTTCGCTCCATGAGCTGCTGCATCTGGGGATTGGCCATGATCATCTGTCTCATGAGGTCAGGGTTAGACATCATGTTCTGCACCAAGGGATTCTCCATGATCTGAGAAAGCATCTCTGGGTTGGACATCAGCTGCCGCTGCATCTGCTGCTGGAGCTCCATGAAGTTGGCAGAGCCCATCCCAAGATTGCCCAGCCCAGTGATGCCACCAAAGCCAGCTGGAGAGGGAACAACACACAGGGAGAGAGATGCGAGTCAGTAACTGTCAACAGCTGCAAGAAGAGGACAAGCACATCAGTTGAACTGCACTCACACTAATCTAGGGGTCTCCTACATTTCTACGGCAGCCAGCTCCAAAGGAGGACACTCCCTGCACATGCTTCACTAAGGACTTTGGCATTATCCTGAAGAGGGAAACCAAGGTATGCCAGTGGAAGCAACTCATGCAAAGCCTCCAGCAAGCAGAGACAACTACAGGGGTCAAGAACCCCAACTCCTTGGTCTAATCCTAGGAAATTCTTCTTTTGTGTCACACCTTCTCACAGCCATCACTTACACAGGATGGATGTAGCACTATTAGGGCCTCCATCTCCAGGACCTCCCATGGTCCCTGACCCACTGCTCCGTCTGCTGCCGTTCCCTGTGTCAGAAACAGCACTGCTGGACGTGGAAGGCTGAGATGGGGCAGCAGGAGAAGAAGGGGTTGCAGTGGGGGCAGAAGCAGCATTGGGGGCAGAAGCAGCAGATGTTGAATCTTGGACCCTGCAAAGAAACAAAAGAAGGCATTAAACTCCTGAGATTCAGGAACAGTGAGCTGAGTCCTCTGTGGGGGACACAGGACGGTGCACCTCACACTGACCGAGCATCCCTTTGTGCCTGTTGTCCCCACAGCAGTCAGCCCTGGCTGCTTCCAGTCCCGCCTGCACAGATGCACAGCTGTGCTCCCAGATGCCTTCCATCTGCTGGAATCTGCCTCCCATCCTGATGCATAACAGCCCCTGACATTTTATCCTGGCCTATATGAAGTGGCTTGACTGGTCTTACCCTGAGTTGTATCTAGCTCTTCCTTGAATCACACTGAACTATTTACCTCAGCTATATCCTTGAGCAATGAGTTTGCTCCAAACAGGAAAATCCTCCTGCTGCTCCCACAGAAACCACAGGAGGTTACAGCAGGGCTAGTGCATAGGGTAAACAAGGATCTGCTTTTCTGCAAATCCTCCCATGCACTGAATATTCCTATCAGTGCTCCTGGTGGCAAAAATAAGTATCAGCATTACTCTACACATAGGGAAACTGAGGCACAAGGCAGCTAGCATCTGCCCCATGAAGTTACAGAACGTTTCTGGCCAGCTTGGCTATAAATTCACATCTCTGCCACTCGCTGTACCTTGCATGCAAAGCTTCTCCGTCCAACACAAATTGACTAGAACTTCTTTTAATACACACATGCAGATACTGTGCCATAAGGCACAGCGTAGCAGATGCTGGACATCAGCTTTACTGAGTAAACCAACCCAAGCTAATACCTTGTAATCACAGTTCCTTCTCAGGATTTTTTATAGAAATTTGAAAGAGAACATTGAAAGATTCTCTGAAGCATCTGTAGTCACGACAGTGAGTTCTAGACTAGTGCTGAAGAGCTTTCACATTAAATCAGACCACAAAATTCACTTTTCTCACCTCAAATAATGCTATTATGCCACTGACAAGTAAATAAGAACAATGATTTCTTTTTTTTTTTTTTTTTCCAAACCAAGAATGATTCCTTTCTCTAACTTCCTTTCTTTTTTCACTCTTATTCCAGGACTTTAAAATTGAAACCTGAAGGTCCATGTCCACTTTCCAGACTCACCTGACTGCTGCTGAAAACCAATGGCCACTGAGAGGGAGGCAGAGAGTGGGGAAACAAAGCAAATAGGAAGCTGAACAAAAAAGGAAGAAGGAAGCTGGAGAAAGGTCACTTGGTTTCTCTCAGCACAGGAAGAGGCTGTAATGTCTTCAGTAAGCACTTATCTGTGACTATTAGTGGGGAAAAAAAGGAGCAACCCAGGACGGCTCTCTTGTTTACCCTTTGAAATGGTTCACAAATACCGCAGTTTGCTGTGGAGACAGTGGTAAACAGCATCAGACTGTCAGGCTACCTGGAGATGCAGAATGCAGACAGAGGCCTCCTGCAGAAGCTGACAATACACATGCTTGTCTTTGTAAAAAAGAATGGGGGGGAAGCACTAATCTTGACTAAGCCAGTAAGGCAGGTCTCTCAGGGGACGGCAGAACTGCACAAAGAGACACAGCCCTGTTAGCTCATCAGGAGCCCAATCACACTGCAGCAAGGAGCCCAAGAAATGGTTGCGAAGGGCGTTTCGAGATCAACAAGATGTGGCTGCGCCTCAAATACAGCAACTGTCCCCAAGAACCTTCTGTGCTCAACACTCCGCTGGATAGCACTGGGAAAAGCCTAACCCTGCAGGACCTTGTGGCCAGTCCCAAGTCCCTTTCTCAGACTGAGCTACACGGTGCAGACGGACACAAGTGAGCCATGTCCAAAGTGGGAACTGGGTGTGCCCACAGTACTGTACTTGAGCTAACAACCACACCGCTGCATGCACGTGGTCATACGGTCTGAGCCTCCGCGCATTCCCACCGAGGCGGAGCACCCACCTGTCTGCACCTACCCATGCAGACATGCCTATAGGTACCACACAGAAACACTGTTGTGCCCCACAGATAGTGCTCTGCACATGCAGCATGCCTCCCCTCCCACGGCACCTAAGAGAGTGTGAGCACAGCCTTAGAGCAGAGTACATGATAGGAAGCAAAAGAAAAACCGGGCATTAGTTGCAACTTCAACACGTATTCATTGGGAAAGTAATTTCTGTTAACAACAACTTATCTTTGTTAGAACTAATATCAAGTTTCAGTGGGTTCTTTCAAGATGACTAAATTATAAAGGTTCAAAATACTCAAAGCCACATACACAAGATGTGTTAAAGACGAGTCAACCCCCTCAGGTACTTGCCACAAACTTACACAGCTGTGTAACCTAGGGAAAAGACAGGCCAAGTGATAAACCCCACAGCTGCATGGCAAAGCCGTGGCAGAGAGCGAGCCTAGGAGAGTTCTCCTGCTGGATCACCGCTGCCAGACTCGCACACGCCCCAAAGCCAGTACTCAGGCCTCGCACAAGAACTCCACTTTAGTCACCAACAGGGCAGAAATGCTCCACCATCATTTATTCGCATCACCCATTTACCATCAGCCCCCCAAGATGAAGCAGTTTCTTACTTCTGTGGAGTCTTAATGACCAAGTGTACAGTCAGCCCATCTTTGATCCCATGTTGATTCAACGTGTCTCCATCCTTCAGGATCTTCCCAGCAAAGATCAGAACCAGCTGATCCTGTTTGGCTTTAAACCGCCTGGAAATCTCTTCTTTGAACTGAAAAACAAACAAAGCATTTTTCAGGCAAAGGACCAAGACCAGAAATTTAAAGCTAATACTCCAGGTATCATATCCACTATGCAAACAGCATAAGGAACTGACAGTCCTTTAGTACCTCACCCAAAAGGAGCCCATGCAGGTACCAATTCAGTCACCAGTTGCTGAGGATGTCTGAGGCGTTAAGAAAAAAAAACAACAAAACAACAAAGACAAGCTCTACACTTACAAAATGTGGAGTAAATTTCAGAAAGAATAGAGCAATTACCTCAAGAAGAGCTGAAGGCTTCCAAAGCAAGATCAAGTGTGTCTCTTAGGTCTAATCCAAATACACCATTTATCCTCTGAATGACTGAACTGTTTTTGCCTCTGCTCATTTGATTTTTTTCCTAAGGAAAGCCCAACTCTGATTTAATACAGGACAGAGCTCTATGGAAAAGGGAACAATCCTTTATCAGCCAATGGAAATAAACTAGGTCTTCTCCAATTCCTATTTCTGCAACTGAATTCCCTATGAGCATGCCACACCACATAACATGGACACCTCTTCTTTACTGTGTGATGGGGTGGGATTAACACCTGCCAATAAGATTGTCATTGCTAGCCCAGCTGGGGCATTCCCAAGTTGATTTGCGAGGAAAAAAAAGCCTTGCATTTGGAAGCCACATACTACAGGAAATTCAGAGGGAAAGGCCAGGAGGGAAAGAGAAGCACACACCTGTCCCAGAGGAGCTCATAGCTTTCGCACCAGAACCCTCAAAAACAACGCCTGGGAGAGCACAGCCCTGAGCCCCAGGTCATCCTGGCTGCAAAGCTTTAGGCCCTCCTCTGCACAAAGCTGTCACTTAACATCCTGCTTATACCGACAGGCTCTTGGGAGCCGACCAGCAAGCAACAGGAGGGCCATACGTCCTATAGCACCTGCCTACCCCATGACTGTGCTCCCCAGAGACCTCCGCCAGGTCCTTCACACCACAACCTTGCGCCCTACACCCCAGATCAAAGCACACAACAAGCCAAGAAGCCAAGAGCTGTGCCGATGACACTTTGTGCAAGCAGGCACAGCCACTTCGATGGCGCTTGAGCCAGTCATTGCAAATTCCAGCCACCTCCTGCTCGCCCCATACCACTGTGCCCTGTGAAGCTCCCTCACAAGAGCAGACGCCCCCCAGCCCACACATGGGCTGATGTTCCCTTTCCTCCGCTCCATCCAACCTTTGCCCCAAAGACTTGCTCAGCCCCGAGGGATCTGCCTCCCAGCATCCAGACCCACCCCACAACACCCAGCCGTAGCCCCACAGGCAGCCCCATACACACTCCACTGGCTCTGCCCCTAAAGACGCTTTTCTGCATCACAGCACCCTTCCTATACCAACCACTCAAGGAACACCTTCCCCTCCACTCCCCGTGCAGCCCAGCCCACGGGCCAAGCCCCCAGACCCCCACCCCAATCCTTCACACCCCTCTCCCCACAGCTAACATCCACCCCAAAGCTCCATTCGCCACAACCACTCCCCACAAAGCCACTCTCCAAGCCCCTCACACACCCCCCAACAACGCCCTGCTTTTGACACCCACAAACCCTCCCACACATTACCCCCAGGACCATCTCCCCTTCCCCGGGATTGTCCCCATCCCTAGTGTCAGGTCCCCACTCAAAGGTCCCCCCAAGCCCCCACCCTCACCCAGGTCTCCCAGCTCTCTCAAAGCCTGGTTCCCGCAAGGCCCCAAAGGCCAGGTGTGACCCCCAGGTTCCCCCGCCCAGCCAGATCTCCAAGAGCCCTCCCATTCCCTCTATCACCCACCTCCAACCCAAAGCCCTGTTCCCCCACTTCTCAGGGCCCCGACTCCCTCACTCCCCCCCGAAACTCCTCCCCCTTCCCCAAAGCCAGGTCCCACCCCAAAAAGCCCCCACACTCAGCTCCCCAGCCCGTCACGCCCCCAAAACCAGCCCCCCCCACCCCCAGGTCCCCTCAGTCCCTCACCCCCAAG